>NC_057414.1:18707411-19063286 GCF_019320065.1 Cervus canadensis | reverse complement strand
TTGCTGTTGATACCACTGATTAAAAGCAAATATTGATTAAGGGCATAAAGTGAAAGTCGCTTAGTCATGTCCGACTCTTTGCGACCCCATGGACTATAGAGTCCATGGAATTCTCCAGGCTAGAATACTGGAGTGGGTAGCCTTTCCCTTCCCCAGGGATCTTCCCAACCCAGGGATCAAACCCAGGTCTCCCACATTGCAGGCAGATTCTTTACCAGCTGAGCCACAGGGAAGCCCAAGAATACTGAGGTGGGTAGCCTATCCCTTCTCCAGGGGATCTTCCTGATCTAGGAATCAAACTAGGGTCTCCTGAATTGCAGGTGGATTCTTTACCAACTGAGCTATGAGGGAAGCCCAAGAGCATAAAATACACTTAAACTGTTCTAGGTTTAAGATCAACACTTCTAGCTCTGTGGCCTTGGGCAGTTCATAAGATACTCTAAGTCTTATTTTCTTCACTTGAAAATATTGATTTCAGAATAATTCACTGTATAGGATTACAATGTGTGGATTAAATGAGAAAAGGCATTTGAAGTTCTTAGTCCACTGTCTAACATTTAGTAAGCTCCTGGAAGGAGTATCACCAAAGAATTTAAAAACAGAGGCCCAGGGAACAGACAAATGAGAATAGGAAGAAGTAAAAGGAAAGTCTGAGGAACATGTAAGATGGAAAATCCAAGCTCACAATCTCTGTTGATTGAACCACCCATCCAGGTGTGGGTTATATCAGACCACTTTGGGAAAGCAGTCTTCAAAATGAGACTAGGATTTGACTAACTGATTCTGTCAAAGTATTTCTGCTTCCATTGCTAAGGGAGAGCTTGGGAGGCTGAGTGACACACATATAGAAAGCGAAGAGAATCAGAGGTGAGCATGACAATCATATCTTGCTTTTGGGTAGAAATGAAGAAGGGAAGTAAGCAGGATGACTTCTCAGATGCAAAGGTCAACAGAAGTAGCTGGGGAGGACTTCACAGTGAGCTTGCCTAAGGGAAACAATATAAAATGCACCCAGAACTTTCTCTTTTAGCAGCATAACTAATAAGTTAAACTTTGATATGAATTTTTAAAAAAGAGAATGTCTGAGTTATACCACAAAGCCCGCTAGGTTGCCTTAACCTCAGGTACCAGGGAGGACGATAAAGAAACCTGCTTTGCTACATAAATAATTAAAACGCAATATGATAACTGCTGAAAAAACAGTTTTAAATCACATACATAAAAATTCCACCAAAGTTTTATTAAAACTAGAGATAGAGAAACTTTCAAGGTATAGATGCTTTGAGTTTGGGTCTTGGTATAGCAAAGGCGGCAGGCATCTAGGCAGATAAATAGCATGTGTAAAGACTAAGAGAAGAGAATCACAAGCAAGTGTAAGTAGAAGGAAGGTGTTTTGTGGGAAGGGAAGGAAGCAATCCACTGGGACTGGGAATAATATGGTATAGTCATGTCTGATTTTAAAAGACTTGGTACCAGAATACTGTAATGAACTTGGCCTAAAAAAATGTGAGAAATGAAAATGTTTTAAAGCTAAGAAAAGTTATCTTGTAAACAGGTGTATTAGAAAGGCATTAACCTTGTAGAAAGTATTTAAATTGCTCTGGGGCATAAAGCATCATCAGGAGTAAAACCAACAAAAATTAAAAACAAAAACATGTGCTTTTGTTCCTAGGCTTATCACAGCAAATCACTACCACTCGCTGGCTAAAGACAAAGGGAATTTATTTTCTCACAGTGTTGTAAATTAGATGTCTGAAATCAAGGTGGCCATGGGGCCATGTTCCCTATGAAGGCTCTAAGGAAGAATCCTTCCCTGCATTTTCCAACTTCTGCTAGCACACAGCAATCCTTGGCATTCTTTGGCATTACTCCATTCTCTGCCTGGGCTTCCCTGGTGGCTCAGATGGGAAAAAATCTACCAGCAGTGCAGAAGACCCAGGTTCAATCCCTGGGTCTGGAAGATCCCCTGGAGAAGGGAATGGCAACCCACTCTAGTATTTTTGCCTGGGAAATATCATGGACAGAGAAGTCTGGTGGGCTACAGTCCATGGGCTTGCAAAGAGTCAGACACAACTGAGCGACTAACACATTCTCTGCCTAGATCTTCATGTGGCCTTTTCTCCTGTGTATTGTCTCATCCCATAAGAACACTAGTCATATGGAAATTAAGACTCACCCTAATCCATTATGGCTTCCTCTTAATTTGATTACATCTGCAAAGTCCCTATTTTCAAGTAGGGTCACATTCTGAGGTCGTGAGTGGACAAAAATTTGGGGAATTCATCTTCTGTTCTCCCCCAAATTCATATCTATCCCACATGCAAAATGCATTCTCCCCATCTCAGCATCTCCAAAAGTCTAAACTCATACCAGCATCAACTCTAATTCCAAAATTTCATCTAAATATCAACTCAAAATATTCCAAATCTCATTATCCAAATGATCTAAATCAGGTAAACCTATCAAATTTCATTTGCATTTCACAAAAGAATTATTATTGCTAATTGTCAGTGTAATTATACAACTTAAATGGTAAGAAGATTAGCACTGGTTACCCTGGTATCTCAGGGCTTCCCTTCTAGCTCAGCCAGTAAAGAATCCACCTGCAATGCAGGAGACCTGGGTTCAATCCTGGGTTGGGAAGATCCCCTGGAGAAGGAAATGGCAACTCACTCCAGGATACTTGCCTGGAGAATTCCATGGACAGAGGACCCTGGCAGGCTACAGTCCATGGTGTTGCAAGAGTTGAACACGACTTAGTTACTAAATTACCACCATCCTGGTAACTCAATGATACAGAATCCACCTGCAATGCAGGAGACACAGGTTCAGTCCCCGGGTTGAGAAGAGCCCATGGAAGAAGGCATGGCACCCTCTCCAGTTTTCTTGCCTGGAGAATCCCAGAGACAAAGGAGCCTGGTAGACTACAGCCCAAGGGGGTCAAAAAGAGTCAGACATGACTGAAGCTACTGAGCATGCACACATGTAAGAAGATTAATGAAACAGGCTGCAAGAAAATAAGAGTTTTAGTGAGGGATTGATAGAGTTTTAGTGAGCGCAATGAGATCAAACTAGTCCATGTTAAAGGAAATCACTCCTGAATATTCACTGGAAGGACTGATGCTTAGGCTGAAACTCCAGTATTTTGGCCACCTGATGTGAAGAACTGACTCATTAGAAAAGACCCTGATGCTGGGAAAGATTGAAGGCAGGAGGAGAAGGGGATGACAGAGGATGAGATGGTTAGATGGCATCACCGAGTCAATGGACATGAATTTGAGTAAACTCCAGGAGTCAGCAATGGACAGGGAGGCCTGGCATGCTGTAGTCCATGGGGTTGCAAAGAGTCAGACTGAGTCATGACTGAGCAGCTGAACTGAATGAACTGAGTGATCTATACGTTCATTGGAAACCAAAAGGTTAGACACAAAAGGGCATTTACTGTATGACTCCATTTAAATGAAGCTCAGAATCAGCAGCGCTTATTCCTGATGACAGAAGTCAGAATAACAACCTGGAAGGGGCAAGAGACATAAGGGAAACTTCAGGGGTGAAGGAATTGTTCTGTATCTTGAGTTAGTGAAGGGTTATAGAGGCATACACATACATAAAAATATATCAAACTATACATTTAAGATGTATATATTTTAATTCATTACAAAATAAATCAAACTAAAATAGTACAAAAGGTGTTTTATTTTTCCCATGTGAAAACTCTCTGGACTGCTTTAAATAGACTTAATAAACCAGAGATGTTTAAAAATTTGTTAAGTAAGCATAGGAAATGCAAGTAAAAAAGACTCAGAGAAATTCATAACAATCTAGAACAAAATTCTCCTTTGTATTTCTTCACACAGACTTTATTTCCCTCAGAGAATACATGATGTATACAGTTTAAGATAATGCCAGAGCATGATTCCTTACAATCAGATTTAAAGCAAATACCATTTATTGGTAGTTAAATATACAGTTATATTTTAAATGTATTTTAATTTAGTCATATATGTGACTTTAGAAAAAGATTTTCTTCTTATCACAATTTTTATAAATATACAAACTTTCTGCAGTGCGTACGTGTGTGCTAGGTCGCTTCAGTCATGTTTGACTGTTTGTGACCCCATGGACTGTAGCCCACCAAGCTCCTCTTTCCATGGGATTCTCCAGGCAAGATACTGGACTGGGTTGCCATGCCTTCCTACAGGGGATCTTCCCAACCCAGGGATTAAACCTGCGTCCCTTTCATCTCCTGCATTGGCAGGCAGGTTCTTTACTATTAGCGCCACCTATGAAGCCATGTGACTTAAGAAAAAAGAAGATATTCTAGTTATCTGGATTTTTATAAACCCACAAACCTTCTGCAATAATAGCATTAAAATGAAAGGAGTTTCAGTCTGCATACTAGCACTATATTTCTCATCCATTATATAAATGAGAACAATAAAATCTCAAAAAGTCTAATAGAATTCACAGTTAAATAATCAGATGTAAATCTAACATCAGTGTCCAAACTTTTCTGGGGTTTTGTTTTGCTTTAGCAGACTCACTGAAGTATAACTGATATACAAATGTGTATGTTAGTCACTCAGTCATGTCCAACTCTTTGCCTTCCCATGGACTGTGTAGCTGGCCAGGCTCCTCTGTCCACAGAATTCTCCAGGCAAGAATACTGGAGTGGGCTGCCATTCCCTTCTGCAGGGGATCTTCCTGACCCAGGGACTGAAACCAGGTCTCCCAGGTCTCCCTGCCATTGCAGGCAGACTTTTTACACGTTGAGCCACCAAGAGGCCGTGTGCACAAAAGTTTCAACTTTGATATTAAACAAGACTGAATAAAAAGCTGGGCCTTGATATAATTTTAAAGTTCTCTCAACTAGGTCATGCAAAGGCAAAAACATTTAAACCATTTATAGATCAATTTATAAAAGCTAATATTTTTGATAGAGTGCAATGTACTGGATATGAGCAAACAAGAATGTCTTTCATGTTTCCTATTCTAGAATATTTGGGAAGCTGCCTACTGTATCTAGTTCAACAAAAACATTGATGTTTCACTTGGTGAGCAAGCTATTGTACCAAATCAAAAATGGAAAATACATTCTGTATCCTAACAATATATTTTTCAAAAATTGTATTAATATAAACATTATTTTTAAAGGTTTTATACATATCATAATTCCCCTGTTATACTCTGGGTTATTCCCCTGTTTCCAGATGCATACTTTTCTAGTCAGCAGAAAACACAAAGCTGATTTCTTTATTTATTCTTTAATATACAAATAACTATGCATATTTAATGTGTACCATGATATGTTTGGGCATATGCAAACACTCAGGATATTTTCACCATCATCAATGGGGCCTAAGCTATTAACTTTATATTTTATCATTTTTTGAAAGTGAATTGCTAACTAAATAGTTCAGATAAAGGATGTTGAAAATTTGACCAAGGAAACTGAGATTAATACATAGATCAAATTTGTAGGTCACATTCAACTTATATATCAAAACAAAAAAGGAAAACAAAACATTTCATAAACTACAATAGACTCCCTTATCCAGGTAGTTTTGCTTTCCTCAGTTTTAGTTACTACAGTCAACTGCACTCTGAAAAGAAATGAAAACTTCCAGAAATAAGTAACACACATTTTAATCTGAGCACATCTGAGTAGTGTGATGGAATCTCAAGTCATTCCACTCTGTCCTGCCCAGGATACGATTCATCTCTGTCTAAGACACCCTTATACAGTGACTTAGTAGCCTTTTTGTTTATCAAATCCATTGGATCAGCTGTCAAAGTATTGAAATGCCTGTGTTCAAGTAACCTTTATTTTACCTCATAATTGCCCCAAAGTCCAAAAGCAGTGCTACTGGCATTCAGATGAGCCAAAGAGAAGTCCTTAAAAAGGTTTCTTTAAGTGAAAAGGCGAAAGTTCCTGATTTAATAAGGAAAATGAAAAACTGTATGCTGAAAGTTACTAAAACAAGTCTTCTGTTACATTGCAAAGAAGGACAAAGAAATTCATGTAATCCAAAAATTACAGCCACAGTGAATGGTGAATGCTTAATCAAGATGGAAAAGGTGTGACATTTGTACAATAAGATATTTTGAGAGAAAGGGAAAGAGACCGTATTCACCTAATTTTTATTAGAATATGTTGTTACAACTATTCTACTTTTATTACTGGCTATTAGCAGTAACCTGTTACTGTACCTAAATTATAAATTTCACTTTATCATAGGTGTGTAGAGTTCAGGGAAAACACAGAAAATTCAGTACTATCTGAGGCTTCGGGCCTTCATTGGTGGTCTTGGAAGGTCTTCCCTGTGGATGAGAGGGAAGAGCCCCCTGGTGGTTCAGACAGTAAAGAATTTGCCCACAATATGGTAGACTTGGGTTCGATTCCTGGGTAAGGAAGATGCCCTGGAGAGGGGAATGGCAATCACTCCAGTATTCTTGCCTGGAGAATTCCATGGACAGAGGAGCCTGGTGGACTATAGTTCATGGGTTCTTCAAAGAGTTGGCCACAATCAAGCAACTAACACTTTGACTTTACCTATGTGTTTAATGTAGTTAAATCTAGCTTTAAAAAAAAGCATTGTTTGTTAAATGAGTTATTCAGGAAATCAGTTCAGTTCAGTCGCTCAGTCATGTCTGACTCTTTGAGACCCCCATGGACTGCAGCACACCAGGCTTCCTGTCCATCACCAAATCCCGAAGCTTACTCAAACTTATGTCCATTGAGTAGCGATGCCATCCAACCATCTCATCCTCTGTCATCCCCTTCTCCTCCCAGCTTCAATCTTTCCCAGCATCAGGGTCTTTTCAAATGAATCAGTTCTTTGCATCAGGTGGCCAAAGTATCAAGTGTTTCATTTCAGCATCAGTCCTTCCAATAAATATTCAGGACTGATTTCCTTTAGGATGGACTGGTTGGATCTCCTTGCAGTCCAAGGGGCTCCCAAGAATCTTCTACAACACCACAGTTCAAACGCATCAGTTCTTCAGTGCTCAGCTTTCCTTATAGTCCACCTTTCACATCCATACATGTCTACTGGAAAAACCATAGCTTTGCCTAGATGGACCTTTGTTGGCAAAGCAATGTCTCTGCTTTTTAATATGCTGTCTAGGTTGGTCATAGCTTTTCTTCCAAGGAGCAAGCGTCTTTTAATTTCATGGCTGCAGTCACCATCTGCAGTAATTTTGGAGCCCCCCAAAATAAAGTCTGTAACTGTTTCCATTGTTTCCCCATTAATATGCCATGAAGTGATAGGACCAGATGCCATGATCTTAGTTTTCTGAATGGTGAGCTTTAAGCCAACTTTTTTCACTCTCCTTTTTCAATTTCATCAAGAGGCTCTTCAGTTCTTTGCTTTCTGCCATAGGGTGGTGTCATCTGCACATCTGAGTTTATTGGTATTTTTCCTGGCAGTCTTGATTCCAGCTTGTGCTTCATCCAGCCTGGCATTTCTCATGATGTACTCTGCATATAATTGAAATAAGCATGGTGACAATATACAGCCTTGAGGTACTTCTTTCCCTATTTCCCAATTTTCAGTAATATTTTTGCATAAAAATATTCATTTTAACTAAAAAAAAATATGCAAACACAAATCTGCAAAACAAACAGAAAAAGGAAAGGGTTTTACCAATTGATGAGATAAATTGTAATTTAGAAAATGCCTGTGTACCAGTGTAGACATTTTTTTTTAGTTTTAGAGTATAAAATGATTTCCAGAAGACAGTGAATCAATCATGCTCTCCTTGACCACAAAGGATGAAAGCAAAACGTTAAAACAATTGAAAAAAATTCAGTATGAACTTGTGATAAAAATATTTCTTTCTTTAAGAATATCATCAAGCAGCATTTGTGAAAATGAGAAAACATTATATGATTTTTCCTATCCCCTCTCACAGCATATTTATTTTAAAATATCAGGGATATTTTCCCCCTGAGTAGATTCTGTGAGACTTCTAAATATCACTTCTTATAATATTTACAAAGTGAAAAGGTAAAAGATAAAAAAAGTCCAAGTCCTCACATGATGTCAGTAAGTATTTTAGGGCTTTCAAAGAGATGTATTCCCTTGTAGAATATCACATAATCATGGCTGGCAGCTTGTTTGTTGTGAATGCAATAACTTGAGTGATCTACCAATCAAGGATTCAGGCTAATAAGCTTTGAGAGGGTCACATAGAAAAAAAAGGTTTAATGTCATTTAGTTAAAAGTCTGAAACAAGGATACACTTCTGTTTTCATCATTTCAGAGCTTATTTATTCCCAAGGAGTTCTTTTCTAACTTGATTTATTCTCTTTACCTTGTATAAGATTCTGTAGCAACATGAGTCATGTTAGATGATATTTCAGTTCTCTTTGTTCTTCAGTTGGATTCAAAATTTAACAGATGTAGTTAAATATTGCCTTTGTCAATTTCTGTTTGAATTCAGTCATCATCTAAGAATCAATCCCCCAAGTACAAAACACTTGGTAATCCCCTCAATGTGAGGGCTATGATCCACTTATTATGGATAACTATAACAAAAACAGAAAAGGTGTATAAAACTAGTTCTCAAGCTTCAACACACATCAGAGTACCTAAAGAGCTTGACTGTTAATTCTGGTTTTTCCAAAACCCCATCTATATCTCCTGTTTGGTTTTTTTGTTTTTAATCATTTCTGGTATCACTTGCAACAGTTAGGTCCTCTGAGAAGCCAATGCTAAAATGAAATTCGAGGTACAGAAGAGGAATTGGAGGAGATGTCTGATAAAGACAAAAGGGGAGGAGTCAGAAAGGTGGGTAAATCATTCAGGCCAAGAGATGTAAGTTTGACTTCGAGAAAGAGTTAGAAAGAAAGAACATATGAGACAAAGAGTGTCAGACCACAGCACAGTTCTAGGAATGCTTTGGCATGACTGACGCTACGGGCCAGAGTGACCTGTTAAAGGAGGAAAGACAGCTCCTTCAGTACACCCTGCTCAGTCACTGACTAGGGGCTGCTTTGTGCAAAAATGGGGGGCTGCACGTGGGACCACTAATTAATCGTGTTCCCTGCAGGAGGAGAGCTGAGTGTGGCATTTTCATGGCAAACATAGCTTTTTTGTCAAAACACAAATTTCTGGGCTCTACCCTTAAGAGTTTCTGACTTAGGAAGTTTGGGGGTGGGTCAGAGAATTTACATTTCTAACAAGTTGCATATGCTACTGATCTAGCAACCAAATGCCAGTCTATATATAAAACAGCATTTGTTGGTTCACTTTCCTCTTTGATATTTGAGTGGGAGATAACATATGTGCTAAAATTAACTCTTTTGATACAGAGTTTTTGCAGAACTTTATTTAGTAATATACTGAATAGTTCAGTGAGTGTTAGTTTGAAAAACTGAATAAACGCTGATATATGAAACTGCTTTAAAAGCACCTTGCTAGTACAAAAGAAAACTCCTGGGATTCCTTTATTGCTTTGTCTTATTACCTCAGCTGAGAAAATCTAACTTTTCTTTGTTTTATTTTAATAGTGAACAGCCTGTATATTAAAACAATACGTTGAAAATAATGTATACAGGGACCAAGGTTATGGAGTGAGTATGGTTGGGAAAAGGGGATTTATTTATGAGGCAAATTTACTAAAAATGCAGACACAAATTTCAATGTATCCAGAGTAAGTGATTAAAAAAAAAAAAAAAAAAAACTTACTCAACAATTCACTTGCAATAGGAATACACAAATTCCTCCTGAGTTTTTTTTTAATGTAAAATCATTGTTTGGACAAGAATTATGGGGAATAATTTGCATAATCAGAACTAGTTCTAACTATATCTAGAACTTTGGTAATAGGCAAAATTACTTTTCTTGGTAAATGAAAGGCAAGAAGAAATGAGATCTAGGAACCTGGGCAAGAATGAGAAGTAAGTGGAAATGAAACTCACTAAAACCTATGACCTCTGAGGCAACAATGGTAGTCACCGATAGTCAACAGATGATCAGATCTGTCTTATTGTTGAAAGTGAAGAGAATATTAGAGGAAGAGTGAAGTCCATTCCCTGTAGCAGTGAGATGATCAAATACCAGGCCAATTAGAGAGATGAATACAGCAATGAAATCACTGATCTGAAAACTAGAATGGGGGAAAAGGGTCCGATGTCCTAAGAATGTGCATTCAATGCTATTAATAAACAAATGAAGTAAATAGTGTCACTAATAGCAGAGACAGAAACTTGGCTTATAGACATAGACAGGGCTCTTAAAATTTGACTTTACTAGAAGCAAGTACATAAGCAAACACTGAGTAAATCCTACAATTAATAATAATGGTCAGAAAACTAGAAGAGAATACAGAAAGAAAAGAACAAGGCAGATACAAATTATACCCAAAGAAGAGATGAAGCATCCACAAAAAATTACTGCTTTAGTTACACAGTTTAAGAAACTCAGCAGTGTGTGTGTGTATGCGTGTGTGTGTGAATAAGGTTTCAAAAGTGTCTTCAAAATAAATTGCATACATCCTACAATTCATAACATATAAGTTTGGATATTAAATGGTACAAAGTTTTCCTGTGGAACATAAGCACAACCAGTCTATGTTTTTTTTGTTGTTGTTGTTCCACAAAGTTAAAGTGAATAAAGAAGGGATGTTTGCTCATGGCTTTTCTTGTCCAAGTTTGCATCTAAGCTCATTCATTAATAACAACAAAAACAGGAAAAATGATACTTTAGATACATGTAATAAATTCAACTAAACTCCTATACCAAAGTTTCTGCAGACTAAAATTTAAGAAAGTAAATGAAAAATAATTGAGCACTGCTTGTAGAAGTTAATTTTACTGTGGTTCAATATATATGTACAGTTTACATAGTTTCCTTAAGCCTAACTAACAACACAGGTCTACACCATGTCTATATTATTTTTCAGTTATTTCTCTACAGGAATTGGTTAAAATGCTAATTATAGCACCAGAGGGATGAGTTCCCATCACTTTCTTATAATCCTGGCTCCACTGTTAGTATGAATGTTAGCCCTTCATATCTGGATGTTTATTGCTAACTATTGAAAAATTTAAGTGTTATACTATTGTGGTCTATATTTAGTCTTCAAATATAGAATGTATGTGAACTCAATTTCTAAAGAGATTTTGCCTTAAGTCAACAATATAGGAAAAATGCCTGGGGACAACTATTTGAGAATGGTGCTTACACTGTGACATTAAGAAGAGACTTTATATTTTTCTTAATATGTTTTCATCCTTTCTTGAAAAGTAACTTCATGTTCTGTGCCCTTGTTCCTGTCCATATTCCTCTTCTTTTGCTCCACGGTGGTAACAAGAAAAATAGGGTAGGGAAAGATGGTGTAGTTTATACTTGACTAATTTTTGCAGCAGGAATAAACCAAATTGCATGTGAAGTCTAAATTATTTCCAAAGAGACAGTCATAGACACTGTGGAACACAAGTATATATTTTTTTAGGTTGTTACTATTTCAAGCTTATTTTCCTATAAGTACTGCTACAGATTGAATGTCTGTGTATATCCCTTGCACCTTAAATTCTTTTTTTTTTTTATTATTTATTTTTTTTATTAGTTGGAGGCTAATCACTTCACAACATTTCAGTGGGTTTTGTCATACATTGATATGAATCAGCCATAGATTTACACGTATTCCCCATCCCGATCCCCCCTCCCACCTCCCTCTCCACCCGATTCCTCTGGGTCTTCCCAGTGCACCAGGCCCGAGCACTTGTCTCATGCATCCCACCTGGGCTGGTGATCTGTTTCACCATAGATAGTATACATGCTGTTCTTTTGAAATATCCCACCCTCACATTCTCCCACAGAGTTCAAAAGTCTGTTCTGTATTTCTGTGTCTCTTTTTCTGTTATTCTTATTTGAAAGGTAACTCTCATTGCAGTGGTATTTGGAGATGAGACCTTTGAGAGATGATAAGATGAGGATGGCATGCTTATGAATAGGTTTTTTTGCCCTTATAAAAGATCTTTGTGCCATATGAGGTCACACTGAGAAGACACTCATAGATGAATCAGGAAGTGGCCTTCACCAAATCTTCTGGTGCCTTGATCTTGGACTTCCCAGCCATAAGAAGTGTGAAAAATGCATTTCTGTTGATTATAAGCCATCCAGTCTATGGTCTTTTTGAAACAGGCTAAGACATGTACATCGAGACTACAATAAAGTACAGAGGGTAGGAAGCACTTTCAGTATTATAATAATGTTTCCTTTTTAAGATTTTACTTTATAGCATTTTTAGGTTTATACTGTAAACAATTAAGTAGAGTCAGGAGACCAGGAAAGGTAGCTCTCACTCGCTGTAAAAGTAGCAGAGCCCAACAGGAAGAACAAACGCTCCCCTTCCTTCCTGGAAGGACTCAGCCAGTGAAAAATCACTCTGTTTATTCCCAGCTTCCGTTTCTTCTCTATAAAAGCCCTCTCCTCCTCTTGCTGTATAGCATGGTTCTAGTCCCTGAACCACAATTGTTTGCTGAACCCAAATAGACCTATCTTTGCAGGAGAAATATCTGGCAGTTTATTTGTTTTAGGTCAACAATGCACGAGTTCTTTAGAAATTACTACATCTGAGAGAATGAGAGCATTGGAGGAACTTAAACTGCATATGCTTTCAGCACAGACTTCAAGAGAAATTATAATGAACATTAATTAATTGACACAAATGAAACTACTAAACTCTGGCACATGAAAATAAGATGGCATTTTAAAAATATAATGAGGGATGGGGTGGGGAGGGAGGTGGGAGTGGGGATCGGGATGGGGAATACATGTAAATCCACGGCTGATTCATGTCAATGTATGGCAAAAACCACTACAATATTGTAAAGTAATTAGCCTCCAACTAATAAAAATAAATGAAAAAAAAAGAAATAAATCTGGGATCAAATTTAAAAAATAAAAATAAAAATATACTGAGGATCTAGATTTTTCATTGAATTTTATGTATTTTTGAAGTCATTAGAATACTGTGAGCAAATAATTATCATAAAGATCCACTGAAGCAATATAATAAAGTCAATGAACATACTGACTTGTACACCAACTGGCATTTTGGGAATATCATCTCACATTTATAAAATAAAATGAGTATGATATAGGACAATATGTGATGAAATGTTGACACAAATTAAGCTGAATATGACTTTAAGAAATTAATATGAATAATATTTGGTTAACAATAATACTATTGCCTTTTCATACCACTTTATTTCAAAGATGCATCTCATATATTAAGACAGCTATATTTTACAAAGTAAAAAATTTGATAAGGACATAATTTGCAAGAGTGTTTAACAAAAAGTAGTGTATAACATCTACACAAACTTACAAAATCAAGTAAATTAAAAGCCTTCATTTGAATATGATATGCAAACACACTTAAATCTTACCTCATATTTGAATATGATTTGAAAAAGAAACAAATTGGACAAATTCATAATTTGTTAGTTTAATTATTTTTTTAGTTTTATTGAGGTTTAGTTGGCAAATAAAATTTTACTATATTTAAAGTGTGATGATTCAGTATATGTGAACACTCTGAAAGAAGTCTCACAATTGAGTTAATTAACATATCCATGACACTCATCATCACCTCACATCATTACTATTTTTTTTTTCTTGGCGAGAATAGTTAGGATGTACTCTGTTTAATTATACAATACAGTATTATCAATTATAGTCACCATGCTATACCTTAGAACCTCAGAATTTATACATTTATTGAAAAGGCTACCCTTTTTCCATTGCATATTCTTGAAAGTTAATTAGCCACATATGTGTTGGCATAATCAGTCTATTTTAAAACAATCTTTTAATTATTTGAACTTTTCCCTGGAATGTACCCTTTTATTGCCCATACACATAAAATTTGAGATTTACAACACTGTATTATGAGTGTCTCATTCAGGGAGTGACATAAATGAACTGCATTTGAACCCTATAACATGTAATTATTTTTATACTACCACACTGCAAAATTAGTATACATACATGCACACGTATATTAAACATTTACTTTTAATTATTTGTTGCATTTGTATTTCCCTTCACAATTTATAGATACTCCTAGAAATTAATCCATGTCTCTAATTCATTATTTTCACTAGCTACATAATACTGTATAAGTTGGATGGATGGTAATTTAGTCAATTATTTTCTATTGATGCATCTACACTTTTTTTACCCATTTTCTTGCACTGTGGTCTTTCAAACATAAATTTGATCATGTATACCTACATTCCATCCCTGAGACAAAAAAATTTAGAGGACATAGAACCCTATCTGTTCCACCTTCTCCTACTTCTTTGCCTCACAGATCCCCATATATTCTTGTACATCAGGAATTACACGTATATACCATACAGACACACAGACATATAAAGCCTTCATTTCTTATCAGAAATTAGCTCATTTGTCATTTTTTTAAGAATCCTTCCTTTGATTTTTTTTGTAAGTAGGTTTTATTTATTTATTTTTTTTACCATAAGGAAGTGCTCCAAGGCACAATGCATTAGTTTGCTGCATTTCTTATTTTTATATTAATTTGTGATTTTTGTAATTGTCAATTTTCTGGTTAAAAAATAATATCCATGTATAGAAAGATTTTCTTTTCTGATTTTTAGTTTTATATTCCTCATCTCTTTAAATTTCTAACAAGCCATATATCATTATAACATTTCAGCTCAGTCGCTCAGTCATGTACAACTTTGAGATCCCCATGGACTGCAGCACGCCAGGCTTCCCTGTCTATCACCAACTCCCGGAGTGTTCTCAAATTCATGTCCGTTGAGTCGGTGATGCCATCCAACCATCTCATCCTCTGTCATCCCCTTCTCCTCCCACCTTCAATTTTTCCCAGCATTAGGGTCTTCTCCAATGAGTCAGTTCTTTGCATCAGGTGGCCAAAGCATTGGAGTTTCAGCTTCAGCATCAGTCCTTCCAATGAATACTCAGGACTGATTTCCTTTAGGATTGACTGGTTGGATCTCTTTGCAGTCCAAGGGACTCTCAAGAGTCTTTTCCAAAACCACAGTTCAAAAGCATCAATTCTTTGGCGCTCAGCTTTCTTTATAGTCCAATTCTCACATCCATACATGACTACTGGATAAAACTTAGCTTTGACTAGACGGACCTTTGTTGGCAAAGTAATGTCTCTGCTTTTTAATATGCTGTCTAGTTTGGTCATAGCTTTTCTTCCAAGGAGCAAGCATCTTTTAATTTCAAGGCTGCAGTTACCATCTGCAGTGATTTTGGAGCCCAAGAAAATAAATTATGTCACTGTTTCCATTGTTTCCCCATCTATTTGCCATGAAGTGATGGGGCTGGATGCCATGATCTTAGTTTTCTGAATGTTGAGTTTTAAGCCAACTTTTAAGCCAATGACATTTAATGTATTTAATTAATAAATAAAATAGGCATAGTGTATAAAATAAAAATTTTAAATGATACTGTCATAATTTAATGCATAATTAATATTTGAAGAAAAATTGGAAGAGATAGAAATACATGTTTTCCATATTATAAATATTTGAAATTTCTAAATATAAACTGAATTTTGAAGTATCTTAATAATAAGCAAAAGGAGACCCATGGGATAAAGTATATTAATTCTTTACATTAATTAACATGAAATTTCTTACATAGAACTTTGATCTAAAAAGAATTTTCCTATCTAAGGCTTAACATAATGAATAATTTTCCAAAAATTGAATTTTTCTCATCCCTCTTTTGAATGTAATATCTCTTAGGAAAAATGAGAATAATCATGATTGCAAACAATTATTTAGGCTTACTGTGTGTTAGTTGCTCAGTCATGTCCAATTCTTTGTGATACCATGGACAGTAGCCCACCAGGCTTCTCTGTCCATGGAATCCTCCAGGCAAGAATACTGCAGTGCATTATCGTTCTGTTCTCCAAGGCTTACTACACACTTGGTAATTTTCTAAGTATTTTATATACATCACATTACAAGCTCTTTATGTAGCTTAACTCACAAGTCTGTGATTTTGATGTTAGTGAACATGATTTTAAGGCACACAGAAATTAAGTAGCCTAGAACTAGCAACGTGAAGAAGGCAATATGTTTAACCTTTCATTTAATGAAATAAAAACAAATAATAATAAATAGCTAACAAAGAAAAAAGTCAAAGAGGATCTTCACTTGGTTTAAGTTTTATTTCTAATCTCCTCTCTGCACATTTATTTTTCTTTTAAGCAATTCAATACATTTTCAATTGCCTGTTGCTGAGTAACAGACTTAGAAAAAACTTAATGGTGTAAGTACCAATATAATTCTGTGGAATGAATGTGTTTAGCTGAGCGGTTCTGTTCCACATGACATCAGATAGGGTTATTAATTCAGATGCATTCAGCTGATGTACAGACTAGTTTGAAAGATCTAAGAAGGTTTAAGTACAATGCTCTTCCACTGGGCATCTCCTTATGGTGAAATTGGCTTCCTTGCAGCATAAGATCTCAGGATGGGTCATTCTATGTGGCAGATGGTTTCAGAAGACAGAAAGAGAAAGCTGCCAGTACTAGTGAAGGCTGAACTTGGACTAGAAGGTCACCTTTACAAATTCTGTTAGATAAAACATATCACAAGACCAGCTGAGTTTCAGGGAAGGGAGAACAGACTCTGCCACTTGATGAGAAGGTCAGTAACTAGTTGTTGGGAGGGAAAGAATTATTGGTGACTAACATTAGGGACTCTAACACAGACTCATATCCATGTTTTATTATTCTTTTTTTCAAACATTTATTTTTCCAGTCTGCTGTGGCAGCACTGGAAATAGAATGTGAATAAAAGTAAAAGGAAATAATAGAAGTATAAGGAAGGCAATGTAAGCCAAATGTTAGTATCTTAGTTTGGAATCTGAACGAGCTCTGCAGTTTCCTGATTTTTCTTTAGGTTTCTACAGGGCAAGAGAGACCAAACAGCTGGAGCGAAGGGCCAGGGGGAGGAAAGAGGAATCTGGTTTTTGAGGACTCCTTGTAAGTCAAAAAGGCTCAAAAAAAAAAAAAAAAGCACTTTGTGAGTGCATTTAGTGTAAGATTAGAAAGAAAAGGAAGAGACAAAAAGTGAAGGACTTTAAATGACAATCTGAGGCTCTAACTTCTTGTCCAGAGTCAGCCTTGGTGTCACTCACTCTTTTAAACTCAGCAGAGACAATATAAACAGGGGAGAATTAAGAAGAAGTTACTTTGACTCTCTCAGAGATGTCCAACTCCTGTCAAATGTTTGATCTGTTTTTGAACACATAGTTTCCTGGTCTTGAAATACAATGACAAATTCTTTGAACTAGCATGATCTTGATAGCGTCAAAGAAATTATTTCAATGTAAAATGTCATAGAGAAGTGTTATTCTTAGGAAAAAAAAAAACAAACATTTAAATGACCTTCCTTAGAATTACAAAGTGAAAGAGAACCATGAAAAAAATACATCTGACTGAAGCCCAATTTCTACTACATGAGCTTAGCCAGGCACATGCACGCATAGTCCAGCTATGCCTGAATAATGGCAGCAATACAATATCACTAAAAGCCACGTGTCTGTTGTTAGTCTCTTGGTGACTGTAACAAAAAACTGCATTTTCCAACCTCACAAATACAATTTCCTTTCAATTGCTTAACAAAGGTAGAGGAAAGGTAGAGACACAGTTCTGCATGTGCAGTTTCTCCCCACAAATTCACCAATCAAGACAGACACTTCTAGGAGAAGGAAAGTAATAAGGAGATGAAGACAGAAACCAGGAATGTTATGCTAATTGATGACAAGATCCATGGCAGAAAACATGAGAATAAATAAGAAACTCCTTAGCAAATTCAAGTAAAAGAAAAACGTTAACAATTGTTTTAAAAACATAAGCCATGTCTATTAGATTTCTCAGCTTTGGGACTACTGATACTTTAGACCAGATAACCATATTTGCCACCCTCATTTCCTTTTGGTTGACAGAGGATGAGATAGTTGGATGGCATCACCAACTCAATGGATATGAATTTGAACAAAGTCCAGGAGATGGTGAAGGAGAGGGAAGCCGAGCATGCTGCAGTCCATGGGGTCACAAAGAGTCAGACATGACTTAGCGAATGAACAGCAACTACAAGCACCATATTTGCCGGGGAAATCCTGTGTATGGCAAGATGCTTAGTGGCATCACTGACTTCCACCTACTAGATAAAATAGCTACTCCTGGTCATAGCAAATCACAAACATTTCCAGATATTGCCAGATATCCCTTGGAGGCAAAATAGACCTTGGTGGGAAAACATAGGTCTAAATGATGAAATACTGTAAAGGCATCACAGTGATATTTAGGAAAACTTTCTAATAATATGAGGCAATAGTCAACATACCAAATAGAAAAAGTAGGATATATTCAGTCAATCTCTAACATAATTTTGGCTTTATTTTCTTCACAGTATTCATCACTGATCACTGATATTTCATCAGCAGGATGTTATGTATATGAGACCAGGTTACCATCTGTCTTGATCACAGCTATATCCCCAGAGCATAGGAAATATGTTATATACATTATATCTTTGATTTCCTAAGTCAATATATAATTTCTTAATTTTGGTTAGCATTTCAACTGACTTGAATGAATTAAGTAGATATTAGAGCTGATCCATAAATTATATATATAAAATATGTATAATTTATATCACTTTATTGAGATATGATTGACACAAAAGTTGTGCATATTTAAGGTGTACAACTTGATGAGTTTCAAGATAAGTATGCATTCATTAAACCAGAACCACAATCTCTGCCATAAACATATTTATCACCTCTAAAATTTTATGCTAACTTTATTATTAAGAATGATTTATTGCTCTATATCAAACAGAAACAAAGAGAGAAAATAAGAGGGAGGGAAAATTCCAGGAATGAAGTCTCAGAATAATGGAAGAACATTTTCTAAAGCAGAGTCACAAATCTATCAAGGGCTGAGCATGATGAAGGACAAAATCTTCACATCCAAGGCAATCACACACACACACACACACACACACCCTAAAAGTTTTAAGATTAGAAAACAAACAAAAAAAATTACATCAAAAGAATAAGAACCTGAATTATCCCATTTTTAATCAATAGTATCACTTAATAGACAACAACAAAAACAACAAAATACTAGCTTTTATGTTTTGAGATGATGACTTGAACCTAGATCTTGATAACCATATATACTAACAGCTAGTATCAATACTTACAATCTCATAATGTGCCAGGCATTTTTCTAAGAGCTCTACATGTACTATCTGATTTGGATACCATCAATATCTCCTGCCTTAGATGAAGACTTGAGTACAGAGGAGATTAGTAACTTTTCCAAGGTCACCAAGTGGCAGGGTTAGGATTTGAATGCCAGTCTCTAGTGTCACAGCTTTTCTTGCTAATCACTTACCTATTCTACTCCATGATATTCATTTGGAGTAGGACAGCAATAAAAAAACAAAAAACTGGATGCTGATTCAAGGACTCAAAACATTTTCTTATACATCTTTTTTGGAGGAAAGAAATAGTAGTTCAGTAAGTAATATTATCAAATCAAAAAGAATCCAACAATGAGAAAAAAATGTTAGAAAAATATATTCTAACAAGGCAATGAGTTCATAAACGTCACAGTAACGTGGAACTTGCCTAGATATCAAATGGGGCCGTATTTGTGCTGGAGGTTAGAATGTTCCAAGTAGAGTGGTTTGAAAACAAAAGTAAGTACTGTGATGTATAGCTGGATTAAGAGAATAAGTTATCTCAGATATATGACACAGATATTTGTTATTTTAAAAAGCAGAAGAAAATAAAAAGAAGCTTTCGAAAAATAAATTCAAACAAAATGATGATCTATGTAAGAATATCTGGATTCAATTACTAAGTAAACTAAAATTTACTATGAGTCTTAACAATTGATGAAGTTAAGAAAATATGATTAATTCTTTTGGGTGGTTCAGGTTAGCAATGCAGATTAGTATTTCTTTCAAAAGCTTCCAATGGCAGTACATAGTTCTGCAGTGAGTTAGAATTATATGCTATTCATTGCCTTATTTCAATCTGTAGATTTAACTTGTAGACAAATCATAACTGATTTAATTATAGTTGTAAGTTAATGTGTAGCTATAAAGATAAAGACTGCAAAAGCAATGCTGTAACTGATAGCAATTAGGAAATAGAAGGGGAAGACGAGGTAGAGGAAATTGTAGGGAAACTAATATTCTCAAATTATATGAAATGGAATGTATATGTACATGTGTTATATATTATATATATATACATTATTATATATATATACATATTTGTTTCTACTATGGTACATAATATATATACAAGTTCATTTCTACTATGGTACATATAGCACATATGTTCATATATATACATATATATAAATAGTGTGTGTGAAGACATTTAATTTTGATTGAAAAAAAGATTTTCTCTTAAAGTTATAAATATAACCAATAAGAAAATTAATATTGCAATTAAACATGGATAAATGAGTGGGAGGGTTCATGGCTATAAGTGGGCACATTTTTCATCTTTTATCAGAGTACATTTATAGACACTGATTGATTTTGAGATATCAAAAAAACACTATAATCATGTGAGAATTATATTATTAGAATTATAAGTCATAAAAGAAAGTTAAAAATAAAGGAAATGATTTAAAATGTCTGGCTTAAGGACCTGGTAATGAAGTCATTGCGAGAAGATAGAAGAGGACAGTTTAGTAGTTATGTTTTTCTATTTTGCATAAAATATATATGCATTTATACAATTATTGCTCAAATATTTTTAACTGAAATACCAATTTACTTATACTTTCAGGTAAAAATTTTCCCAGCAAAAATGGAAAGAATTGAGAGAGTAATTTCCTAGGCAGTTTGATAAGAAGTCTAGGGGTCCCCAAGGAGAAAAGGGCCTGGAATTCTCAAGGAGGAAGAAAGGACAGACTTTTTTTTTCCTCTACTTTCCTTAGGATTATAAAACAATAATGTATCCTGCCTGAGGACAGTCTCTGGATTAAACCTTCTGGCTAATCCTGTTATCTTAAAATGTAAATTATGGGAGTAGGTCTGGTGAGGTCTTTACAACCTCCAGACATTCTTTTGATTCATTGGAGAGTATATAACTCCACAGCTAACACTAGCAAGGGGGTACTCTTTCTGCCCCCTTCTGATGCCTATGTCAGAAGCTTTCTCTATCTCCTTTATACTTTAATAAAACTTTATTACACAAAAGCTCTGAGCGATCAAGCCTCGTCTCTGGCCCCGGATTGAATTCTCCTCCGGAGGCCAAGAATCCCGGTGACTTTTCATGGTTCAGCAACAACCTTTCAGAATGAAGTATTGAAGAGATCTTTGGGGTAATCGACAGCACTTGTTCTCATATTATGACAATATTGAGCTAGCACAAAGCATAGACAATTATGTAATACCTAGAAGCCTACATTAAACAATCAATACATGTAATATGATTAAAATCTTATACAGCAACATTTCTTTTTTCCCAAGGTCATTATGTATAATCCAATCCATTGATTAAACAACATACATATGTACAATACTTTAGTCTTTTCCAGAAGATAGAAAGTTATCATTAATATTTAGAATCCATGTTTAGATACTCATTGTAAATAGCTGAGAGTATTTGGCTCAAATACTTTAAAATATTCTCATTTCTGAAGTACTACATATTTATCACAAATTACTTTCACTAACTATATTAACCTTCTTTTAATTCTCAATTGATTCTTTTTTTTTTTTTTTTTTTACAAATAATGTTTTTGTATAACTACATATTGAAAAGGCTGCTTATGTTTGTCCAGGTTGCCACAGCCCAAAGATCATATATATACAACTCTGGATTTCCAAGTTGAAGAGCTGATTATATTTGGCTCATTTGATTTTGAAGAAATTATATTTCATATGCAGTCCATTTGCTTTTGATGTGTTAAATTTTGAGTTATTTTAAATATACACATTGCATCTTTACTTATTATTTCTTAAAATGTAATGGCAGCCAGTTTAATAAGCATTACTATTCACAGAGAACAGGCCTTGAATTTTAATCATCTATAAGGACACTATACCTAAAGGCTTAATGTTATTTTGGAAGTTCGAAAGGCATACACTGAAAAAGGAACACTTTAGACTTCACAGGTGTTCAATGCAAACACTGATAAATAGACACCATTTTGGAATGCCTGGTGATTTGCCACCTACTTTGCTGAGCTAAAATTAAGCAAAAAAGAAAAATAGTTCCTATTGGTCATTGGCTAGCAAAATAACATAAATCGATTATTTCAGTGGCACATGGCTTCATCTAAGCATAGGAAGTGTCAAAAACCTTTTTAAACTATCTGAAAAGATTTTCAACTGCTGAGAAATTACACCCGGGACTTAAAGAAGCCAGTACAATCAAATTACTGTACCTCCATATCTTGGGGACAAACTGAAAATTAAATTTTCCTTCCAAAGAATTGCTCAAGAATGCTAAGCCATCAACTCAGCAAATTTTTTTCTAGTATAGATTTTCACTGAATAATTCCATGCTTGATTCTATCACTGCTTTTTTCTCCTGCTTCTCTATTAATAATAGTATAACAGATTTATGGGAAATCCATAGCAAGCAGGTAAGGACACAGGAGAAGTGGCATGAAGCAAATTCAATTTATTTTGATTGTTCTATTGTGCATTTTTTTGGGGGGGTATAAAGTTCATGTGTCTAATCATGGTTTTATAACTATGTTTCATTAACAAGTTTTAGAAGTTCTGTGTTGACATCTGAGAGCAACTTATAGCTGAGAGCCTGATAATATTAATAGTTATCAGAGCCGTCTGCTCCTTGAGCATTTCTGATGATTTGTTATACTGACTTTATATCTAACTATCAAAATTTACTAATATGGGATTCTGTGAGTCATGTCACTTTTACCTATGAGGGGGAAATAAAACAATCCTGTAGGCAAAAAGATTCCTTGGTATCAATACAAAAAAGAGAGAGAATATAGACTATTATTCAATAAGCATTAACATATCTGTTAATGCTGGACTGATGTTGAAGCTGAAACTCCAATACTTTGGCCACCTGATGCGAAGAGCTGACTCATCTGAAAAGACCCTGATGTTGGTTGGGAAAGACTGAGGGCAGGAGGAGAGGGGACGACACAGGATTAGATGCTTGGATGGCATCACCAACTCAACGGACATGGGTTTGGGTAGACTCCGGCAGTTGGTGATGGACAGGGCGGCCTGGCGTGCTGCGGTTCATGGGGTCACAGAGAGTCGGACATGACTGAGCGACTGAACTGATACCGATACTGAAGGCAGCATGAAAGTGATTATGAAGTTAGAATAAAATCTCACATACTTTATATAGCAAAACAGAAGAAAGAACAATAATATATTTTCCCTTCCTATTAGACAAAGGATTGTATCTTGTGATGGTCTATCTGTACATCTATTGACAGATCCCTGAGCTAATTCTGGAGATATATTCTTACATATCTGGAAGAGATTAGGCCTAAAACTTGGGAACATATCTACACTGTGAAAACTATTGATAGGCTTAATCCTTAGAGAGATTTACCTATATTCCAAAGATTGACATGTGGGCTCAGATTCACTGTGACTCCTAGGAAACTCTTAAGAGGGGAAAGGGCCTCCCTTCCCTCTAAAAATGAAGAATGTCACTTTTATTTATTCTTATATATAGCTTTTACTATTTGGACCTCTGTCAGCAAAGTGTTGTCTCTGCTTTTTAATACACTGTCTAGGTTTGTCATAGTTTTTCTTCCAAGGAGCAAGCATCTTTGAATTTCATGACTGCAGTCATCATCTGCAGTGATTTTTAAACCCAAGAAAATAAAGTCCATCACTGTTTCCATTGTCTTCCTATCTATGTGCCGTGAAGTGATGGGACCAGATGCGATGATCTTAGGTTTTTTTTTAATAAGTTTAAGTCAGCTTTTTCACTCTCCTCTTTCATCTTCATCAAAAGGCTTTTTAGTTCCTCTTTGCTTTCTGCCATAAGGGTGGTGTCATCTGCATATCTGAGATTATTGATATATTTCTCCCAGCAATCTTGATTCCAGTTTGTGCTTCATCTAGCCTGGCATTTCATATGATGGACTCTGAATATAAGTTAAATAGGAGTCTTGACAATATAGAGTCTTGACAAACTCCTTTCCCAATTTTGAACTAGCCCACTGTTCCATGTCCAGTTCTAACTGTTGCTTCTTGACCTGGATATAGGTTTCTCAGGAGGCAGGTAAGGTGGTCTGGTATTCCCATCTCTTGAAGAATTTTCGACAGTTCATTCTAGCGGCAGCTTAACTGATACCCCTCATCCAAGGGAAATCCAGTTCTGGGTCATCTGCAAATTCATTTCAGTATTCCTGATTGATAAGTATGTCTGTTATTTAGATTTTATATAGAATCATTTCTTACATTTTGCCAGCTATCTTACCGAATTAATGAGTTAAATAAAATCCTTAACACAGGTTTATTTTATATCTGCCTGAGTTATATTTTTTATTATATTTAACAATATTATCTTTTTAAGTTGTCATTGTTATTCAGTTGCGCTTTGAGACTCCATGGACCGCAGCACACCAGGCTTCCCCATCTCCTTAAACTCATGTCCATTGAGTTGATGATGCCATCCAATCATCTTATCCTGTGTTACCCCCTTCTCCTCCTGCCCTCAATCTTTCCCAGCATCAGGGTCTTTTCCAATGAGTTGGTAATTTTCACATCAGGTGGCCAAAGTATTGGAGCTTCTGTTTCAGCATCAATCCTTCCAATGATTTACTTAATTTTTTGAGGGTTTTTATTTTTGGCTAAACGCTCAAGAAAAATATTAAAAATATTAAAAATTCAGTTTTTAAATTGGACATGATTATTTAAAAAGTATATTTTTAAATAATATTTTTCAAAAATGATCAGATTTGTATTCCAAGGGCAGAAAATCATTCAGAAGAAATTTTATTCTTAAATTAACAGAATACAAAAGTGTATTTTTTTGTATAACAATACAAAGGTGTTGGTTATTGACAGCAATAAGAATTTAATTTAAATTATTAAGTCGCCCAATATTTCTGTTGGAGAAAAAAACTAGGTCCAAGACAAAATCAACAATGAATGCTTATTCCTAAAGTGTTGCAAGGGAATTCATGTCTCATTGCTTTTACTTTAACAGGGTTTCACGGGCATCATAGAGGAGAGAAACTTATAAGTGTAAAAAAGAGAAAGGCTGAGACAATCTCTGCTTGACAAGCAGTTCTATTAAGTGGGTCTGTTAAAATTGAGGAGATATTTTACTTGGTCTTTGGGTACACTGTAAGTCCTGGGGTCCTTTCAGGGGTGCAAGAGAGCAGTTAGGGAACACTTTAATAGAAGAAGGGATGTTTATAATTAAGGACTGAGGGTTTTCTCGAATGGGCCATATACTAAAACAAGTGGGGGTCTATGTGAAGTTTTCAGTGGTCAAACTGTCTAGACTGGCTGTAAGGGGTGCTATCATGGAAAGCGATTTCTCTCTCTTTGTAGGGTTTTCTCCTTTTTTTTTAAAGCCACATTTCCTTCTGCTAATGCAATTTAGTTAAATGTTAAATATGCTGCCTTTGTTGTTGCTTTGCTTTGTACATTACTGTTTACATTTTAATAAATTTATATCTCAAACAGATATGCTCCTAAAGTGCAAATATAGAATCTTCAACATTTTATATTATCAAGAGTAGATACTGAAAACTCGGCTGCTAATGAAGTTGTAAAGTCCCTTCAGTGTGTGCATGTGTGTGGAGCTCAACCCATTAAATATTAAAAAAAAAAAAATCAATACATGCTATTTTTTTCTTTATTATGTTGCTTTTTTATTATTTATTTCAAATGTAACTTTTAGTCCATCCATACGGATGCTATTTAAAGCAAACAATTTCATTTGTTTAGTTGTAAGTAGGGATTAATTAATGCACAAAGTAAGATTTTATATTAATTCTTAGGTCTGATATAACCAGTCTTCCAATAACACCTGTTGCTCTCTGCACAAATACCTTTAGCTCTATAACAGACTTTTCAAAACCCCTGAAGATTCTGATATAAAAGGTAAAAATCAGAAGACAAAAGTGTATGCATAATAACTAGTGATTAAATGCCTAAGTTTAGGATACCACTGTGTGAGTGTGTTTCTGTGTATATGTGTGTTTATTTTAGGAGGATACAATAGAGAAAAATGATCCATTAAATTAAAGTGGCTACAAATTTGGAAAAATTCTGTACACACAGAAATGAAAATAAACCTGTCAGAAATAATACATGGACCAAAGATCTGCATGAAAACATAATCATACATTTTTAAAGTATACAACTCAAAGTCTACACGTTCAAGGGGAGAGAGGGCAACGGAGGTTGTATGATGTGAATGCTTATTGCCTCTTCATAACCACATATTGTGGTTCTTCACCTGAAAGCATGCATCCGATTACTGTTTGCCTCAGAAAAGCCATAAACATCAGGAGAAGGAAATGATCCAAAGAATGTGGCCTGTTCACTCTAAGGGCTAAACCGGAAATAACAATGAACTGTGAGTATTGATTTAATGTCTACTCATCATTAAACAAGATGCCTGTGGACTTGTAATTATTGGTTTAGAAGGGCAGGCAGTGATACATCCGAATCTCTCATACTGGAAGCTTAAGTTTTTGCATTAACATTTGTCTCAGGGACCACAGTATCTGTAGATCGTCAATATAAAAAGTTATACTCAGAGACTGTCCACATGTGCACTCTGAAAAAAGACTACACTGTGTTCAGAGCAGTCAAGAAATATTTTTAAAAAGATAGCACAAAAGAAGAGGAAGATATAGGCTTTATTACAGCAACATGGAAAAGACTGATATTCTAAGAAGTTACGTGGGTTAGTTACTTTCTAGAAAACATATCTTTGACAAAACACTATGACTAGCAATGGATTATTCTAATTCATAAAATCTTAATGCATTTCAGCCTAGTTAATAAAGCAGGTAAACAGAATAATGGTCTACATGTGTTGAATAGTATGGATTATGCTTAATAAAGAATCATCATTATCCTCAAAACTTAAAGTAAAAATGCTGAACTTCTAGATTTTTAAAATCTTATCTTATACAACATGGTTCAGACAGTAAAAGAACCTGCCTGCCATTTGGAAGACCTAGGTTCAATACCTGGGTGGGGAAGATCCCCTGGAGGAGGGCATGTCAACCCACTCCATTATTCTTGCCTGGAGAATCCCCATGGACAGAGGAGCCTGGCGGGCTACAGTCCATGGGTTCGAAGAGTCGGACATGACTAAGCGACTAAGCACAGCACAGCACACAATAATATTGACTCTTTCCATGAAGAAAGAAAGAGGAAAAATATTGCTAATTAGTTGTGCTAATTAGTGTGGCAAGTGCTGTGAAAATACATCCTTGTTTGTATTTTTATTTAATACTCATTGCAATCTTTACAGTTCAGAGTCAACTGACATTTTTACATGTAGTTGAAAACTAAATGTATTTTATGCAAATTAGTAAGTAAAGTAGCTGTAATTCATATTTATACTTCTAAAGTTCATGGATACTGCCATGGGATTGTGTCACAGTTGAAAACAATTATTTGTAACTATTTGCTATTCAAATACTACCCTATTAAACATTTCTTCATACCACAACAGAGCTAACTCAACAGAGGACAGTGGCTACAAATTAATCATATTTAATTCTACCAGCTATTGCACAGTGTGCTTGTCCATAACAAATCCCTATTTTCAAATGAATTCTAGAGAAGAGATAATTGTTGCAAAAGTGCAAATGAAACTCTGTGCTTTATGCCAAAAAGAGAAAGGAATTGTGTCAGTTCTATCCCTTTTGATTTTCTCCCTTATACTGTTGAGTTTGGAAATCTCTACATTCGGGAAGATTCTACATTTTCTAGAACCTTTTTTAGGCAGCATTCCAAGACACAGTGCACCAATTATAAGTCAACTTGACAAACAGAAGCCTAATGTTTCCTGTAGCAATGGCAGGCACCTTTGACTTTCTCAGACTGGAGATGTAACACCAGGTTCTGGGTTTTACTTATAAATCTCACTTTTTTCATTGTTTCAACTGTGAACCTTGTGAACAGTTTCCTGATCTATAGCAGAAACAACTTTCAGTTTCTATTGCCAGGTCTGTGAGCTAGTAGTGAGATTCCTTGACCACTTTTCCAGTCCTTTCAGTTCTTTTTTAAGCAGCTCATTCCCTGGGTATGATCTCTCAATGCCTAAATATTCTGAAAATGCTTCTATTTACGTGACTGAACTCTGGCTAACAGAGGAAACAAGAAAAATGACAAATGCAACAGTTTTTCCTGGTTAGATTCCACTTAGAGACACCACTATGCATTCAAATATAAGAAGAAACTTCTAGAGATAGAAACACATAATGATATTTTTATTTATTTAGTGGGACTCATCAACTGAGAAATGTTCCCTTCCTGCATCCTTAGTTAGGTCTCAATATTTCTCCCCACTAGGCAGAATTATATAAATTTAACACCACCCACACTGATTTCCTATCAGAGACACAAAGCCTAAGAGTACTTTCTAGAGTACTCCAACTCCTCAGCAGATCTTTGTTTCAAGAGGTGGGCAATGGACTATGCTGTCAACTACAAGATTTTTGATTGTCCTAATCAGATAATTGCCATATTTTAAGATTTATTTAAATAATTCATTATCTCCTCTTATTATTACTATTATTATTACTATTATCATTATTTTTGATTACTATTACAATCATTAATTCAAGGGATTGGGTATTATTAATCTATTACTAACAGGGTTTGCTGTAGCTCATTTTTAAGCTTTAAAGATCTTTTACTAAACAAAATGTTTTACTTATAAAAGTAAAATTTAAAGAGCCATTTTCTCTCTTTAGAGTAATGTTTGATATTCTGATTTAATATTGTAGAACTCTGTACCCTATTCTCATTTTATTGGGGAGGAAGGTGATTGGGAACAGGTCTGGAACTAGAGAAAAAAATGCAGACATCTAACAATGTATATACTTCAGAGGAAAAAGGCACTTTGCTACTAAAATAGCTGATGAAAGTTGTTCTCTGGAACTGAATAAGCTGACAGTTAATGGAAATAATTTACTAGTGAAATGATGAGGGAAATGAATTATTTCATGGATATAAGAAGTTGGAAATATTGGTGTCATAGAGGTGAACATCTAAAATTACTCTATCTTCATACTAGAAAATAGCAATTTAAAATTAAAAAAAAATATCATTTCCGTACAGCTTAAAAAAAAATCATGCTCAATTCCCAATACAGTTCACATGGGGGTGGGGCAAGAGCACAATCGACTAGAATCCCCTTTATATATTCAAATATCCAGACAACTAGAGCTCATTTAGTCATTGTTGTTGTTCAGAGGCTAAGCTGTGTCCGACTCTTTGCAACCCCATGAACTCACCAGCATGCCAGGATATCCTGTCCTTCACTATGTCCTGAAGTTTGCTCAAACTCATGTCTATTGAGACAGCGATGACATCCAACCGTCTCATTTTCTGTTGCCCCTTCTTCTCCTGCCCTCAATCTTTCCCAGCATAGGGTCTTTTCCAATGAGTCAGTTCTTTGCATCAGGTGACCAAAGTATTGGAGCTTCAGCTTCAGCATTAGTCCTTCGAATGAATATTCAGGAATGACTTCCTTTAGAATTGACTAGGTTGATTTTGCAGTCCAAGCAACTCTCATGAGTCTTCTCCAGCACCACAATTCAAAAGCATCAATTCAGGGCTCAGCCTTCTTTATGGTCCAGCTCTCACATCTATACATGACTACTGGAAAAACACAGCTTTGACTATATGGACCTTTGTTGGCAAGTGCTGCCTCTGCTTTTTAACATGCTGTGTAGGTTTGTCAAAGCTTTTCTTCAAGGAGCAGGTGTCTTTAATTTTGTGGCTGCAGTTACCATCCACAGTGATTTTGGAGCCCAAGAAAATAAAGTCTGTCACTGTTTCCATTTTTTCCTCATCTATTTGCCATGAGGTGATGGGACCAGATACCATGACCTTAGATTCCTTAATGTTGAGTTTTAAGCCAGTTTTTTCACTATTCTCTTTCACCCTCATCAAGAGGTCTTTAGCTTCTCTTTGCTTTCTGCCATTAGGGTGGCGTCATTTGCATATCTGAAGTTGCTTGTATTTCTCTTGGCAATCTTGATTTCAGCTTGTGAGTCATCCAGCCCAGCATTTCACATGATGTACTCTGCACCATTGTTCCACGTCTGGTTCTAACTGATGCTTCTTGTCCTTCAAACAAGCATCTCAGGAGACAAGTAAGGTAGTCGGTATTACCACTTTTTTAAGAATTTTCTACAGTTTATTGTGATCTACACAGTCAAAGGTTTTAGCATAGTCAATGGAGCAGCAGTAGATGTCTTTTTTTTTTTTTTGGAATTCCCTTGCTTTTTCTAGGATCCGATGGTGTTGGCAATTTGGTCTCTGTACCCTCTGCCTTTTCTAAATCCAGCTTGTATGTCTGCAAGTTTTTGTTTCATGTATTGTTGAAGCCTGGCTTGAAGGATTTTGAGTATGACCTTGCAAGCATGTGGGCTTCCCTTGTGGCTCAGCTGGCAAAGAATCCTCCCACAATGCGGGAGACCTGGGTTCAACCCCTGGGTTGGGAAGATCCCCTGGAGAAGGGAAAGGCTACCCACTCTAGTATTCTGGCCCAGAGAATTCCATGGAATGTATAGTCTATGGGGTCTCAAAGAGTGGGACACAGCTGAAGCACTTTCACTTCACATGCTAGCAAGTGTAATGAGTGCAATTGTGCAGTAGTCTGAACGTTCTTTGGCATTGACTTCCTTTGGGATTGGAACTAAAACTGACCTTTTCCAGTCTTCTGGAATATTGAGTGCAGCACTTTAATAGCATCATATTTTAGAATTTGAAATAGCTCAGCTGGAATTCCATCAACTGCATGAGCTTTGTTCATAGTAAGGCTTCTTAAGGACCCACTTGACTTCACACTCCAGACGTTTGTTTGACTCTAGATGAGGGATCACACCATTGTGGTTATCTGGGTCATTAAGACTTTTTGCCTGTGAGTGTCCGAGGCTGTCCTGTGGAGGCCTGGACTGGCAGTGGCCTGTTGTGGGGACAAGGACATTGGCAGCACCAGTCCTGGAAGGCAAGTGTTGGCGTAAGTCTTTTTTGGATGTCGCCAGTAGCCCTACCACAGAGTCTGCAGACTCCATGTCTGAGTCACCTCAGGCCAAACAACTAGCAAGGAGGGAGCATAGCCCCACCCACCAGCAGACAGCTGGACTAAAGATTTACTGAGCATTGCTCTGCTCACCAGAGCAAGACCCAGTTTTCCCTACAGTCAGTCCTTCCCATCAAGAAGCAAGAACTATAATCCCACAGCCTCCAGAATGAAAAACACAATCACAGAAAGCTAACCAAAGTGATCACAGCCTTATATAATTCAAGGAAGTTATGAGCCATGCCATGCCATGCATGGCCACCCAAAATCGATGGGTCATGGAGGACAGTTCTGACAAAATAATGTCTACTGGAGAAGGCAATGGCAAACCACTTCGGTATTCTTGCCTCAAGAACCCCATGAACACAGTGAAAAGGCAAAAAGATATGACACTGGAAGATGAGCCCCCCAGGTCAGTAAGTGTTCAACATGCTGCTGAGGAAGAGTGAGGGGAGAAACCGCTTCAGAATGAAGAGGCTAAGCCAAAGTGGAAACGATGCCCAGTTGTGGAGGTGTGTGGTGCTGAAAGTAAAGTCCCATGCTGGAAAGAACCAGATAGCACAGGAACATGGAATGTTACATTCTCAAATCAAGGTAAGTTGGATGTGGTCAAGTGGAGATGACAAGAGTGAACATCAACATTTTAGGAATTAGTGAATTAACATGGATGGGAATGGGTGAATTTAATTCAGATGATCATTATATCTACTACTGAGGTACTGCAGTTATGAATGGAATGGCAATTTGAGTTACTGAGATAGATTCCAATCCTGGAAGCACATCAGAGTTATTAGGTGAACATTTAAAATTAAATGCAAGTATCTGAACTCAGATCTAATGAATCTTAACATGTAAGGAACAGGTTGCAAGCATAGGTATTGCTAATAAGCTCCCTGAGTTTATTATATTCTGATCTATCTGGTCTATAAACAATATTTAAGAACCATAGGATTCACTTTTTTTTTTTAAAGACACATACACAACCAAAGCCTTTAGTTAGGTAAATAAGCTATAAAGAACAAATCATATTCAGAGTACCTCCATCACTTCATTACAGAATCCAAAATTGTTAAGATGAACATAAAATTCAGTTTCTCCATTCTGACCTGGTTCTCTATTATTATTTGGCAAAGGGATTTGAATTACAGATCTCAGGGAAAACAAGAACTATATTTTTATTCTTGCAATTATATTGTCATTCCAATATTCAGTAAAAAAAAAAAAAAAAATTACTGTGGAACTCCTAGGGACCAGGCATTATCCTCTTGAACTTCTTGACATCCTAGGTTATCACTGTTAAAATTATGGTCCTTCCTCTTAAACTCCTCCCATATGTATCCTTTTTCTTGGCACTAAGGCTATGAAGGGTCAATTGTCCCAAATAATCTATCTTACCTCCAAATTCTTCTTTCAATAATACAACATATTTGTGGAGAACAACATACACACAGGCAAGTGTCCTGACTTTCTGAGGACATGTGGCCTGAGACATAATCATTTCACAGCAGGCCATAACACAAAGAGAATAGCTGCTCTCAGCCTTGATTTATTATTGAATCTCCTTCACTTTAATGAATCTGTGAAAATCAATTCCAGATTCTTTGCAGTCAAGGGTATTTATGAGAAAAAATTCACAAGCATGCAAACACAGAGATGCTAAATGGAGTGAAGAGCACTGGAAATGGTTTGGTTTAGCTCCTAGAGGGGAAAAAAAAATGAGAATGTACATAATGTAACATAAAAGACTGTTGTTATTTAGTCACTAAGTATTGTCTGATTGTTTTGCCAGCGCTTGGACTGTAGCCTGCCAGGCTCCTCTGTCCATGGCATTTTTCAGGGAAGAATATGGAGTGGATTGCCATTTCCTCCTCCAGGGGACATTCCTGATCCAGGGACAGAACCTGAGTCTCCTGGGTAAGCAGGTTCTTTACCACTGAGACACCAGGGAAGCCCAGCACAAAAGATGCTCCTTTGTAAATGTGGTGAGTACTTCTCATTTAACCATCTCTGCCTCAACGTTCATCCTACAAAATCTGCATATAGAAAAAGTGTATCTAGCTGATACTTGTCACCCCACATAGTTAGGTGAAAGAAAAAACAAAATTCTTGAGATGAGAACATCTGAAATTTACTTTCTTAGCAGCTTTCAAATATGCAAGAGATTATTATTATTACTAACATCATTCTGTGCATTATATTCTCACGACCTATTTATCTTGTAACTGAAGTCTATACCTTATGACCCTTTGACCCTTTCCCCACCCCCACCTTTGGCAACCACCAGCCTGCTCCCTGTGCCCATGTGCTTGGTTGTACACCTGAAACTAATTAAAATTATATAAATTATGTCTCAATAAAAATGAATTTAAAGACAAAGTAAGAATAGTTGCCAACGGTGACTGCAGCCATGAAATTAGAAGATGACTGCTTCCTGGCAGGAAAGTGATGACAAACCTAGACAGTGTGTTGAAAAGCAGAGGCATTTACACCACTGACAAAGGTCCTTATAGTCAAGGTCATGGTCTTCTCAGGGGTCATGTCTGATTGTGTGCGCTCAACCATAAAAAAGGCAGAGCACCAAAGAACTGATAGCTTCAAACGTGGTGCTAGAGAAGACTCCCGAAATTCCCATGGACAGCAAGGAGATCAAACCAGTCAATCTTAAGGGAAATCAACCCTGAATACTAGTTGGAAGGACTGATGCTGAAGCTGAAGCTCCAGTATTTTGGTCATCTGAAGCAAACTGCTGACCCATTGGAAAAGTTCCTGATGCTGGGTAACATTCAGGGTAGGAGGAGAAGGAAACGACAGAGGATTTGATGGCTGGATGGCATCACCAATGCAATGGGACATGAACTTGGGCAAATTTTGGAAGATGGTGAGTGACAGGGAGGCCTAGCATCCTGCAGTCCATGGGGTCGCAAAGAGTCAGAGACAGGACTTAGCCACTGAGCAACAAGGACTGAGCTCACAAGGTTTGTATTTGTGCTAACGTAGCTGTATCTATGGGCTTCCCTAGTAGCTCAGCTAGTAAAGAATTTGCCTGCAATGCAAGAGACCCCAGTTTGATTCCTGGGCCAGGAAGATACCCTGGAGAAGGGACTGGCTACCCACTCCAGTATTCTGGCCTGGAGAATTCTGTGGAGATAGGAGCCTGGCAGGCTATAGTCCATGGGGTTGCAAAGAGTCGGGCATGGATGAGTGACTTTTACTTCATTTCACTTCAGTTGTGTCTTATATTCCCGTTCTATCCACTCAAGTAACAAGATGAAAATAGGAGAATCAAACTTCAACATTATTCAGTCTGAAACTGACTGAGTTAATAATATTGGAGAGAGGTTCTTTGTTTCATCAACACTTTTTTTCCACATCAGGTATAAGAAATCCACATTGATGTCAAATAAGCTTCAAGTCACATGTCAATGTAAAATGATTGGTAGCAGCTACATGAAAGAATCTGCTGAGAAAGAAACCGAGTTCAGAATTAGCAAAAAACAGAGCCCTGCACGACTGTGTATGTCTGCCTTGTGCCAGTGAATGGGGATGGAGATACTTGGAATATATCCATGCCAGCAAGCCTGCGTTATCACATCATATTATAATTATCTTTTTACATCTTATGGCTCTGCCCAAAGAAGTTTTGGTGATTAACAATTATATTGTCTTCATCTTTATATCAGCACTTACACAGTTCCTGGCCCACAAAAGATACCACTAATACATGAAAGTGAAGATCCAAGCGATGATCACTTTTATCTTCTTTTGCCAGGAAAGGTCAAATCTCTGTGTACATGTTGACTGAACTATCCCTCCTGATCATGCCAGTGTCCATACGAAGCTAACGTTCTTCATGAAGAAGTTAAAACAGACTAAAATAGAGATGTGTAAACATTTGGTTGGAAGTATATTAAATAACTATTTATCATAGGTGTGAATTATTATTCAGTGAGAATAATTTGGTATTAGTGAGATTGATGATTATCTATCTCAGAGATTGCCTGATATCCAGGAGATTTTACTTGAATCCAGACAATTTTTTCTTTTTTCAAGCATTTACTTATCAATCAAACATTTACTGGCAACTCTGTTATAAATAGAGAATTTGGGAAAACATAAATAAATTTATGTCAGGTTTTATGTGACTAAGAACTATGCAGTCCATCGCAGGGGAATAGGGCATCCATAGAGAGATAAAGAAATGCTATAGAAAAGTAAAATAAGGGTCATCCATTAGTGGTTTGGCTGCTAAACCTGATAGCCATCTCTACAGCTGTGGCCCTACTCTGCCACTGTGCCCCTACTCAACCACATGCTCCATCCAATTATAGCCAAGTCAACAGCTACTTGCCAGATTTTTCTTCACTCTTCCATTTTTGTTTCTACCATTGCCCACTTCTGCACTATCTCCAGCAGCTTCTTTCAGAGTATACCCCTCTTCTCAGCCTCCAGTCCTTTCAATTCACATTCTCCGAGAGAGTCATACTGCTTCAATTGCCCAATCCATTCTGCTTTTATCTCTATTAAAGATTCTTAAAAACCATTTGTTTTGCTTAAGAACAATTTCTCTCAGTAATAACTTTTTGCCATCTGGTCTCAGCCTCCTGACCTGTCTTATGCCTAGCAACTCTCCCCTTTCTTCTCCAAACCTCAACTACCTTGTCTTTGTCGTAACTAGAGATACCAGTTTTGTAAGTTCAGAAATATAATAATCTTCTTCTTTGTATGTATTTATAAAATAATTTGAACACTGTATGCTATGAATCTGGGAAAGGCATAGTAACATTTAACAATATTGAAAAAATATTGGAAATACTTTTTAATAAAAATGATATCATTGGAATGCAGTGAAGAAAATGTTTACTTGGCCTTATGGTATCCCAGGAATCATCTCATTCATCTTTTCTGATTCTTTCACAGGGAGAGGCAATTATACCTACAATGAAATTATCTACCAAAGTTATTTATCTGAAATCAAATATCATTAAGTGGCAAAGCCAGAATTTAAATTCAGATCTCTATGATTTGTTCTACCATCCTATGCAATGTCCAATATTTTAATTGTGTCCAAAAGGAAAATAAGAGTTTTATAAGAATTTTTAGACAGGAAATAACATGATAGACATAAGTTTTAGTTTAGCAACAGTATGCATGAGTTAATTAAAGAGAGAACAGACTGAATGTCATGAAAGTAATATAATAAAATTGTATGCCATAATCAAGAAGGATATATACTAGGACAGAATGAGGAAAAAGGATACACACATCTATATATCAGACATATATATGTGTGTGTATATATGTAGGGTCGGGGAAGAATTCACAGGCAAACTTCAAGGTATTAAAAAGATAAATGTAAGGTACATATTAGCCTAGGTTAGGAAAAGTGCTACAAAAACAATTCAATTTCTGGCCATGCTGTGCTAACCCATTTAGGTAACTAGTAAAAGGAAATAAAATGTGTTGTTTCTAGTATCATCAGTTGAGAACAGCCTCCCAGAAAATTAAAAGGAAATGCAAGATTAAAAGGTAAAAAGTATGATTAAGTTTGCCAAGATGCTTCAAAAGTAACCTTGAAGTACATTGCTAGGAGACAGTTATTAAGGGGATCAAAACTGGATCCTCTGTTACGTAAAAGATTCACAAATCTGCTCTGGTTGTTGAAAACATCTAAAGATCAACTATTAAGACAGCCATCCTCTTTTGAGTTCAAGCATTTCTCAACTGGGAAAGTGTTTATTAAAAAGGCCAATCATTAGCATAGACTTTTAAAAGCTGGAATATAATTACTTTAGCATAGATGGTTTTAATAAAAATAAAACATGCAAAATTAAGAAAGAGATGACTCAGTCTGACAGTTATAATTATATATTTTACAAAAGTGATAGCAAAGAGGAGGGGCAATGATCAATAGATTCAAGCAAGGTTAAAAGGACAGAAAACAATACTAACAAAAAGACTGTGTGATATCTTCAGCAGGGTAAACTGTAAAGTGAAAGTGTTAGTTGCTCAGTCATGTCTGACTCTTTGTGACTCTTTGTGACCCCATGGCAGGTAACTGCCAGACTCCTCTGTCCATGGAATTCTCCAGGCAAGAATACTGGAGTAGGCAGCTGTTCCCTTCCCCAAGAGATCTTCTTGACCCAAGGATCAAGCCCAAGTCTCCCGTATTTCAGACAGACTCTTCACTGTCTGAGCCAGCAGGGAAGCCCAACATTATGGTATTATGGTATCTGATAGAAACTGTAACTCAATTTTACCTGTCAGGCTCCTTTGGTCATGGGATTCTCCAGGCAAGAATATAAGACTGGGTTGCCATTTCCTTCTCCAGGGGATATTCCCAACCCAGGGATCAAATCCAGGTCTCCTGCATTGCAGGCATATTCTTTACTGACTGAGCTATGAGGGAAGTCCTCAATTTTACAATCATAGAAGTAATTCATAAAAATCTTCAATGTTTTAGAAAAAGTGGTATTGATATCAAGTAATTGTTTATATAAACACTAGTTTCATAGGACAGGCAAAATACACATATCTGTATACAAAAGCAGAAAAAGACATACATAGAAAATTCATTTTAGAATTTGCTCTGAGAAAAGAAATTTAGGAATAACCTGAATGTCCAAAACTGAGAATCTAGCTAAGAATATCACATTGACTGGGTGAAATTTTAAGCAGGCAATTAAAAAATCAGAAGAAAAAATATATATGAATTTGAGGTGCTATCCAATGTAACCACCAATGAGTGACATGTGATTATTTAAATGTATTGGAAAAAAGTTATACTGGACAATCCTGGTCCTGAAGGAAATGAATGGGAATATGAAAACAGTATCTGTATATAATGGGAATGTTCACCTATTTTTTTTCTTATTATTTTAATTTGCATAATACATGCTACTCTTATAATTCATGATTTAAGTATTTCATTACATAAAAACATGAAAAATTGTATATAAAATTATAAATTTATTTTGGATAGAAGTCCACTTCTATTTTTACTTATTCAAATGCCATTTTGTCTTATTCTACTGTTCTATGAATTTATGTATTCTTAGTAGCCAAAATACTGGCACACAGAATGCACACAGAAATTGCTAACAAATGGTTTAATCAATAGTTTTATGCTTAAAACATGTGGATTTTGGAGCCAAATCACCAGGTTTAAGCTCAGAATTGTCACTTACTGGCTAGGTAATTTTGAACAGGTTTCTTTCATATTGAGTGACTTGGCTATCTCATAAGTAAAATGTGTTATTAACAGAAAAAATATGTACTTGCACTATGAGGATAACATATGTGAAATATTTATCTGAGTGTCCAAAGCAGAATGAGTGCTTGGGGAAAGTTAATTACTATCAGGAAGAGAGAAGTTGATTTGTTATTCTTTCTCCTGCAGTTTAAGCAGACTTTGCATCTTATTCATTGCTGTCCATTCCATATCTAGCACATGGATTAGGGACTGACACCTAACAGATGATCCAATACTTATGTATTGACTCATTTAATCAATCTATGATATAAAGATTAACTTTTTGTGGTCTTGTTAAAAAAGCTTTATAAGTGAATTTAGTATTATTTATAGTGCCAAATGTAAGTCAGGCTTTATGCTAAAAGATGAACTTACAATGAGTCCCCATTCTAGAGGACTTAAAAGCTTGAAGAGAAAGAGGACAAATAAATAGAAAATGAAAAGTACATGGTAAGGAGTTTTTGTTAGAGGACAGTATAAGCAATTGTGAGAGCTCAAAAGAGAGAAACTAACTCAGCTCAAGAGAGGAAAGGTTTCGCAGAGAAAAAGATTCTGCTTTGGTGTTTAGGGTCAATGAACGGATGTTGCTGCTGCTGCTGTGGCTGCTGCTAAGTCGCGTCAGTCGTGTCTGACTGCGCGACCCCATAGACGGCAGCCCACCAGGCTCCCCCATCCCTGGGATTCTCCAGGCAAGAACACTGGAGTGGGTTGCCATTTCCTTCTCCAATGCATGAAAGTGAAAAGTGAAAGTGAAGTCGCTTAGTCGTGTCCAACTCTTGGCAACCCCATGGACTGTAGCCTACCAGGCTCCTCCGTCCACGGGTTTTCCAGGCAAGAGAACTGGAGTGGGTTGCCATTGCCTTCTCCAAATGGATGTTCCTCTCATTCAAATATTGCAAGCACAGGAAGAGAAACAATGATCTAAGGCTGTGAGGAGCCTCTATGCTCATATTGAATGTGGGTGCCTCTGGAACATACAAATGGTGTCTCCAGGCAATTAATGAACACAAGGGGCTCTACATTTTGAGAAGTGCTTGTAAAGGAGAAAAAAGACAGTAATATGATTAAAAAGTTGGACATAAGAGTGAATACTTAATAAGAAATATCAGAGAAATAACAGCATATCTTTAAGTATTAAGATCTGGTAAATAGCAAATAATTACAAAATCCAACCCCCCCCCCCCCACCAAATAATGTAACCAAAGCATTTACTTAATTGTCTCACCTCTATACCTCTGTTTGATTTACATTTTTAGTTGTATACTAGTAGCCCACCTCTTCTATAACAACAATTCTGAAATGAGATTTTCTATAGAGAGAACAGAAAGATAATTCAGACTTCCAGCTGGTAGTTGAGTGAAATGTAATTTTTTAATATAACAGTTTAGAAAAATTCCTTTCAGTTTCACAACCCCTTATTGAAAACTTGTCTATAATTTTCTCTGTAATTTTTACTCAGGTTATGTTTCTTGCTAAAGGAAAAACCTTATGAAAAATCGGATCTTCTCATCTCACTTGACATGGTACCTGTTCAGCTGAGCCAGGACTCTCCTGCTTTCCTTCTCCTTCCCGAGCTTCCAGAGCATCAGGAGATAGGGGAAGAGGCATAAAAGATGGGAGTATGGAAAAGTGGCTATGAAGACTGGGCCTTAATGCCTTCTAAACAGAGGGTAGAGTAATGTCTAAGATGAGCCTTTTTTTTTTTAGTACAATTATAGGGTCCAGAGAATTGAGAAGATCCAGTAAGGCAGGTCTTTTACTCGAGAAGGTGAGGGATTGAGTGGGAAGGGTTATAGTGGACATAATGATGGAAGTCTCTTAGCCTCACCAATGATAGAGTATCAGCATGGAGAAAAAGGGCCACTCCAAGTTGGGGTATGTTCTGTGAATTGGCTATTTTTTGTTGTTGTTGTTGTTAATAGTAAATATGTTTGGCTCTGCGTTCCACATGGTCTTTGTTGCAACTACTCAACTCAGCCAGCAAGAAAACACCATTGCCAGTATATAAATGAGTAGATATGGCTGTGTTTCAATAAGACTTCATTTATAAAAATAAGCAGCCAATGGGTTTGGCCCAAGGTCATAATTTGCTAATCTCTGCTTTAGCCTATCATTGGAATTTGAAGACTTAACAGGAGTTTCACCAAAAAAACACAAAAGTCCTCTAGCTGTCTTTGGAGTTAGAATGGGGAGGGCGTATCCCTTATGTGTAAAATACAATTCTGTGATAAAAACAGTTCACAAGTTCCTTTTGGAGAATGCAACAGATTAAACTGCTCATACAGTAGCCAAACGGAAATTTACAGAGGCAAAAAGTTATACGCTTTAAATGAATGTCACAGACAACAAATGTTACAGAGAAGGATAAAAGATTATTTCATATTGAGTGGTCAGAGAAAACTTCATGGAAGAGATGAAGCTTTAACAATCTTTTAAATCACAAACAGCATTTTTGTAAATGTAGAAAGTGGAAAAGTATTTTAAATGTGAAAAAAAAATGACAGAAAAGATGTGAAGGTTAGAATCTAGGGGATCAAATACCATTACTTCAAGGACATAAAAAAAAATGGCCATTGAATGTAGCCAGTGTTTATGAGGAAACAGTCTTCTAAACTATAGTTATACATGAAATAGAATCTGTTAAACTTTTATCTTCAGGCCAAGTAGAAATACAAGGAGAATGATTCCTTCTCCTTGATGATCTATTCCACAGACACTGTAATTTACAGAAGCAGAAGAAATAAATACAAAGTCAAACTTCCATGTAATAAATCCACCTGGACTGTGTTGGCTATGAAAGTTAACACTTTTCTGTAGTGCATGAGATATGTACCCTCAATCCCCTAGGACATCCTGCAAAACAGAGACAATTCAGCACATCCCTTGAGGAACTGCAATGATAATGAAGTAGAAAAAAGTAATATGCTTTGCCTCCTGCATGCCTAGCTAGATTACAAAATAAAAATCTGGGAGTTGAATTAGCTCCATTATCTGCATTTTCAAGCTGTTCACAAAGAGTGGGTTGAATGATATAGATTAGCACATTTAGTGCAATAGTACTGAAAAAAGGAATGATAGTTAGCTATTTGAATAAGTAGTGAATATGTTCTCTCAAAACATAATTTCCCACTAGAAGACAAAAATATTAAGAATAGCATCTTTGGACAAGAAATAACAAAGTAAGTGCCAAAATGATCTCTGTTCTACAAACACTCATATTCTATTACATTATCTGCAAGTCTTCACTAGCAAATCTTATTTCCTTTCCTCATTCATTTTACCTCTATGAATGCTTAAGTAGAAAATGGATCTCAAAGGTAAAGAACCTGTGTGGTCTTATCAGGAGTTTGATGGATATTGGACTTTTAAGGGCTAAACTTTTAAATATGTAATTGCTCCTTAGCCCAAATTAATCTTTGTAAATCAAACTGCAGTTGGATCTCTCTTCCACGCTTCTTACCCTGACTCTTATCTTAGAAAGAAGAGAACTGAAAAAAGGAGCACTGCATATTTCTACAAAATGACCCCTTTTTCACAGTTTACTTTTCAGCTACAAAAGTAAATTTCCGTACCTAGTATTAAATGTAACCTTTCTTGATGGCTACTTTTTACTAAGCATATATCCGCAAAGAGTAATTTTTGTATATTACATTTTCTTCTTATAAAAATTACAACTAAATATTATTTACACTTACTATGGCAGATATTTGGCTATTGTTTTATTGCATTAACTTTTTTGATTGACAACCTTATGAACCAGATATTATAATCTGAACTTCATTAAACTGAAGCACAGAGAGTTTCACCAATTCAAATCTAATCCATTCTGACTCAACAGTCTATGGTCTTAAACACTAAGTTATTACCTGTTTAACTGTATATAAATAAGATGTTTGCTAGAAACACAGCAAATGTTCATTAAATTCAATATTTAAATAGATTTAAAATTTATAGTGGAGACTCAGTCCCTTTAAGAAGTAATTTTTCAAAAAAGTTTAGCAAAAGACTTCATCTGTTTCTCAGAAAACTAGTATTTATCCAATAAATATTTACTAATTACCAGCTATATTTACATCATCCTGTATTAGGGAGCTTTGAATAACATGATTGACGAGGGAAATAGACCTGAAGAACTTAAGAGATCCTATGAATAATCTCCAAGAGGGGCAGGATCTCCCTGAAACTGCATACATAATTTTGAGTGCATATATATATATATGGTTTTTCTAAGTTGGGGGTTCATGGATTTCATCCCATTTACAAAGTATCAGTGACAGTCCTAATTTAATCACCACTGTCTTGGAATAAATGAAACAAGGGAGTCCACTTTTGACTAGGCCAGTTAGGACTTCCAACCTAAGTGAGAAGATCCCACACATACACCAAAAACTTATTTTAGTCATCATTCACATAAGGTGGAAGATTCAAACCCTACTGCAGTCCCAGAACTCTCACTGTGTACATGAGGATTCTAGAACTTGAACACAGTCACTTTTTCTACCTTGGTTGTTGTTTAGTCACTAAGTCCTGTCTGACTCTTTGTGACCCCATGGACTGTATCCCTCCTGGCTTCCCTGTCCATGGAATTTTCTAAGCAATAATACTAGAGTGGGTTGGCATTTCCTTTCCCAGAAGATCTTCCTGACCCAGGGATCAAACCCACATCTCCTGCATTGGCAGGCGGCTGCTTTGCCCCTGAGCCACCTTGGAGACACAGCTAATTCAGCAACTGTATTACCAGGAAAGATGGAGTGACAGAAAAAACAGGAGAATAAACAAAGTTAGCACTGATGAAAGTGACCCACCTAGCCTTGTGACAAAGACTCTTTCATGATTTAAAAAAAAAAATTCCTAGTGGATGTTTGATGTTGATAAAAAATTGGAATTTTAATGTCTTTATATTTTAACTCATTAAAAGAATCCCCCATTCATTCCTAAGTATAGCTCAGTTCAGCTCAATCGCTCAGTCATGTCTGACTCTTTGCAACCCCATGGACTGAAGCACATCCAGGCTTCCTTGTCCATCAGCAGCTCCCAGAGCTTGCTCAAACTCATGTCCATTGAGTCGGTGATGCCAATCAACCAACTCACCCTCTCTCGTCCCCTTCTCCTCCTGCCATCAGTCTTTCCCAGCATATACACTAGATACAGCAGTCTTAAGACGTGACAAAATTACTGTCTTTGACATTTTCTTTTTTAAGATATACATTATTCTATCATTTGTCATCTTTGTCATGCTTATTTAGTGTAGGAGTCACAGCATGGGTGAACAACTTTTCAGAAAAAAATTGCTGGAGTTTCAGTCCATATACTGAAGGAATGAAGGAGGAGCAATTGAACAATGCTATTTGAAAGCCAGGCTGCATAGATTCCACTTTCAGATCTATATCTGTCCATCAAGTCAAGCTTTCCTCCTTTGCAATTTTTTTTTTTTTTTTTTTTACCTCAAGGTAAGGTGGAGCTAGTGGTAAAGAATCCATCTGCCAATGCAGGAAATGAAAGACACTCGGGTTCTGTCCTTGGGTTGGGAAAATTCCCTGGAGAAGGAAATGGCAATTTACTCTAGTATCTTGGCTGGACAGAGAAACCTGGCAGGATACAGTCCAAGGGGCTGCAAAGAGCTGGACGTGACTGAGTGACGGAACACACAAAGTATTCTAGAAGCAGTAGTGGTATGCAGCTTAGTCTAAAAGTAGGCAAATATCTTCCAGGCAAATTTTTTTCCTCCCATAGCTTGGGATGTCTCATTAGCAGAATTAAATCCCCAGTTTAATAGAGTTATTTGGCATTGTTGAAATATATAGAACATTTCACATGACAGATGTTTGTGAGCATTCAATTTAGTAGGCTGTTAATTCTAATTCTACTCAGCATGCAATACCTTAATAAATGAAGCCTTCTGAAAAGAAATAACAATATCAAGTATGGCTTTTCTTTGTAAGGAAAATTATTCCTATTTACATTAAATGCTAATTTACAGCTATATGAAAATTAAAAATGTATACAAATCAATCACTCATTAAAAGGCTTCAGTATCTCTTTTGTCAGTAAGAAAATGACCAAGTAATTATAATTAGACATAAGGTCCTAGAACCCACGCTTTGGAGGGTAGCGTTCCAGCTGTCCTCTGGGCACATCATTACCCAACAGGTGATCTGTACAGTCAAGGGGATAAGTTGTATGTGAATGTCTGTGAAGAGCTTTTTTCTTTTGAGACATGTGTTGGAAGTCATGAGTCAGGGGATCTGCAAGTATGGGCAACAGGCCTTTTATGGTACAGGGTGGACCTAGGTTTGACAAAAGAAGAAAGGTAAACCACAAGGAAAACCTCTCTTCTTACTGGATCATTTTAGTGAAGGAATTCAAAAAGTTTGAGATTGCTAAATTAGACCCTGGCTTGTCAGACCACTGTGAAAATACATATGTTATGTACTAAACAGCTTAATTCATAACTTATGAAATTGAGACATATGGTATATGAGCAATCATGTGTCTCTTTGACTGTGTATGATTTAAAGACACCCCCATCTTTTTTCAACATTGCCACCTTCATTGCAATATGAATTGGAAATATAATTTATTATACATAGCATTTTGTTTCATATATTTCTACTTGGGCATTTACTTGTGTGTATATTTCCTTCCTCTATTCTGTGCGCCAAATTCCTAATTTGTCTAATAAATTCATCTCTTCAGAGACAGATAAAATGTCATCTCTCTAGTAAGTCCTTTACTAATGCCTCTGCTCTGCTCTCGCTATTCCAGTAGATTCTTGGGAAATTCTTTCTCTTTGATCCCACTTATATCTTCACCTATAAAGCTCTATGGGCTTCCTTGGCTCAGACAGTAAAAGAATCTGCCTGCAATGCAGAAGACCCAGGCTCAATCCCTGGGTTGGAAAGATCCCCTGGGGAAGGAAATGGCTACTCACTCCAGTATTCCTGCCTGAAGAATTCCATGGACAGAGGAACCTGGCAGGCTACAATCTATGCGGTCGCAAAGTGTTGGACATGACTGAATGACTAACGCACACACACATAAGGCTCTATTCCTGTTGCTAGTGGCTAAAGATAGCTATTCCTCTGAGATATCTTTTAGAACACCCAAATCTAGCTCTTGTTCTACATTCTCAGCTCTATAAGTATTTCAACTTTATGTACCAAACACAATTCATGGGCATCAGAAATTGTTAGGACACAGAGAATTAAAATACCAGCACACAGTGCAGAGAATAGTGAACAGTCAAGGGAAGGATTATTGTTAAAGTCTGCGAATTAAGCCCAATGCCTGATAATCACTTGCCATATATATTTAGTTCATTTATATCTATGCAGATAAAGCACTGTATATTCTTCTGTAACCACGTACTTCTATAATCTTTATAATAATCCTGGAGATAAATCACAAGGCAAAACCATAAAATGAGGGTTGAGGTGGGAATATATAAAACAAATGCAGTCAAGTAATATTTCATTTCATGGCTATTAAATAATGTCTAAAACTTTATTAATGGAAGAGGGCTGTTTACCTTGCACTCAAAAGTTGTGTATTTTCTTTAGAAAACCTGCAAATTTATTCTTCATACTAATCCATTATAGCATAAGCAGGCTTAGATAGATCAAATAGAGATAAGTTGTTCATTAAATTATATATAATATTCCTGGAACAAATAATGTTTCAAATTACAAAAACTATTTTCCATAGAATCAAAGATAACATGTAAAATACATGAGCTCTAACTGATATAGCAATGTATGGATTTTTAATCCTCTCTAAATGGTAAATCTACAGTGCATAAAGTTCTCAAGTGCATAGAAATATGACAACACAGTTCCAATCAAAGAAACACACAGTATCCTGTATTATTCTTTTATTTTTCCCCTTTTTCATTTAATCCCAACATAAAAAAGTGAAGAAACAGACAATGGTACTTTATATAATTATGTTTTAAAATTAGGGAAAGGTAGGTGACCTAAACAAAAGTAAGATGGCAACACTTCACTAAAAATCCTGATATGGTCATATATATAAGGTTGTAATGATGTGAATATCGAGGACAATCATTATGAAATCTATGAAAAGCAATATATTCATCAATCACAATAGAATGCTAAAAAATATTCATTAATCCACAGGAACGAAAGTAAAAAGAATCAGTTCAATGAGAAAACTTAAAATACATAATAAAATGCAATATATCAATAATTATTTGTAAATTATCTAAAAACACCAAGAACAAGTTAGAGATTCACAGACTGGATAAAATATATGACCCAGCTCTATGCTGTCTATAGGAACTGACTTCAATTTGAAAGAACACAAAGTAAAAAGAAAGATATATAGTTTAAATAATAATCTGGGAGTTTACATTAATATTATGCAAATGGATTTCAAGCATATAAAATTACTAGGGACACTAAATAATGGTAGAGTAATTAATATATCACGAAGATACAACACTCCTACATATGTATACACCAGTTTCAAAATAATGAACAAGAACGTAAAGACATGAAAGAAGGAATAGATAAATCCACATTTATTGATGGGATACTTCAAAACCCCCTCTCAATAACTGGTAGGGCAAATAGAAAAGTAAACATGATTAAAACACCATCAGACAGGATGACATTTATTGAAAATTCCAGCAAACATCAATGTTCTCTCATTCTTCTATGCATCCTCCACTAAATCAGATAATCACCAACTGTTTTCCATCACAAGTATCTTTTATTCTAGAACTTCATAAAAAATTTCACACTATGCTCTTTTGATCCCATCTTTTCCTCAGCACGCTATTTTCATTCAATAAAATGTATTTGAGATGCAATTATGTCATTGCAAATTGTGACATCTTATTTCTATTAAGGCGCAATATTCCACTGTGTGACCACGCCTCAGTCTGTGTATACACTCATCTAATGATGGAAATGCAGTTTGCTTCCAATGTTAGGTTGTTACAAATAAAGTGGTTCTACGTATTTTATAAAAAATATTTCTCTGAATATATGTCTTTGTTTCTTTTAGGTAAGAACTGCTGGGCATTATGATCAATCCAGTCCATCCTAAAGGAGATAAGTCCTGGGTGTTCATCGGAAGGACTGATGCTGAAGCTGAAACTCCAGTACTTTGGCCACCTCATGCAAAGAGTTGGCTCATTGGAAAAGACCCTGATGCTGGGAGGGATTGGGGGCAGAAGGAGAAGTGGACTAGAGAGGATGAGATGGCTGGATGGTATCACCGACTCGATGGACATGAGTTTGGGTAAACTCTGGGAGTTGGTGATGGACAGGGAGGCCTGACGTGCTCCGATTCATGGGGTCGCGAAGAGTCAGACATGACTGAGCGACTGAACTGAACTGAACTGATGATCAATGTATATTTAATTCCCAAAGAAACAAACTTTTTCCCCAAGAGGCAGTAAGATTTTGCACTCTCATGAATTGATGCTTTTCAAATTGTGGTTCTGGAGAAGACTCTTGAGAGTCCCTTGGACAGCAAGCAGATCAGATCAATCCTAAAGAAATCAACCCTGAATATTAATGAGAAGGCCTGATACTGAAGCTGAAGCTCCAATACTTTGGCCACCTGGGGAGAAGAACTGACTCACTGGAAAGACCCTGATGTTGGGAAAGATTGAGGGCAGGAGAAAGAGGCAACACAGGATGACATGATTAGATAATATCACAGACTTAACAGATATGAGTTTGAGCAAACTCCGAGAGAGTGAAGGACAGGGAAGCCTCACATGCTGCAGTTCATGGGATCACAAAGAGGCTGACACGACTTAGCGACTAAACAACAAAAATAACATATTAGAAAACTCAGCCCCTCTATATTCTTGCTAACATTTGGTATTCAATGTGGTTTGAATTTGTATTTTCCCAATGACTAATTGTTTTATTATTCATCTATGCAATCGTTTTTTAAAAATACATGCTCAAATTTTTTTTGTTTTGATTGGTGTATTTATCTTTTTCAGGACCACTGAGTTATAAATTTTCTGTATTCTGGATACAAAGAATTTGTAAGCTACACATAATCCAAGTATTTTCTATCAGTGATTTTCTTTTCATTTTTTACAATTACATTTGAAGATATTTTTTAATGAAATAAATTCTCAATCATGTTTCTTATATAATTATTATTTCTGCTTGATAAAAAACATTTGTCTAACTCAAAGTCATAAAATTTTCCCATATCTACTCTTAGGAATTTTATAATTTTAACTTTATATTATGCTTCTGATAGATTTGGGATTATATTCTGTGTACAGTGTGAGACAGAGTTCAAGCTTCATTTCTTCCACATGGACATATATCTGAGAGCTGTTTATTTTAAAGGGCTTTATTTTTTCAATTTAATTACCATGGAATTGTGCAGTAAAAAATTAGTCATGTTAAAAAAAAAAAAAAGTTTGGCCTTGTCCAGCTCCTCAAAGGTCATCTCTAAACTCATGGAATGTCCTATCTGATAAAAGTGGCTTTGTTTACCTGGGAATGTTGGTTATGCCTGACAGTCTATCTAACAATGCATTTTATAATGATAACTTTGGACCACATAGCATCATCCGGACCTCTGGAGTTACTGAAAACTAAGGGTGTCACTTTCACTTTTCACTTTCCTTCATTGGAGAAGGAAATGGCAGCCCACTCCAGTGTTCTTGCCTGGAGAGTCCCAGGGACGGCGGAGCCTGGTGGGCTGCCGTCTATGGGGTCGCACAGAGTCAGACACGACTGAAGTGACTTAGCAGCAGCAGCAGCAAGGGCGTCACAGAGGTGGTCTGTCATACATATTTCACTGGTGCCCAATGCAATTCTAGGACATCATGGCTTAGGTGAGCTTCTGTATTTGACAGTACTCCATTCTGGGAAAAGCAAGTACTGTGTAAATGACTCCATTGAAAGAATACAATGGGAAGCTTGCACCTAGAACTCTTCTGGACCCTGCCACATGTATCTTTTCCCGCTGAGATTTTAATGTGTATATTTTCATTGTAATAAAGCATGACTGTGAGTTTAACACCTTCACTGAGCTCTATGAGTTCTAACACATATTAATTCTGAATGTAATCTTGGGAACCTGTCAAACTGCAGGTACTGTGTTGAAAATTAATTGACCATGTATGTGATCAGTTGAACTCTATTTTTTCATTCTGTATTTGTATACTTTTAGCTCACAATCTTAATCACTGTTGGTTTATGTTGGATTTCAATATCATTAACTATAAACCTTACATTTTTGCTTTTAGATTTTTTGTTTTGGCTAGTTGAATTATTTTTTTTTTAATTTCTGTATACATTATAGAACCAGTCTTTCATTTTCTATTAAAAATCCTGCTGATAATTTGAATGAGATGGTGTAAAATCTAAGACTAATTTGGAGACAACTAACATCTTAAAAATGATGAACTTTCTAATTCATGAACATGGGTATCTGTCATTTACTTAGTCTTCTTTATGTTTTTTATCACTATATTCTCACCTCTTGACATTTTCTAACTATCTATCTTTCCATAGCATCTCTTCCCCAGCACAAAAGCTGCCACGCCTGCTTTAGAAGCATAGGGATATCACGCTTCTCTTCGGAGGATGAAAGGGAAGCTCAGTCCTCAGGCTAAGGAAGGATCAGAACCGCTGACCAGACAAGCTGGACCTCTGTCCAAATCTGAAATAATTCCTCAGTATCACAGCTATGCCAACCCTCTGGCAATCATTAAATATTAAATTTTAGTAAGAGGAAAAATAAATGAAGGGAGACAGGGAAAAGAAAAAAGAAAGAAGTTCAATAATAAAATGTTTTCTATGTTGAAAAGTGAAAGTGTTAGTTGCTCAGTCATGTCAGGCTCTCTGTAACACCACGATTGCAGCCCGCCAAGCTCCTCTGTCCATGGAATTCTCCAGGCAGGAATACTGAAGTGGGTAGCCATTCCCTTCCCCAGGGGATCGTCCCGACTCAGGGACTGACTCCGGTTCTCCTGCATTGCAGACAGATTCTTTATCGCCTGAGTAATCAGGAAACCCCTTTCTATGTTAGATTACTATAATCTTTTGGAGAACAAAGACTGTGTATTTTATTAGTCTGTGATCTATACAGTCCCTCTCCCCTCCCCAACACACATTATAAACACATCATGGTGATTAAATAAAATTTGAAGTAAAATCCATATTTTAGCTGTAACTTTTGTTTGTGTCCTTTATTTGTCATATACCAGTTTTTTTTAATATTTAATATTTAAAAGATAAAATGCTACATTCACAATTTTGATTCATGTAACATTTTAATATGATTTGGAGGAACTCATAATTTCAAAGCCATATAGACTAAAAATAGAGGAAGCAGCTTTAATTTTATACTTTTTAAACAGTATATGGCTTTCCAGATTTTACTTAAATGCTAAAAAAGAGCAAGAATCAACTGTTAAAAACACATCTACCTAAAAAAAACCAGTTTATATGGACAGCACTTACAAAAAAATTTAAGGGTTCATCACATATTTTCCACTGATTTTTAAATCAAAACTAAGGTATATTTAAAAAGTGTTTTATATTGTCAACTTTTTTAATCTTCATAACACATTTTTTCCTTTACTCTGCTGCAGCATAAGTTATTTTTTCATCTTTATAATGTCAGGATATTTTTAACAGATAAAGGCAACTCTGCTAACTATAAATTATTAGTCTCCTGACATCTTCAGATTCTGTTCATAATGTATGAAATCCCATTAATTTAAGGCTGGTTAAAAAGCAAAAAACACCCTCAAAGTCTACATAGTAAATGTCAAATAGTATCAAATTTATGGTCTTTATGTGCTCTTAGCTTTTACATTTGTTAAAAGATTAATAAACAAATGTATAAAAAATTATCAAACACACTAGGAAGAAAATAATCTAGTAGAAATTATTCTCATTACTCCTTTAACTGCTTATTCTTTTGAATAACAGAATATGGAGGGAAAGATCATAGTATCTGGCTTTATGTGTTGTTTTTATGTGCTTCTGGTAACATAAGTAAAATATTCAATAAGAGGATCTTTGTGTTACAAGGTGACGTTCAGTGGGAAGCATCTTCACAGAAGGGACACAAAACAGGCAGACAGTATTATTTGGCCTGTTGAAATCCACCACCCAAAACTGAAATAATTGGCACATTTATGAAGTAACTGTAGTTGCATCTATGGAGGTTATGCCTAGGTCCAATGGCATGGGTTTCTACTTAAGAAGGTAGTTTTAGCTCTTGTTGTTACTACTGTCAGCAACAGAACTGAACCTAAGTTCCTAATATAGTGTGATCCTTTGAAAAAATCAACTGCATGCTTGATGGTAAATTCACTTCACCTGACCTCTTCTATCCTTAAAGAGGCTAATATTCATTCTGACAGAGATAGGCATGTGATCTAAATATATGTTTGACTTTGATATCAACCAGAACGATCATCTAAGGGCTTAGGGGATGTCTGATCCATCAATATGAGAACACATATCACATTATATGAAACCACAGGAACCACAAAAAATAGCAAAGAGTACACAAAAGTAGGTAGACAATCATGGTATTTACTGCTCATATCATATACTCCAGAACCTAGAGTATGCCGACGTTAAAAACTTCTCTGAATGCCTTTTGGAGACAAAGCTAAAGAATTAGGCTAGCATCAATACTTGGTGCTTTGCTATCCTTAAGGATTCAGTGAACAGCTTAAATCAACTTGAATTTTATGTACTGCTGTACTGCCCATAAGTAGAATATGCAGTATAGGAGCCAAGGGTGGAAGCAAGAGTGGCCCCACATACCCTTAACCTCACTGACTAATTTGGAGATGTTGTTCTTTCTGTTCCGGCAACTCTGGGTTCTGTAGATTTCAAGGTCCTACTTCCCAAAAAGAAAATATATTTTTTTCCAGGAGAAAAACAAGAGACCCACTGAATCCAAAGCTATGACTGTGGCTTCAACACTCTAGGGTTCTTATGCCAGTAATCCAGCAGGTAAGAAGAGGAATTGTTCTCTTGGCAAGGAGGTAGGGGACACTGTTATGCACTGTAGGTTGGGAAGAATATGTATTGGCACCCAGTTGATTCACTTGGATGCATTTTGGGATGCCCTAGCTCACTTTTTATGGTAAATGACAAGCCACAAAACCACCAGAGGTGAAAGACTAGCTGTGTGCAAAGAGACACGGCTAAATATATTCTATTAGTAAAAACAGACATAAACATCTGTAGTCAAATAAGTTTTGAAATAAGGAAATACTAAACCACATCTTGAAAATCATATTAATATATTAGGCCATTTAAAGAAGAAACCAATAACATATTCTTAACGGTTACCAGAGATTTGGCCAATTTAATTGGCATTAATTCAGTCATTCGGATCATCCATTTATACTTCAATAAACCATGAAATATGTATTGGGAAATACTGGTTCAAAGATACACTCCTTTTATTACTATTAAATTACTGTTTATGAGTTTCTACTATGTGTAAGAAAGACTGGCTACAAAAGGAAAGAGACTAAGTTTTCACCCATCTAGAACTTGATTCAAGGGGAGAAATCAAAAGATAAACAATCAAGCAAAATACATCCAATAGATGGTTCAGTTCAGTTGCTCAGTCATGTTTGACTCTTCAGCCGTGTCTCTTTGCAATAGATGTTAAATACTTTTTAAAAAAGTAACAACAAATGTATTAACATATATGCAACAAAATAGGGTAAGCTAATATTTATTAAATCATGATTCCAACCTTCATATATTTACTTAGTGTACTTGCATTTCTTAAATTAAAAAAATAAGCTTCCAGAATTTTTAGTCATTTAATTTTATTTAGACTGACATTAGCTAAGAGATTTTTGAGGTTTTTTACTTCTTGTGAGCATGAAATAATAGTAGAATATCAGTTTAGCTACATGAAAATATGACAGGAAAATAATCTCAGAAGGATGTACAATATCCATGATCAGTTTCATGAGTACAGAAAAGTCTTTTTTTTTTTTTGGCTCTCATAAGTTCAATCTATGGTGATGCTCTTTGGCTTCGGTTTTGGCCTGGGTAAAATATGAATTTTAATTCTCAGTCATTTGTCCTCCTGTTGCAACATATATTTGGCATACCTTCAGAATTGAGTGTTGGCTAAATTCCATCTTTTAGAAACTGCTATGCTTCTGCCTTCTCAATAATGAGAACACTGTAATTCATGCATTCTTTTAAACAAGGTTTGTAAAAAGCTCAATCAGATTAAAAGCTTGATTCCAAAAATAACATTAAGTCCTCTGAATACAAATTTACATTATCAATTTTTTACTGGTATTACTGCCTAATTTCTTTTATTTTTTTAAATTATGAGTTATTTCAATTATCACTAAGCACATAGGTATAATATTAATTTAACTATGCTTTCCGCCAGCCAGCTATAAATATTTTTATCTCAGAAAGGAGGAAGCAGACTTTTGTAGATCAGTGACTACCAACAGTAATCTCCACAATGTGTAAGACTTTCCACAAACATATATATAAGCAGCTTTTGGCAGGAAAGAGCTCTCTGCACAAGGCCCCCCTTTGTCTTGTCATAAACTTGAGGCAACACCGTGCCCTACTCATCTCCAGCTCTAGCTCATATTTCAAATCTTTCAATCACACAATAGCTTGCCTAAGATGTTGGTCCTTTCCATAGATCAAAAAAGTAGAAACGAAGAGTAAGTAATTAACAGATGACCAGATCTCTTCTCTAGACTCCCCTTCAGTAGTCTCACAAACTGAGTGAAGAAGGTACATTTAAAGAAAGATCACAAGAAGTTGACAAGCCAGCACAAAAGTCTGTATGTAGTAGGGAATGATAACAGCCAAATTTTTCCTGAGGGAGAAGATTTTAGCCCAAGCAAAATTGCTTTGGCTAAGGCAACTTAAATGATTCAACTATTAATAATTTTGTTCACTGAATTTTAATTATTCCATTAGTAGGCTTTATCAACCAAGGGGACTGGACAGTTGTTTCATTTGAAGATTCTTAAGTTGAGCCATTTGGAGAATCCATGGCTCTGACAGCTTTCTGCTTAGATTTCTGAGCAAGAGCCCCAAAAAATCTGTTCATCTAGAGGAGTCATGGGATCTACTAGAGTAATTCATGGGATCTCAGAGTAATCCATGTTAAAGAATATCGTACTTAAATCATCCTGTAATCCTGCCATAGAGATAGAATTAAATACACTAACAGTTTTGTTTTTCAGGTCCGTAATTTTTTTTTTTTTCAAAATGGCCTTAATAGTTATGGATATTTTCATCAGGCCACCATCCAGATGCAATGTTGAACACCAGTCAATATATTTAGGAAATAGAATGGGAATTTGTGGAGATCTTTAGTTAACTTTTGTATCTGCTTGCCCATTTATGCCTACTCTAAAAAAATCATCAGGAGGACCTTTTCAATCAACAGCTTCCATTCATTCTCTAGCCATAACCTCTCCTATAAGCAGATGTATTAATTGACATAGGAATTCAAAAGTGCCCTGAGTGGGTCAGCAAGTTTGAATCATCATGGGTGGCTTCAGTCCAGTGCAACAGACATTTAAGAGGAAAGTATGTATGTCTGAAACAAAACGAGCTGGAGAACTCGACAGCAGCTGCCCAGCGGCAGAGCCCTGAAAAACAGACACGGCATAACTGAGTCTTCACCAAGGTGAAGGATCCCCTTCCCAGGAAAAGCCGGAAACAGAGGATATCCAAATAAAGGCTCGGAACCTCAACTGAAACAGGAGGTTCTGAACCGTGAGCACTTACCTCGTAATCCAAGACTGATGAGGAGGGAAACAGAGTACAAAGGACCTCTGTAGGTGCTTTACTTGCATTAAAGGCAGAGATGAGTCACTTCAGGTCCCACTTCTGATGCCACGTAATATTGAACAAAATCAACAGGAGGCTGGAGAAGACAAAGAGAGGTCTAAGGAACTACAATTCAGGGAACATAGATCTAGGTAAAACTGAAAGAGTGTCTCAGGAAAAAGAGTCAGGGGCTCATAAAGGCCAAAGCTTCAAGGTTGTTAAATTTGTCTTGCAAGAATTATGACTGGCTCTGAAGCAGAAAAGAAATATTTATTCTTAAGAGATAGCCTGCTGCGAGTTATGTAGAATAAGAGCCCAATAAGAATCTTAAGTTTCTGGAACACTGTGAAGGTGTTCTGGATGCCTGTACTAAGACAGTAAGTGGTCAAAGTTTAGATTCCATCTGGGCTGAGATGAGTACAAGTCATGCTCCTTCAATGGCCTCCTTGCTCCATTTCTGAGTTCTCTTAGCAGTTCCAAATCCATGTTGATTTTCCTTTCATGTAACTTGTACTTGGCTTTTAAAATGTTTCCTATCTTTGCCATTTCTTAAAAGTATTCAGCCTGAAATAATCTATTTGCTAAAGAGACATATTTTAGGGTAAAAAATTCTGATTCCTTTCAAAATTAAATATGGAAATCACTTCAAAAAATCTTTTTATGTTTATCTTAATTTTATATATTAGGAAAGCTTTACTATATATATACATATATGTACACACACACACACATATATATATTTAAATTTCAACTAAAGACATAGCTATAAAAAAGAAACAGATACTTTATACTTTTGATCTGGTTGACCTTCTTTATCCATATTTTCTGTAGAATCTATTTTTCTCTTAAAAAGCAATAATAGTACAATAATCATTCATCAATTTATATGTCCCCAGTGTTGGAGGAAACTAAAAAATAAAAATATTTCATTGTCATGGATTCAAAGTCTCATAGATTGAACACCCTTAGAGGCAATAGTTCCATGGACAGTGCCAATTTGTAGTTGACAGGTTCTATGCAAATTTACAACTTCAGATTGTGACTATCCTCTGGCAGACAATTGCTTATAATGACCATTTTTTAAGAAATAAATTTTTATGTAAAATATTTTATAGGCTTGCTACTTAAAAGTTAAGCACTTGGACTTATGGGTATTTTCCAAAGCTGAAAGTCTTACATTTTCAGGGGGACAAAACTTGCCATCCCAAAATGTGTCTCTTTGGCTCGAGGATTATTTTAGGTTGATTGTTTTGAAGAAACAAAAGGCTCAGGAAGATCTTTCATGTTCTTCTCTAAACTGCCTAAAATAATTTAGATAAAAGGTCTGTTCCAAGGACTATCACCACAGATAGCATATAATATGAACTATGTGAGGTAGACTGGGGGAAATTTAGTAAGGCCTGTTGGATCCTCCATGTTTCATTATTTTTGCATGACCTGGTAAACACTGGTTTACCAAACATTTGCTCTTTTTCACCTTCCTACAAATTTCCTTTCTTACCTTTTAAGTCCAAAATCCGTATCCATTTCTCCTTCTCTCACATGGCATATAAGCTTCAATTGCCGAATTTGTCTTTGGGCCCTATATTCTTAGGACACCCCCACAAGTACATAATTAAATTTTACTTCTCCTGTTAATCTGTCTCATGTCAATTTAAGTTTTACACCTGCTAGAAGCACTCAGAAGAATAGAGGAAAGTTTTCTTTCCTCTCCCACATACTCAATTCTTCCCCAAATCCTTCCATTTGTTATCATATAACTATCTTTTCTATGATTATTAGAATAAAAAATGAAAGTGTATTGTAAGTAAGATTAGTATTAAACTTAAATAGTTTTAAAAAACTGTTTTGTTTGTTTGGAGTCTTTGGATAGGGAGAAGACTCTGAGAAGTTAGAGGAATGTTTCCCCTTTTTCTGCATGTATCCCTTTTACAGACACTTTCTCTTTCCTTATTGAAGTACCATATTAGATGAGGCAGGTGAAAAAATTATTTTTGATTGTAGTTTTGTTCTTTCCTACTATATAGAGAAAAAGTGGTATTCTGTTAAGACACAGTGTGCACATGCCCAAGAGTCTCTACAAGATCTATTCCCCACTTAAATAGATCACATGTGCAGGGCATTTAAGAGAATATTCAAAGCAATTCTATCCAAGTTCACAGGAGCCAGATCAAAATGTAAAGAAAATACAGCTGAGCAAAACCATCTCATTTAGCAACTATCATAAGTTAAAGTCAGTGCACCTATCGGTACATTCAGCATTGGTAATTGTATATACAAGTATCTACTCTGTATCAATGAGTATCTGCTTGTGGATGAAAATACCTTGGTGAATGGAAAAGAAATTTCAGAGAAATAACATGTCACTGAAGTTTTAGCTTGTAAATTAACACAGAGTAAGTCTTTTAAAACTTTCTACCTAAATAGAGCTTCTATGCCCCAGAAAATTCCCTACATTAAAACCTAAGTAAAAATAGCCAACCATATGTATTATTGAACACCCATTGTGTATATCTGAGTGTGTATATACATATATACATAGACATACATATACACATGACTCTCTTAGGGACAACATCATGATATAGGCATGCTGGTCTTAAGAAAGTAACTGTTAGAAATATAGAGATCGATATGTAATTAAAAGTAAATTGTTAAACAGAGGTTTTGGTAAAAAATCTGTAATGGAAAGGAGGGGATTTAAAGTTAGACAATTTATGTTTCAGTGCCAATACATTTGGCAACAACGATGTAAACTTGGACACATTCCTTAACCTCCCTGATTATCAGTTTTCTCATCTATATAAAATAGCTAGTGCTATCGTGTCCATAAAAGTCTACTGATCAGGACAATATGTGAGTGAAGAGCTTTGGAATGCACGAGAGACACAAATACAGCCTGTTATACCAATGTGTATTTTTACTCCATCTCTGGCTAGGAAGACAAGCCATTATAGAGATAAAAACTCAGATCTTTGCCAAGGTGAGTGGTGAGCTCAGCCATATTGTATCTGTCTTCTTCACCTTGCCCAACTACTCACTACTGTGAAAACTACATGAAATCAGTAACCTTTGTTTTATTAATTTATGAGAACCAATAATTTGACACATAGTACGTGACCAATGTTATTTCTTATAGGAATGGATCGAAATGTTAGCAGATGCTCAAGGGGGTTCCTAGTTACCAGAGTAGGCAGATATTGGAAGTAAATAAAAAATTATAGTGATCTATTTTGAAACTATGTTTGCAGGTTTTATTTGTTTTATAGTGATTAGATGCTACTTATAAACCCAGGACCAATATGTCTGTCTACTCAGGGGTCTGCCAAGAAAAAGAACTGAAGCTACTGCTGAGATAAGATAAAACTTAAGAGACTGAGTAATAAGAGTGAATTCTCAGAGCAAGTTCTTGAGAAAGTATTTTAACTGTTCTGAACCTGTTTACTGGTCAAGGCCTGAGAAAGCATCCCTGGTATTCTCTATGCAGCCAGATTCGACAGAGATTATTGGATAAACTAAAAACAATAAAGGATGAAAAGTAATTAGATGACTGAAATGGTTGTATGCCATTGTTATAGTGTAATTTTATAGTGTAAATTGCAATCTGTCATCATTCAGAAGAGGCCCAGCATTTCAGTTAGTTGGTTCTGACTGAAGTAAAAGACAGAAAGCAGAGTAGCCATCAACAAAGGCTTGGGTGAAGACAGAAGCCAGGGTGCTCTTGGCCATCTGCAGGAGACAAGAGTTATCATAGCAAATGAGGGATCTGTTCTGATAGCTTCTCTTATATCCCTTATGTTGCTTATAGGAAAAGTCTGCAAGGAAGTTTTGGGCTAAATCCCAGACAAAGATTTGGGAACTGAATGAGGGCTAAAAAAACCATTTGACAGAGGTTAGAACAAGATGGCAGAGGAGTAGGTGGAGGCAGAGTACATCTCCCTCCACAAAACATCAGGAATACACCTTCAGACAGAGAAGTGCATGCAGAATACCAGCTGAGAGCAGACAGGAGTACCTGACAAGTGGAAAAGAATATACAGAACCACACAAAACTCAATAAGATGAAGGAACTAGGGGGAAAAACAGGACTGTTAGTGGGACTGGACCTGCCCTTGGCAGTGGGGGAACTGAAGCAGGGGTCCAATCCCCACACAGGAGCAACTGTCTGAGCCAGAGGAGAAACATTTAAGGCTGAGAGTGAAACAGCTGATCTGTGGCAGCCTGAATGAAATGAGAATCAGACAGTCCTTGCTGCAGCCATACATACCCCGAACAGGGACGCAGGTCCCCTAGAAGGCATAGCGGCTGGGAGCTAGAGTTTAGGGATTGTGGAGCAATCCCAGCGTGAGGACTGCTGTTGACTATAGAGAGACGGACAGAGAGGATGTGATGGAGATTGTAGGGGGATATGCCTGTGGAGGAAAGCCAGAGAGCCATGGACGCAAGGCAATACTGCTGAGTCACACGTAGGGGGTGGCGTCCTCACCATATCCTCTCTCACCTGACACACCAGCACCTGCAGCTGAATGACAGAAAGGCTGGCCCATCAAACACCTGGCACCCTGAACTACAGAACAGGACCCCACCCAGGGTGCTCTTTTAAGTGACTGATGCACTGAACTACAGAGTAGGACCGTAGCCAAAGAATGAAAAGAACTGAGGGTAGTCTCAGAGACCTCTGGGACAATATCACATGCACCACCATTCGAATTATAGGGGTCCCAGAAGATGAAGAGAAAAAGACAGGGTTTGAGAAAATTTGGGGGAGATTATAGTTGAAATTTTCTTTCAGCAGAAACTCTGCAGGCCAGACGTGAATGACAGGATATATTTAAAGTACTGAAAGAAAAAAAAAAATCTACAACCAAGATTAGTGTACTCAGCAAGGATCTCATTCAAAATTGATGGAGAAATAAAAAGCTTTTCAGACAAGCAAAAGTTAAGAGAATTTAGCTTTACAACACCAAACCAGCTTTACAACAAATGTTAAAGAGATTTATATAGTCAAGAAACACAAGAGAAGAAAAAAGATCTATAAAATCAACCCCAAACAATTAAGAACATGGCACTATATATATCAATAATATATATATCAATAATTACTTTAAATGTAAGCGGATTAAATGCTCCAACCAAAAGACACAGACTGGCTGAATGGATACAAGAACAAGACCCATATATATGCTGTCTACAGGAAACCCACTTCAGACCTACAAACACATATAGACTGAGAGGATGGAAAAATATATTCCAAGCAAATGGAAAGCAAAATAAAGCTGGAGTAGCAATCCTCATATGAGACAAAATGGACCTTAAAATAAAGAATATTACAAGAGATAAGGAAGGACAGTACATAATGATCAATGGATCAATCCAAGAGGAAGACATAACAATTATAAATATCTATGCACCCAGCATAGGAGCACCTCAATACATAAGACAAACACTAACAGACATAAAAGGAGAAATTGACAGTGATATAATAATAGTAGGAGACTTTAACACCCCACTCACACCAATGGACAGATCATCAAAACAAAAAATAAGGAAACATAAGTCTTAAATGATACATTAGATGAGATGGATCTCATTGATATCTTCAGGACATTGAATCAAAATGAAGAAAAATACACCTTCTTCTCAAGTGCACATGGAACATTCTACAGGACAGACTACATCTTGGGTCACAAATCGAACCTCAGTAAATTTAAGTAAATTGAAATCATTCAAGCATCTTCTCTGACCACAATGCTATGAGACTAGATATCAATTACAAGAAAAAGAAAACTGAAAGAAAAACAAACACATGTAGATTAAATAACATGTTTCTAAATAACCAACAGGTTACTGAAGAAACCAGAAGGGAAATAAAAAATCTTTAGAAACAAATGACAATGAAAACATGACAACTCAAAATCTATGGGATGCAGCAAAAGCAGTTCTAACAGGGAAGTTTATAGCAATACAATCCTATTTCAAGAAACAAGAAAAACACTGAATGGACAACCTAACTTTACACCTTGAACAACTGTAAAAAGAAGAAGAACAACAACAGCAACAAAAAAACAAAATTAGTGGAAGGAGAGAAATCTTAAATATCTGAGCAGAAATAAATGAAAGAAACAAGTAAAGATCAATAAAACTAAAAGCTGGTTCTTTGAGAAGATAAACAAAATTGATAAGCCTTTAGCCAGACTCATCAAGAAAAAAAGAGAAGAATCAAATCAACAAAAGTATAAATGAAAAGGAGAGGTTACAACAGACAATTCAGAAATACAAAGGATTCTAAGAGACTATTATGAACAACTATATTTCAATGAAATGGATAACCTGGAAGAAATGGATAGATTCTTTAAAAGTTCAATCTTTCAAGACTGAACCAGGAAGAAACAGAAATTAGGAACAACCCAATTACAAGCACTGGAATTGAAGCTGTGATCAAAAATCTCCCAAAAAACAAAAGCCCAGGACCAGATGGCTTCATAGGAGAATTCTATCAAACATTTAGAGAAGAGCTAATGCCTATCCTTCTAAAACTCTTTCAAAAAACTGCAGAGGAAGGAACACTTCCAAACTCATTCTAGAGGCCACCATCACCCTGATACCAAAACCAGGCAAAGACAACACAAAAAAAGAAGACTACAGGCCAAAATCACTGATGAACATAGATGCAAAAATGCTCAATAAAATTTTAGCAAACAGAATTCAGCAACACATCAAAAAGCTCATACACCATGATCAAGTCGGGTTTATTCCAGGAATGCAAGGATTCTTCAATATATGCAAATCAATGTGATGTAACATATTAACAAATTGAAAGATAAAAATCATATGATCATCTCAATAGATGCAGAAAAAGCCTCTGACAAGATTCAGCACCCATTTATGATTAAAATTCTTCAAAAAATGGGCACAGAAGGAAGGGAAGCTACCTCAACATTGTAAAGGCCATATATGATAAGCTTACAGAAAACGTTATTCTCAATGGTGAAAAACTGAAAGCATTCCCCCAAGATCAAGAATAAGACAAGGGTGTCCACTTTCACCACTATTATTCAACATAGTTCTGGAAGTCCTAGCTACGGCAATCAGGGAAGAAAAAGAAATAAAAGAAATCCAGATTGGAAAAGAAGAAGTAAAGTTCTCACTGTTTGCAGATTTCATGATACTGTACAAAGAAAACCCTAAAGATAGTGTCAGAAAATTACTAGAGCTAATCAGTGAATTTAGCAAAGCTGCAGGATACAAAATCAATACACAGAAATCACTTGGATTTCTATATACTAACAATGAAAAATCAGAAAGAGAAATTAAGGAATCAATTAAAAAAAAGGAATTAAATATCTAGGAATAAACTCACCTAAGGATACAAAAGAACACAGAAAATTATAAGACACTAATGAAAGAAATCAAAGACACATAGACAGATGCAGAGACATTCCATGTTCCTGGGTAGGAAGAATCAATATGGTGAAAATGACTATACTACCAAATGCAACCTACAGATTCAATGGGATGCCTATCAAATTACCAATGAGGTTTTTTCACAGAACTAGAACAACAAATTCACGGTTCATATGGAAACACAAAAGACCCCGAATTGCCAAAGCAGTCTTGAAAAAGAAGAATGGAGCTGGAGGAATCAACCTTCCTGACTTCAGATTATACTACGAAGCTACAGTCATCAAGACAGTATGGTACTGGCACAAAAACAGAAATATAGACCAGTGGAACAAGATATAAAGTCCAGAAATAACCCATGTACCTATGGTTACCTTATTTTTGACAAAGAAGGCAAGAATATAAAATGGGGCAATGACAGCCTCTTCAATAAGTGTTCCTGGGAAAACTGGACAGCTACATGTAAAAGGATGAAATTAGAACACTTCCTAACACCATACACAAAGATAAACTCAAAATGGTTTAAAGCCCTAAATATAAGGCCAGAAACCATAAAACTCGTAGAGGAAAACAGGCAGAACATTCGACGACATAAATCAAAGGAAGATCTTCCATGACCCACCTCCTAGAGTAATGGAAATAAAAACAAAAGTAAACAAGTGGGACCTGATTAAACTGAAAAGCTTTTGCACAGCAAAGGAAACTATAAGCAAGGTGAAAAGACAACTCTCAGAATGGGAGAAAAAAATAGCAAATGCAACAACTGACAAAGGATTTATTTCCAAAACATAAGCAGCTCATACAACCCAAGGCCAGAGAAACCAAATCAAAAAGTGGGGAAAAGATCTAAACAGACGTTTCTCCAAGGAAGACATTCAGATGGCTAACAAACACATGAAAAGATGCTCAACATTGCTCATTATTAGAGAAATACAAGTCAAAATTATACGAGATATCACCTCACACTGGTCAGAATGGCCCTCATCGAAAAGTCTACAAACAATAAATGCTGGAGAGGGTGTGGAGAAAAGGGAATGCTCTTGCACTGTTGGTGGGAATGTAAATTGATATAGCCACTATGGAAGATGGTATGGAAATTCCTTAAAAAACTAGGAATAAAACCACCATATGATGCAGCAATCCCACTCCTAGGCATATACCCTGAGGAAACCAAAACTGAAAAAAACACATGTATCCCATTATTCATTGCAGCATTATTTACAATAGCTAGAACATGGAAGCAATCTAGATGTCTTGTCCACTGATAGATGAATGGATAAAGAAGTGGTGGTACATATACACAATGGAATATTATTCAGCCATAAAAAGGAACACATTTGAGTCAGTTCTGATGAGGTGGATGAACCTAGAACCTATTATACACAGTGAAGGGAGTCAGAAAGTGAAAGATAAATATCATATTCTAAGGCATATATACAGAATCTAGAAAAATGGTACTGAAGAATTTATTTGCAAGGCAAAAATGGAGAAACAGACATAGAGAATAGACTTACAGACATGGGGAGAGAGGAGGAGAGGGTGAGAGGTATGGAAAGAGTAACATGGAAACTTACACTATACCATGTGTAAACTAGATAGCCAATGGGAATTTGCTGTATGCCTCAGGAAACTCAAACAGGGGCTCTGTATCTATCTAGAGTGGTGGGATGGGAGGGAGGTTCAAAAAGGAAGGGATATACGTATACCTATGGCTGATTCATGTTGAGATTTGATAGACAACAACAAAATTCTGTAAAGCAATTACCCTTCAATAAAAAAATAAAAAGAAAAAATATAGAGAGAGCTCAGATTGAGATGAGCACAGAAAGAGGAAAACAGAAAGAAAATGAAATTAATTACATAGCAAAATCTGCAACATTTTCAGTATCTTCCATTTGAATTTGTCATGAAGCCTTTATGGTCTGACACTAAAGTTTATATTTAGACAATGATGTGAAATTTATATTATTAATATCTGGTAAAAATTATTAAGATATTCTTGAATAAATAATCTGAGAATTAAAAAAACAAACAAACAAAAAACCACTTGACAAACCAAGACAAGGCTATATGTTGCGGATCTATTGGAAATAACATTGACCAGGAACCACAACGTCAGAAGTGTCAGCAGTAGTGTAATTAGGCACAGCAGCATTAGCGCCCAGGGAGCCACTGAGGATCCTGATCAAAGAGGCAAACGATAGAAAACAATGCTTGACAAAGTTTAATCGATGGCAGTATCTAGTGGATAGACGACATCCACAATATCTAGTGGAAAGATAGATATCTATCCACAATATCTAGTGGAAAGAGAGCTTTAGATGAGCAAGGCATAAAGGTAGAGAGTTCTGCTGTTCTATACGTCACTAATTCAATCACAGTGAAAGCAATGGTAAAAGAAAGAAAGAAGTAGTGAAGATAGACAGACTGAAGAAAATATCAATAGTTGTAATATGTGACTGAATGCTCTTTTTGTCTAAATCAAAATACAGCAAATTTCCACTAAAGAGAAGGAAAATTAGGAGAGCTAATAACTTATGTGCTTATCATCCTCAAGGTAATAAACTTTATTTTTCTGAATTTATCATATCATTTAATTACCACATCAGGTCTCTGAGTTTCACCATTTTCCTGTTACATATAAAAAGTCAGGCTCAGAGAGTTTGGACCATTAGGTCAATGTCTAATATGAAAAAAAAGAGAGAGCGAGCCAGGATTCAAGTCTTTGTCTGTCTACTTTTAAAGACCATATTTTTCTCTAATACCTTGCTACAAAGTACCTTTCACTATCAAAGACTAATGTAAAGACCTTAGGGGAAATAATAGTCAAGTCTTGAAAAAAAGTACTGTCAAGAAAGAACAGGAAAATTTGCATATTTAAAATTATTAATACATAAACTCATGTTTTAAAAAGTGGCAATTAGAATGTGCATACATATAAAATATACATGTTAACAAATGGTTGGCTAGAATTAATAATTCACCTTACAGTGGTTGAGTCCTTGTGGCTAGACTAATAATAAAATTGACAAAAGACAAATTAACAGGAGTAAATAAACTTTAATTTGTGCATGCTGTGTCTCATAGAAATCGGACCTAAGAAGCGGCCAAAGCAAGCAGCTTTCACAATTATTAGCTAAAGAAACAATACATTTGAGAGGAGTGAACAGGAAAAATAAATTTAGGTTTTGCATACATAATCATGAAGAATTTAAACAGAGTTTGGGCTGGAGATAATAACAAGGTTTTATATAGGCTTCTGGTTCAGATTCCCTATCTGTCAATAAGGATGTCCTCCTACCTCAGTCACACTCAAATATAGTGTTTTACAAGCTATCTGAGTATCATTTAGCCCAGTCAAGTTGACACATAAAATTAACCATCACATGGGAGTTACATGAAAAGGTCAGAGAATGCATTAACCCACCCACATGAATAAAATTCAAGGCTCCTCTCCTAGGAGACAGTTTAACGGAATTAGAGAACTTCAAAGGAGCTTGATAAGTTGATATACTATTTAAATTTTTTGTGTTTCGGGAATAAGAGCAGAATATGTCATTTAAACTAAAGCTGGTAGGGGAGACAGAATTTTTAACTTTTCAGAACCACATTCTATGTCTTCCAATTCTTGCAAATATGACTAATGTTCAGTTTTTATATTGCATATGTTGCATGGACTCACCGTTTGTCTTTTATATCAAATAAATAATCTTACAAAGAATGCTCATCTTGAATATAGGTTTTACTTATTGTTTTTTTTTTTAACTGCCTCCCAAAGGGGGGAAAAAAAGCAAGAAGGCAAAATGGTTGTCTGAGGAGGCCTTACAAATAGCTGAAAAAGAAGAGATGTGAAAGGCAAAGGAGAAAAGGAAAGATACACTTAATTGAATGCAGAGTCCCAAAAAATAGCAAGGAGAGATAAGAAACCTTCTTAAGTGAACAGTGCAAAAAAATAGAGGAAAACAATAGAGTGGGAAAGAACAGAGATCTCTTCAAGAAAATTAGAGATATCAAGGGAAAATTTCATGCAAAGATGGGCACAATAAAGGACAGAAACAGCAAGTCCCTAACAGAAGCAGAAGAGATTAAGAAGACATAGCAAGAATACACAGAAGAACTATAAAAAAAGGTCCCAATGATCTGGATAACCATGAGAGTGCAGTCACTAACCTAGAGCCAGAAATCCTGGAGTGTGAAGTCAAGTGGGCCACAGGAAGCACAAACATAACTAGTGGAGGTGATGGAATTCCAGCTGAGCTATTTCAAATCCTACAAGATGATGCTGTGAAAGTGCTGCAATCAATACACCAGCAAATATGGAAAACTCAACAATGGCCACAGGACAAGAACAGGTCAGTTTTCATTCCAATCCCAAAGAAGAGCAATGCCAAAGAATATTCAAATTACCAGATAATTGCACTCATTTCACATGCTAGTAAGGTAATGTTCAAAATCCTTCAAGCTAGGCTTCAACAGTATGTGAACTGAGAACTTCCAAATGTACAAACTGGATTTAGAAACGGCAGAGGAACTGGAGGTCGAATTGCCAACATCCACTGGATCCTAAAAAAAGCAAGGGGATTTCCCTCCTCCCCCCAAAAAATCTACTTCTGCTTCCTTGATTATGCTAAAGCCTTTGACTGTGTGGATCACAACAAACTGGGGAAAATTCTTAAAGAGTTGGGAATACTAGACCACCTTACCTGTCTCCTGTGAAACCTGTTTGAGGGTCAAGAAGCAACAGTCAGAATTAGACATGGAACAATGGACTAGTTCAAAACTGGGAAAGGAGTATGGCAAGGCTGTATATTGTCACTCCGTTTATTTAACTTCTGTGCAGAGTACGTCATGAGAGATGCTGGGATGAAGTGTAGCTAGAATAAAGACTGACAGGAGAAATATAAATAACCTGAGATATGCAGACGATATCATCCTTATGGCAGAAAGCGAAGAGCTATTAAAGAGCCTCCTGATGAAAGTGAAAGAGGAGAGTGAAAAAGCTGGCTTAAAACTCAACTTTCAAAAAACAAAGATCATGGCATTCAGTCCTATCACTCAATGGAGACAGTGAAAAATTTTATATTCTTGGCTCCAAAGTCACTGTAGATAGTGACTGCAGCCACAAAATTAAAAGACACTTGCTCCTTGGAAGAAAAGCTATGACAAACCTAGAGAGTGTATTCAAATGCAGAGACATTATTCTGCTGACAAAGGTCCACATAGTCAAAGCTATGGTTTTCCCAGTAGTCATGTATGGACATAAGAGTTGGACTATAAAGAAAGCTGAGCACTGAAGAATTGATACTTTTGAACTGTGGTGTTGGAGAAGACTCTTGAGAGTCTCTTGGACTGCAAGGAGATCCAACCAGTCAATCCAAAAGGAAATCAGTCCTCAATGTTCATTGGAAGGACTGATGCTGAAGCTGAAGCTCCAATACTTTGGACACCTGGAATGACGAGATGACTCACTGGAAAAGACACTGATGCTGAGAAAGATTGATGGCAGGAGGAGAAGAGGGTGACAGAGGATAAGATAGTTGAATGGCATGATCGATTCAGTGAACATGAGTTTGAGCAAACTTCAGGAGATAGTGGAGGTTAGGGAAGCCTGCATGCTGCAGTTCATGGGGTTGCAGAGAGTTGGACATGACTTAGCAACTGAACATCAACTACTGGGAAGGAAAAAAAAAAGTAAAATATTGCATCATTTATTTAATTTCTTTACATGATTTTAAAATCTATTAGTTTATCAGAAATGATCATGTATCCTTTGTTTCAGGACCTATGTTTCATCTGAAAAATTATGCAGCTAAAGTGGTATTAAAATAAAAATTCCTGCTATATGATAAACAACAGTATTAAATAATCTTTGAAGGGTTCTGAAACCAATTCTTAAACCTCTTGGGACATTGGGCCTAGAATTATTGGCTTCCTCTTCCCTGACAGTGGATAAAAATAAATTAGTTTTTTAACAAGTCTGAGGGGACTTTACTAATGGTTGCTTGATCAAAACTTAAAAATGTATCTGGTTGCCACAGGGTTAGTTCATGCGATAACACATTATTTTCATTAATCAAATGAGAAAATAAAGTTTTGACCTCTCCAATTAAATTTTGAACCAAGTGATCTTAAACAACTAACATCCATCCTGTGACCTTGCAAAAAAATTTAAAAATAAAATATATCTCTGTGTCAGAATAATTAAATTTTTCTCAGACTTGGATCATTAATGATAACAAACTATAAGATTCAAATGTTTGAAAATAAAAGATTCAACAATTAAATAAATGTCTTACTTTTGACAATTAATGTACAGAAAAATACTTAACTCTAAGTTGTATAAAGACATAATGGGGTGTATATATATATGTGTGTGTGTGTGTGTATATATATATATGTATATGTATCTGTTGTCGTTCAGTTGCTAAGTCCTTTCTGACTCTTTGAGACTCCATGGACTACAGCATGCCAGCCTCCTCTGTCCTCCACTATCTCCTGGAGTTTGCTCAAATTCACGTCCACTGAGTCAGTGATGCTATCTAACCATCTCATCCTATGCTGCCCCCTCTCCTTTTGCATTCAATCCTACCCTGCATACACACACACACACACACACACACACACATATAGACATATATATATATACAGCATATACTTATACATACATATATACAGCATATATGCACATACATACATACACAAACACACACACACATATTATTTGGAGCTTCCTTGGTGGCTCAGAAGGTAAAGAATCCACCTGCAATGTGGGAGACCCAGGTTTGATCCCTGCAAGGGGAAGATCCTCTGGAGAAGGGAATGGCAACCCACTCCTGTATTCTTGCCTGGAAAATCCAAGGACAGAGGAGCCTGGCAGGCTACAGTCCATGGAGTCACAGACAGTCAGACACGATTGAGCGACTAAGCATGCACACATACCTGTTTTATATATATACACACACATAGATTTATATATAGATATATTTTAAAATCATAGTTGCTTAGTGCTAAAAAGGTAAAATAAAATTCTAGTCCACTCTCATTTTACATGAGAAGAAATCTAAGCCCAGACGACAAAAATACCCAAATCTTGACCTTCCCCTGGGATACTACATCCACTTGAAAATTTTATAGACCCCTCTTTTATTTTTCTTTCCCACCACACTTAAGGTACCCACTAGCCTGTATGGGTCTCTCAGAAAATTTAAGAGTCAGTTGCTCTTACCTCCCACTCTTTGCGACCCCATGGACAGTAGCCCGCCAGGCTCCTCTGTCCATGGAACTCTCCAGGCAAGAATCCTGGAGTGGGTTGCTATTCCCTTCTCTGGGGGATCTTCCTGACCCAGGGATCAAACTCAGGTCTTCTGCAATGTAAGCAGATTCTTTACCTTCTGAGCCACCAGGGAAGCCCCAGGAAATTTAAAAGTGCCTGCTAAATGCCGAGGCATTAGAGAAGTTTTCACCAAACCTACTCTTCTAGTGGTTCAGGAGAGAAAGGACATTTTTGTGAAGAAAATGCTCCCTCCCTTTCCTCCCCGCTGATCAAGCTCTTCCCTGAACACAAGGTTAGCCAGCACAGACTAATTAAGATTTCAGATCCCATCCGCACCTCAACCAAAGGTCTCTGCAGGGTGTGCAAGAAGCACACCATCTAGGGTTACTCTGCCTTTTCTTGTTGTTGTTATCACACTGCACGTAAACTGTAAGTTTGCTTTCAAACCCTTTCATATACACAACCCAACTTTCTGCTTGTTTTTCTAACAATGGTAATTTTTCCCTTAAGAATAATTCTTGTCCCTCACACTAATATTTTCTAATTAACCCTTTTTATTTCTATGGTAATTTTCTCATGCTATTCTCTTCTCCATTTATCAACATTCAATTAATTTTCAAATGGCTGCCTCTAAATCATTGCAATAACTTTGTTTTTTACTCTTTAGCTTTATAAAGATATCTATTTATACTTAAGAATTAACTATTATGCCAAATATAAATATTACACTAAGTAAAGAAGCATTTTTTAACAGTATTGTTGCTTTAAGGTAACTTGAAATCTCTTATATCCATTTCACTGCAACTAAGACTGAATTTATTTTTTTCTTATTCCTGAGCACACAGCCATATTCCACCTACAAGCCCCTTAGTAGCAGAGTGTGGCCATGCGACTGAGCTCTAGCCAACAGTTATGAGGAAACTGATCTACTTACTTTCAGCTCTGGCTGGCCAGAACTTCCCAACTTATACTATTCTTTCCTCATTTACTTAATAATACTGATTAAACTGCAAAACCACAGTCAACTTAAAGTGGTAACATTAGAAATGGAAATCACCCACTAACTGAAGAAGAACCACTCCATTGTGAGAAAAAATAAATCAACAATATTTAAGCCAGTATATATTTGGGGATAATTTTTTATAGGTATTAGCTAATACATGACCATTACTTTAAATTATAAAACAGAACAAGTATCTTGCCTTGAAAAACAAGCAGAAACTTCTTAAATAATAACTTCAAATAGATTTGAAATTACATATTCATGAAATTTTTACTTGGATGAATATTTCTGTTTTCTATATAAATATATGTGTTTATATGCTTGTGAACATATACATATTCAATATTACATATATATCAATATGTATTTTGCATCATATACATGTTTTCTTCATTTGTATGTAATTTAATAAACTGTTTCACTAAAATGAACAAAGAGAAAAACCAGCATACAAGCATTCAAACACTGAGAAAAGGTCATTATATTAGATATGGAAGAAATGAGGGAATTTTTTATCAGATTTTATATTAGATTTGGATTTTTAAGCTATTAAATTCTAACAAATTTTTATAGAAATAATGTACATAAATTTAGCAAGTAAGAAATGAGGTGATTAATGCATTATTAAACTAAAAAAGATTTTATGCTATTATGAAACTTTAAAAGATGAATTTTTCTTTAAGTACTGGATTGAGTGTAAAAGTTAGTCCTTTGTTGTCAGTCCTTCTGCTTTATTGACTATAAAGCCTTTGACTGTGTGGATCACAACAAACTGTGGGATTTCTTAAAAAGATGGGGATACCAGACCACCTGACCTGCCTCCTAAGAAATCTGTATGCAGGTCAAGAAGCACAGAACATAGTTCTATAGTTAGAACTGGACATGGAACAACAGACTGGTTCCAAATTGGGAAAGGAGTATGTCAAGCTATATATTGTCATCTTGCTTATTTAACTTATATGCAGGGTACATCATGCGACATGCCGGGCTGGGTGAAGCACAAGCTGGAATCAAGTTGCTGGGAGAAATATCAATAACCTCAGATATGCAGATGACACCACTCTTATGGCAGAAAGCAAAGAACTAAAGAGTCTCTTGATGAAAGTGAAAGAAGAAAGTGAAAATGCTGGCTTAAAACTCAACATTCAGAAAACTAAGATAATGGCATCTGTCCCATCATTTCATGGCAAATAGATGGGAAAACAGTGGAAACAGTGAGTGACTTCATTTTGGGGGGCTTCAAAACCACTGCAGATGGTGACTGCAGCCATGAAATTAAAAGAAGCTTGCTCCTTGGAAGGAAAGTAATGACCAACCTAGACAGCATGCTAAAAAGCAGAGATGTTACTTTGCCAACAAAGGTCCATCTAGTCAAAGCTACGGTTTTTCCAGTGGTCATGTATGGATGTGAGAGCTGGATCATAAAGAAAGCTGAGCACCAAAGAATTGATGCTTTTGAACTGTGGTGTTGGAAAAGACTCTTGAGAGTATCTTGGACTGCAAAGAGATCCAACCGGTCAATCCTAAAGGGAATCAGTCCTGAATATTCATTGGAAGGACTGATGCCGAAGCTGAAACTCCAATACTTTGGCCACCTGATGCGAAGAACTGACTCATTTGAAAAGACCCTGATGCTGGGAAAGATTGAAGGTGGGAGGAGAAAGGGACGACAGAGGATGAGATGGTTGGATGGCATCACTGACTCAATGGACATGAGTTTGAGTTAGCTCTGGGAGTTGGTGATGAACAGGGAAGCCTGGTGTGCTACAGTCCATGGGGTCGCAAAGAGTCGGTCACGACTGAGCAACTGAACTGAGCTGAACTAGTTGTCAGTAACAGAACTTTTGTCTCAATCCATCTTTTCCACATTAGAGACTATTTTATTTACAAGTAAAATACATATAAACATTGTAAAAGCCTACAAGCATGCTGCCCATTTGCCCTTTACCTTATGACTTTCAAAGAAAATTGGAATTCGTTAGAATATCTTTATACCTTTTCTAAATTAGAGATAGAGAAGTCATGACCTTAAGAAAGCAATTGGCAGTGAGACTATTAAACTGTGACTGTTTAGAAAACATTTTAAGTTAAAAGCATGTTCATATCTACATAAATGTCTAATAAATAATTTAAGACAATATTACTAATAATTCACAGTGTTGAATCATTTAAACACAACCAGCAACCACTGTACATATCAGTAATTTATTTTCTCAAAAAATAACTTTTAAATGAGGGTACAACATCTCTATCTCTATCACATGAATTATGAATGATATTTTAATCTAGTCTTTTTAGTAATATGTTTCCAAAATCACATGCATCTTAGTAAATTATCTTCTGGACATTCATTCAAAGCAAATGGAAACTACTGAAACTTTTAGATGACAAATTGCCATCTCCTGTTGTATTCAATCAGGAACCATTTCTCATTTTGAATATAAAAAAGACTATTAAAGATAAGAAAGTTATAAGTTCTGAAGTTCAAATCTCAGGTAACTTTCACAGTGGACATATACTTTAATATATCATTTTAACAAGACTATTTTGTGAAAATAAAATTGGTTCATTTTTTGTCATTTGGGGTAGGATATTGCTTCAGATGAAAAATAGGGACTGATGCTTTCTTACACTCTTTGTATCTTTCATCAGTTTGGACATAAGTGTTTATGCTCTAAGTCAACAGGCTGGTTCCCAATGACAAGGATAACACAGATTTTCCATTTACTCATATTATGTTCATAAAGATAATGTCAATGAAATACAAGGGAATTAAACATCCCTTGGCTATCAAAGTGGAAACTCATACTAATGCCACAGAACAGTAAATAAATGAAAAGTTTATGATGTTTAATTTTACAATATGTATTTTGACACAATGTTTTATTTTTATGTTACATATGATATTAATTATAATTTGGTGCACTTATTAAAAATCAAGCGCTTGGCTAAGAATTGCATGCAAATCTTTGCAACCATTAGATGAGGGATGAAAGAAAATACTCAGTTGTAAAGCTTTTTATTTTTTTAAGTAAATACTTACAATGTTTATCATATGCTGGGCACTGTTTAAGCATTTTATAAATACAAACCCAATCTTCCTTACACCCTCCATGCAGATACCATTATTACTCACATCTCGCAGATGGAAACTGAAGCAAAAAGAGATTAGGTAATTTGCCCAAACTTGTGCAGCAATTACATAGTGGGGCAGAGGAACAAACCTAGTCTCTCTGCTTTTTTTTTTTTTTATTTTTTTCAGTGGGTTTTGTCATACATTGACATGAATCAGCAATAGATTTACACGTATTCCCCATCCTGATCCCCACTCCCACCTCCCTCTCCACCCGATTCCTCTGGGTCTTCCCAGTGCACCAGGTTCGAGCACTTGTCTCATGCATCCCACCTGGTGATGCTGGTGACCTGTTTCACCATAGATAATATACATGCTGTTCTTTCAAAACATCCCACCCTCACCTTCTCCCACAGAGTTCAAAAGTCTGTTCTGTACTTCTGTGTCTCTTTTTCTGTTTTGCATATAGGGTTGTCGTTACCATCTTTCTAAATTCCATATATATGTGTTAGTATGCTGTAATGTTCTTTATCTTTCTGCTTACTTCACTCTGTATAATGGGCTCCAGTTTTCATCCATCTCATTAGAACTGATTCAAATGAATTCTTTTTAATGGCTGAGTAATATTCCATGGTGTATATGTACCACAGCTTCCTTATCCATTCATCTGCTGATGGGCATCTAGGTTGCTTCCATGTCCTGGCTATTATAAACAGTGCTGCGATGAACATTGGGGTGCACGTGTCTCTTTCAGATCTGGTTTCCTCAGTGTGTATGCCCAGAAGTGGGATTGCTGGGTCATATGGCAGTTCTATTTCCAGTTTTTTAAGAAATCTCCACACTGTTCTCCATAGCGGCTGTACTAGTTTGCATTCCCACCAACAGTGTAAGAGGGTTCCCTTTTCTCCACACCCTCTCCAGCATTTATTGCTTGTAGACTTTTTGGATAGCAGCCATCCTGACTGGCGTGTAATGGTACCTCATTGTGGTTTTGATTTGCATTTCTCTAATAATGAGTGATGTTGAGCATCTTTTCATGTGTTTGTTAGCCATCTGTATGTCTTCTTTGGAGAAATGTCTGTTTAGATCTTTGGCCCATTTTTTGATTGGGTCATTTATTTTTCTGGAATTGAGCTGCAGGAGTTGCTTGTATATTTTTTGAGATTAATCCTTTGTCTGTTTCTTCATTTGCTATTATTTTCTCCAATCTGAGGGCTGTCTTTTCACCTTGCTTATAGTTTCCTTTGTCGTGCAAAAGCTTTAAGTTTCATTAGGTCCCATTTGTTTAGTTTTTGCTTTTATTTCCAATATTCTGGGAGGTGGGTCATAGAGGATCTTGCTGTGATTTATGTCGGAGAGTGTTTTGCCTATGTTCTCCTCTAGGAGTTTTATAGTTTCTGGTCTTACATTTAGATCTTAATCCATTTTGAGTTTATTTTTGTGTATGGTGTTAGAAAGTGTTCTAGTTTCATTCTTTTACAAGTGGTTGACCAGTTTTCCCAGCACCACTTGTTAAAGAGGTTGTCTTTTTTCCATTGTATATCCTTGCCTCCTTTGTCAAAGATAAGGTGTCCATAGGTTCGTGGATTTATCTCTGGGCTTTCTATTCTGTTCCATTGATCTATATTTCTGTCTTTGTGCCAGTACCATACTGTCTTGATGACTGTGGCTTTGTAGTAGAGTCTGAAGTCAGGCAGGTTGATTCCTCCAGTTCCATTCTTCTTTCTCAAGATTACTTTGGCTATTCGAGGTTTTTTGGTCAACCCGACCAAGTGGGCTTTATCCCAGGAATGCAAGGATTCTTTAATATCCGCAAATCAATCAATGTAATACACCACATTAACAAATTGAAAGATAAAAACCATATGATTATCTCAATAGACGCAGAGAAAGCCTTTGACAAAATTCAACACCCATTCATGATTAAAACTCTCCAAAAAGCAGGAATAGAAGGAACATTCCTCAACATAATAAAAGCTATATATGACAAACCCACAGCAAGCATCACCCTCAATGGTGAAAAATTGAAAGCATTTCCCCTGAAATCAGGAACAAGACAAGGGTGCCCACTCTCACCACTACTATTCAACATAGTGTTGGAAGTTTTGGCCACAGCAATCAGAGCAGAAAAAGAAGTAAAAGGAATCCACATAGGAAAAGAAGAAGTGAAACTCTCACTGTTTGCAGACGACATGATCCTCTACATAGAAAACCCTAAAGACTCTTCCAGAAAATTACTAGAGCTAATCAATGAATATAGTAAAGTTGCAGGATATAAAATTAACACACAAAAATCCCTTGCATTCCTATACACTAACAATGAAAAAACAGAAAGAGAAATTAAGGAAACAATACCATTCACCATTGCAACAAAAAGAATAAAATACTTAGGAATATATCTACCTAAAGAAACAAAAGACCTATACATAGAAAACTATAAAACACTGATGAAAGAAATCAAAGAGGACACAAACAGATGGAGAAACATACCATGCTCATGGATTGGAAGAATCAATATTGTCAAAATGGCTATTCTACCCAAAGCAATCTATAGATTCAATGCAATCCCTATCAAGCTACCAATGGTATTTTTCACAGAACTAGAACAAATAATTTCACAATTTGTATGGAAATACAAAAGTCTCTCTGCTTTAAACTAGAGATTAGAAGGGTTAAGACATTCATCCAGCAGTTGTCAACTACCAGTTGCCACTTGCCAAGAGCATTTCCAGGGACTGCACAACAACAAGGCCATCTGCCATCTGCCTCTGCAGAGACCGAACTCTGTGCTGCTGACCCTGCCGACCCTCAACACCCCCTGAGAGGAATTCAGGGTGGAGAGTGAGGCACTCTGGGCTCCATGGAAATTGGTGGAACAGGTCTTCAGATAGTTACATTTTTCAGGAACTGATTTCATGATCCCAATCCTTACTTCTCTTCATATCTACAAAGTCACTGAATCGCTTCATGGTGACGGCATCTTGTGACCAGCAGAGAACCTTTTGTAAAGTAAGCACTTGACTGTACTGAACTCCCCCTTCACCAAAATCTTATATATTGACCTCCCCCCACTGCCTCTTTGGAGCAGTGTCTCCAAGCTCTCTGGGGTGGTGTCTGCCGGGCTGCAGTCCTCATTTTGCCTCAAATAAAACTTACTTTGCAACTCTCAAGTTGTGCATCTTTTTTAGTTGACAGAGTAAATACTAATAATTAATAGTAAGGAGTTATTAATCTGAGATCTACCTGTAAAACTGCCCTTAGAGCCAGGTAAGAGAGTCCTCTTCCCTGATTTCTAAACTTCAGGGGGTCCTCTTCTTCCCCTCACTGCCCTTTTCATGCAGAAAGGAGGATACAGAGGAGAAAGGGACCCTTTCCAGCTCTCTCCAAGACCCCATTCCAGCACTTGAGCCGGCGATGCCTTGCAGATAATATTTGCAGCTGCTTCCCTCACCTGCTCAGGGCTCTCTCCCAACTCCATCCTCCTGAAGTCGATCACACTTCCAGTGGTGCAACCTCAGGCCAAAAGAATTGCCAAAGTGGCTTTTATGAGCAGGCTGGGGAGTCTGCAATACGCCTCTGGGGTCACTCCTTGTCCATAATAGAGAATAAAGAAGAAATGGATGGACTACTGTCTAGGGACTCGAAACCAGCTCTTTCGGTACCACAATACCCCTGGTTTCCAAGAATTTTAAACCAAAGCCTGGTTATCAGGTAATTAAGAAGGTATATTTGCCAAAGTTGAAGGGAAATAATTTTATTGATTTTCAACTCTTGTCTTATGCCATAAAATTTTGGAGGATTGGTCTTTCCAGAAAAACACACTCCTATTCTTTGTGATAGTCTACTTATTTAAATCTAGTATACAATGTATGGATGAAAATGGCAGAACACATAACCTTATTGCTAACACGGTAAAGAAAGAAGTATCTCCCCTTCTCCCTTCAACCATGTTTCATTAATATTTTACTTGACAGATTTCTGTTAAAGTAATAATATACTGGGAAGTCCCAAAGCTGAGAATGTAGATGTAAAATCATAATGTAAAGAATAATGAAGTAATCCATAAGTCACTGGGCTGGTGGTGTATCTAAAAGATGGCACCTAAAATGTAGTCAACTTCAGAATTCCCATCCTTCCATCAGTGACCATCATTTTCTCAAACCCTCTGTTGAATGTAAGGAAACAATTGATTTCAAGTTTTTTGTCAATTTTTAAGTACTGACTATAATTTTTTTGCTGTTGAAATACTCCCTGTATATATATATATACACACACATATATATATTTGTTTCATTATATTTTTAAAAGGAAGCTAAAGCTTTATTTTTCTTATTCTATCAGGCTACCTATTGCTTTCATACAGTGTCTCACAGCAAATAAAGTGTTTTACTTTTTCAAAAAAATGCTTAAGCGGGAAGAGACAAGATGAGGTATGAGATTAGGAAGTACAAACTACCACGTAAAAATAAACAAGTAACAAGGATATATTGTACAGCACAGGGAAACATAGCTATTACTTTGTAGTAACTTTAAATTGGGTATAAGCTATATAAAATATTGAATCACCATGTGCTATACATCTGAAACTAATATAACACTGAAGTAAACTGCACTTCAAAAAATGCTTCCAATTTTACACTAAACACAACTGCAAAAAACTCAATATTTGGACATTAGTTGGAAGATAATAAAAAACGAAAACAACTGTACTGAGACTAGCCAAAAAGAATAAGGAGAAAAAAGACAATCATAAAAGGTCAAAATTTCTTACAAAGTAGAATTCCAATGCCAAAAATCATTATTTTGAATTAAAATTTAAAATACTCTATTTTGAAAATTAATGCTCTGAAAGTCCTAGTCATGCATGAGTATAAACAATGTAGTATACTGTAGAAAGCCAACCAGTAGATGGACACTATATACTTCAGGAAAAGAAAAAGAACACAGATAAAGTACAGAAACATACTGTATTCCATTAAAAAAGTTTTCTGTGTGATTATTTTGAATAACTTTATTTTGCTCAAAGATTATTTTATGAAGGTGAAGTGGAAGTATTTATCATATCTATTTAGCTCTCTTAAAAACATCTCCAATTCTATAGAGACCAAACTGGCCTCTGTTTCAGATTTCAACTTTTTCTGAGGCAAATTCTACTTATTCACCATGCCGCTCTTATATAACTCAGTTCAACTGTTTAGGCAGAGACCGCTGCACCACTGTGGGATGGCACCTGTCTTCCTAAATCTCAGTCTATACACCTCATCCTTTGTGGTTGGACAGGAGATATTTAATTCAAGATATAGTTTCTCCAAGCAACTCTGATTTTTGAACAATAAGAGATAATGAATATGCACTGCCACTTGGCACTTAACACAAAAATTAAAAAAAAAAAAAAGATAATCGGTAAACTGTCTAACATGAACAATCTGCAGGGGAAAGGAAAAAAGCAGTCTATCATTTCATGGCTTGCCCATGTAATTCCCAGAATTTGGATGATCAGACAAATTATATGGATTTTTCAGTTGCATGTCTTGTAAATATTGGCAAAAGACAAAACAGAACCACATATGCGGTCTGCTAGAAAACTGCATTGTTACTCAATGAAACGTTTAGGAAAACAGATGGCTGTAAAATTTTAGTCTGAATTTCAGAAAGCATTCTTATTTATATTGTATTGTGGTGTAAGCTGTGATTACACAATGCTAGAAATGTTTGAAAAGTGAAATATTTCAACAAATGTGCTATTTGTTGGATAAAATGTTTTGACTAACTTCCTCCCTCAACCCCTCACATACACTGAGTCAAGGAATTTTGGAACTTGAATCTCATCACAGCAATCTCTATTAAATGCGGTTACACAACTAATCAAAGGATCATTTTAGAAAAGTTTATTATGTTATGTGGTTAAAATAGCTTTTCTTCTTTCAGTATGAGCTCTTATACTTTACAGTAGCATAAACACGCATTGATGGTAACATTTAAAAGCCCTATGAATATCCTTGGGGAGAAAGAATACTTAACAGTGTCATAATATTTTTTCCATCACTTTTGTCAGAAATCATTTCAGGTTTTTAGCTTCTAAAAATCTTTGAGTTCATGTTGGGATTTGCTAAATCTAATTCAAATGAGGGAAATGAAATAAGTGAAATTCAGACATGTTTGAAAGAGCTATTCATAAAAAAGAGAAAAAAAAAAAGAAATAAAGAGCTATTTATTAGGAACAGAAATTTAAAAAAAAAGGAAAGATATACCAAGCAGCACATTTTAAGAGTTTACAAATAAATCTTTTGTCTTTGTTGTGGTTGCTTAACGTATCCTTGGTATTTGGTTAATTCACGGTGAAGATGGTATATTGATGAATATAAGGTCTTATGCATATTTACAAGATTCAGCAAAAGATATGAAGGTAAATATTCTATTATTATTCTAATATTTAAAATATTTGAGTCGAGATTCTGTATGAAGTACAAATGTGCATGAGAAACTATGTTGCTGGATACTGGAGACACAAAAATAAGTAGAACATAATTCCTTCCCTTTGAGGAGCTGACAATTTACACTTTTGCAATGGTCTTATTTTGATAAATAAACAAATAAGGGACACATACTATTTTCATTAAATCATAAGGGTTGTGTTATATTAAAAAAAAGTCCACATCATATGTCAGAGAGTCCATCCATGGACTGGCCCACTGATTTTAAGAATTTTAAGACTTATTTTAAGAATTTATATAATCACTTTTATCATAAGTTAGCAATTTTATCATAAAGTTAACACTTTTACCATAAGTTCTCATATTAGTTCACTAGCTACTCTGGGGTTAGTTTGATATCAACATCAAGACTGCAGAAGTAAACTATAATCAAAAAGTCTACAAATAACAAATGTTAGAAAGGATGTGGGGAAAAGGGAAAACTAGCACACTGTTGATGGGAATGTAAATTGGTGCAGTCACTGTGGAAAACAGTAGGCTTTTTAAACTGCAGCAGCATATTTGTAGTGATTTTAGTAGCACAAAGCAGTTGGGGGAAAATCACATATAGTTTCCATACAGTGGAAAACAGTATGTAGGCTCCTTAAAAAATTGAAAACTCAAACTACCATATATCCAGCAATTCCACTTCTGGGCACAGACCCAGAAAAAATAAAAACACCAGTTCAAAAAGATGCACCCCAGTGTCCACAGCAGCACCATTTACAACAGCCAAGCTATGGAAGCAATGCAAGTGCTCATCAACAGAAAATTAAGAACTAGTACACATAAACAACGGAATACATCTCAGACATAACAGAGAGAAATACTGCCATTTGCAGCAATGTGGATGGACTTGGGAGAATAATATTCTTCATGAATAAGTTAGAGAAAGACAAAAACTATATGACATTACTTATATGGGGAATCTACAAAATAATACAAATCAATACATATACAAAACAGAAACAGACTCACAGACAAGAAAACAAAGCTGTGGTTATCAAAGGGGTGAAGGAAGAGAGGAGGGACAAATCAGGGTTGTAGGATTGGTAGATATAAACTAATATGCATGCAATAGATGAGCAACAAGACTATACTGTATAGCACAGGGGATTATATCCATTATCTTACAGTAATCTAGATCGGAAAACAATCTGCACAAATAAAGAATCACGATGCTGTATACCTGAAACTGACACAATATCGTGAAACACTTAAGTGAAGTGAAAGTCACTCAGTTGTATCCGACTCTTGGTGACCCTACAGACAGTAGCCGTCCAGGATCCTCTGTCCATGGAATTCTCCAGGCAAGAAAACTGGAGTGGGTAGCCATTCCCTTCTCCAGGGTATCTCCCAACCCAGAGATTAATCCTGTAATATGGGAGGCCCAGGTTCGATTGCTGGGGTGGGAAAATCCCCTGGAGAAGGGAACAGCTACCCACTCCAGGATTCTTGCCTGGAGAACTCCATGGACAGAGGAGCCTGGCAGGCCCCAGTTTATGGGGTCGCAGAGTCAGACCCCACTGACTGAACATACTCTTTGATGCAGCAATTTGAACTTCTGTTAATCACATGCTCTGTGAGAATGATTGGAGAAGTGGGTCCTTAACCCATGAGAGATCCTAGCTAAATGCCCAACAGGCAAATCTAAAGGATTCTGTGCCTTGCTTAATTCAGTTCAAATCTCATGATGTGATGAAATCTACGTCTGCTTATTCAAAAACATGTAAAAGCTAAGATTATGATTAAACTTTATATAGATTAGAATATCTGATGGAGAGGCGGGTGAGAGCCTTAAGAAAATTGGAAATTGACAAAAAACATTTCACAATCATAAAGGTCTTGCAAAACACCCATCTTGGATATTCTTCAAACTGTTAACTTTGTAGTTCAATCTAGCTCTGTGTAACTATATGTGATTTTCCCCCAACTGCTTTGGGCTACTAAAATCACTACACATATGCTGCTGCAGTTTAAAAGACAGAACATGTTAGTTTGAATAGCAATTTACATTTACTTATTTCTGTATTTTAATCACTCTGTGAACCAAAATTGTCCCACACTAAGTATTTCAAGTAGGCAAGGCATTTAGAGTATGACTCTAAATACTCAAGTGTTTAGAGTATTAACTCTTAAATTAGGCAGACTTAGCCTTCCCTAATGCTGGCAGTGCAGGTAATCCTAACAACACTCACTTTGTGGGAACTATCACCAATGTCTGGCCATTTAGGTTCCTCAGAACAGAGGCTGACTGAGTTAATGACCTTTTAAAATTTTTTTTAGATTTGTGTCAGTCATCAGTTCTTCGTGATTATCACTACAGGGACTATATTTTAAGCTTAATCATGTGGAACCTTTGAAGCTAAACAAGGGGACAGAAGGCGGCCACCTTATTTCCCTCTATGCATAGGGACTCAGAGCACAGAAACAGTTCTCCAAATAAACCTAACAGTGTGATTTCTACTCTCTTGATTCATTCACAGTTGAGTAATGGATAAGAGTTCAAGTGTTACAAAACAGGTTCTCCTTCATTCTCTTCATAAAATATATACAGAGTCAGGCAACACATTCTGTTTTACTTTCATTTTTGTTACTAAAACAATCAAAATGATGGCAAGAAGAATGCCATTCTAGCATATTATAAAAGTTTGAAATCAAATCCAACTCTGATTTGAATTTCAAAATTCGCTTCAGTAGTAATCTTACTATACAGGTATTATATATAATTTAAAAACTAGAGAAAGCAAAGCTTTGAACTCATGGTAGAGTCAGATTTAGCAAATCCTAGAGAGAGAAAAGAACTAAAGGGTGACATTCAAATAAATGGTTTCTTGGCTAATTCAAGCACTGAAACTGAGCTACTCCCAGATTACTTAGTAAACAAGACGCTCTTTGTAAGCTCTGGATGCTTCTGACATCATGCACATTTTTTAAGGCAGTGTTTAAATCGATACAATATCTTAAAAAAGACAATAAAACATAAAGCAAAAACCATAAAAATACATATTATTATTGTTCCTATAGTGTGTTCAAAATTTATTATAAACTTATCTCCAATAAAATAAAGTATAAGGAGATGAATAGATAAGCAGACATATAATTATCCACATAATTAGGAAACAACACAAAGACATAATACAAAGTAATGGCATAGTGAATTGTAGATTATCAACAGAGTAATTCAACATAATCACTTACAAAGTACCACAGACACAGGAGAAAGTTTTATTTTAAAAGCATAAGTTTCATGCACATGTTGATTGCAACTATGGAAACTGCATGTACACGTATGTGTCTGTTCACCTTGCCCCATGAACACATCAAAATACATGAATATGTGGAACAACTCTCGCTGAAAACAACTTGGAGACAGACAGAAAAGCTCTTCTACAACCAAGGTTGTAAAGAAAGATCCACAAGGAGTAAGGAAGAAAGGGAGGAAAAGGGATTGGGTCAGGACGCATGCCCTTACCAGGAGACACAGAAGAAGAGGGAGATAGCATGGGTGAGGGGATTCTTCCTGGGGAGTGAGGGGTTCCAGCCATATGTTAGGCACCTCAGCCCTAGGGTCTGACCCCAGGACAATGAGTCCCTTTGCTGTTTTGAAAACCCGTGGGATTAACAGAAGGCTGGAAGCACATGCTTGCTGATACCACCCCGCCCCCAGAACAGTGAGGAGGAAGCTGATTGAAAAGTACCTAGGAGGCTCTGAACAGTTTACATGCTGACTGTTGTGTGAATCAACTGTAAGGGACTACAGTAGGCAGAATAATGCCTCCCCACATGCCACCTTTTATTGCAAAAAAAAGGACTTTAAAGGTGTGGTTGTATTAAGGATCTTGAGAGGAGGAGATTAGACTGGATTAACCAGATGGGTTCAATGTCATCACAAGGGTCCTTAAAAGATGATGGTAGGGGGGTCAGAGTCAGAGACCTATCTGAAGATGCTATGCTGATGGCTTTGAAAATGGAGGAGGGAGTCACAGCCAAGAAATACAGGAAAAGGTATTTCCCTAGAAGATGAAAAAGGCGAGGACAGATTCTCATCTAGAGTTTCAGGAGGGATTGTGTTCCTGCTGACAGCATGATTTTACCCAGTGAGACCCATTTTGACATCAAACCTCCAGAAATATAATAAAATTTGTACTGGTTTAAGTCACCACATTTGTGGTGATTTGCTGAAGCAGTCAAAGGAAAATAGCAAAGGGAGTAAATATATAACTGGGGAGATAATTTGGGACTGACCCAAAAAAGAATGGTGACTTGAACTAAGATGCTAATAGAAGAGCTGGCACCAAATGACTCCATTATAGATGCTACATAGTGTTTTGAAGGAGAAATGTAATAATTTACAAATAGTTTGAATGTCAGGTGCAAGAGAAAGATTAAGGTCAAGAATGAAGCCCAGGCTTTTGGTCTGAGATACTCCAAGGGAGTTGCTGATATTTACTGAGATGGAGAAAACATGGGAAGAATAAGAGGAAGGCCTCCAAGGCCTCCAAGGGAGTTTGTCAAATATCCCACTGGCTATTCAAGTCGAATTTCTGGAGTAAAGACTGAGTTTGAAAGATAACTTTGTGAGTAACCACTTTTAAATAACATTTAAAGCCAGGCCATCAAGTCAGATCTTCAAATAGAGTGAAGAAGATAGAAAAGAGGTCTAAAACCTGAGCTCTAGGTCATTTCAACTTTTCAGATGGTAAAGCTAACAAGGAAATATCACAGGAAACTATAAAGACTATGAAGTAACAACAAATATAGTGGGAGAAATGAAATAGGTGAATATAATGAGAAACCTGGTGAAGGACAGAATTCAGGGAGAAGAAGTGGAAAATTCATGCAGCAAATGTTGATGAGAACTCAACAAAAGAACCGACAAAGGACTTCACTTTAGCAAAAATACCTATTTGGGGCCTTGACAACAGCACTTTCAGTAAAGTGTTAGGGGAATGAATCTGACTTGGGGAATTTGAGTAGTTTTACTTGCTAATTTGGAAACCATGGACATATTTCCTAACCTCTGGAAATGCCAGTTTCCTCCTCCAAAAATACAAGATAATTACTCATATGCTATAAAGTTCTTGTAAAGATTAAACGATGTGGTTTTAAAGTGTCCCTTGTAATTTCTGCCACACAGGAAAATGTTAGCTGTTTTCTTTCCTTTTCTGTTCCTCTCCTATATTCCAGTGAAACAAATATATTCATGTTTATATATTTTATACAATGACTATGAGACAGACAAAATATGTGTGCAATATGAGTAAGATGTAAACTTTCTCTACATCTTAATGCACTGATATGATTACGTTACCTTCCATGTCTTGATTCATGGAAAGCCCAGTGACTGTTGAAGAAGTTCTGTAAATTTCTACAAATTCACATTCTCTGAACGACCACTGGCCTGATATATAACTGCTTCTCAATTAATTTAAGGATAGTCTTATTCTCTAGATTAATTTGCTCATCTGCAAATGATATAAAACCCCCAAAAATCATGTCTCAACATAAGAAAAAAAAAGTTTTAATAATCTTATAAAACAAAGATTAGTGAGTCCCAGCTAGTAAAGAAGCACAGCAATGCCACAGGGAAACCCAGGTTTCACTTTTTCATTCAGGTAATTTGTTCTCAAGATTTTTACTTTATGGTCACAAAATGGATGGTCTACTTCCAGAGTCATAGATTACCCACAGAAGAGAAAGAAGAGAGCAAAAGATAAAAAAGATATGTCAGCTAATTTAATTCTTTTAAAACAGGGTTCTTGTAAGCCCCAATAAACAACTTTCAATCACTTCTCATTGTTTAAACCTAAGCACACTATCTTTGCTAGATGGGCTTGAAGGACGAGTACTGTTTTTTTCAGCCTCTTTATTAATAAAGGACAGGAAAGAAGTTGTGAAAGATGAGGTATATCAAATCCAGAGTTTGTGTCTCTCTGATGGAGATGTCGACACAGATACACACACAAATACCCCTCAGAAACAAGCAAACACACAATACTCAAATGAGCAAACACTTTACAGATGAGCTGAGAGAGATGGAGCTTTATGATGCAGAAATGCACACTATTTTCAAATTGATTATTAGAAATATCTTTATTTCTACAAGTGGGAATTCTTCTGTTTGCCCTAAACTCAAAAGCAAATAATCATAATGGAAACCAAGAGAGCAGTTTACTTTCATACTACTTGCAGGGATAAAAATTGATTAACGATGCCAGGACAAAATATTAATTAGTGAAAAGTTAATAATAATGAAAATGACATTGCTCAGTTGTGTCCGACTCTTTATGACCCCATGGCCTGTAGCCTACCAGGCTCCTCCATCCATGGGATTTTCCAGGCAAGAGTACTGGAGAGGGCTGCCGTTTCCTTCTCCAGGGGATCTTCCTGACTCAGGGATCGAATAAAAATGAACTTTTACTAAAAAGTAGGCCAGGTGATTTTGATAATTTCTAGCTCTCTAAGTCATTAAGGTGGTAGCAACTTCTAGAAAGAAAAATGCTTATGCATCAAAAGTATGATTTTTATGGATATGAATGTTTAAGCCTAAACTAAATAATACCACTGATTTAAAGAAAAATATTAAGTAAATAATAATTCTGGTCATAGTTTTAAAAAGTGACAACAATAACAAAGAATGGTTAAAATCTGGGAAAATTCAGATGAGGCCATTCTAGACTCTCTCTGTGGGTTACCCAGGTAAAACTTAGAAGTACTCAAACCATCACCAACTTAGAAAGCCCAGATCATTCAGATCCCTAAGTGTCTATAGAAGGTTACTACAGAGATGTGGAATTGAAGGAAGCAGTCTGAGAAGCCATAGGATACATAGAAAAGAGGATATAAAATCGCTAAATTGTTCATGGGAGTCAGGGGACAGATTAAGTAGTTTAGTTCAGTTCAGTCGCTCAGTTGTGTCCAACTCTCTGTGACCCCATGAACCGCAGCACGCCAGGCCTCCCTGTCTATCACCAACTGCTGGAGTTTGCCCAAACCCATGTCCACTGAGTTGGGAATGTCATCCAACCATCTCATTCTCTGTCGTCCCCTTCTCCTCCTGCCCTCAATCTTTCCTAGCATCAGGGTCTTTTCCAATGAGTCAGCTCTTTGCATCAGGTGGCCAAAGTATCGGAGTTTCAGCTTCAACATCAGTCCTTCCAATGAACACATGGTTCAATCTCCTTTAGGATGGACTGGCTGGATCTCCTTGCAGTCCAAGGGACTCTCAATTGTATTCTCCAACACCACAGTTCAAAGTCATCAATTCTTCAGTGCTCAGCTTTCTTTAGAGTCCAACTCTCACATCCATACATGACTACTTGAAAAACCATAGCCTTAAATAGATGGACCTTTGTTGACAAATGTCTCTGCTTTTTAATATGTTGTCTAGGTTGGTCATAACTTTCCTTCCAAGGAGTGAGTGTCTTTTAATTTCATGGCTGCAGTCACCATCTGCAGTGACTTTGGAGCCCCCCAAAAATAAAGTCAGCCACTGTTTCCCTATCTACTTGCCATGAAGTGATGGGACCAGATGCCATGATCTTAGTTTTCTGAATGTTGAGCTTTAAGCCAACTTTTTCACTCTCCTCTTTCACTTTCATCAAGAGGCTCTTTAGTTATTCTTCACTTTCTGCCATAAAGGTGGTTTTGTCTGCATATCTGAGGTTATGATATTTCTCCCAGCAATCTTAATTCCAGCTTGTGCTTCCTCCAGCCCAGCATTTCTCATGATGTACTGAGCATAGAAGTTAAATAAGCAGGGTGACAATATACAGCCTTGATGTACTCCTTTTCCTATTTGGAACCAGTCTGTTGTTCCATGTCCAGTTCTAACTGTTGCTTCCTGACCTGCATACAGGTTTCTCAAGAGGCAGGTCAGGTGGTCTGGTATCCCCATTTTATTCAGAATTTTCCACAGTTTATTGTGATCCACACAAAGACTTTGGCATAGTCAATAAAGCAGAAATAGATGTTTTTCTGAAACTCTCTCACTTTTTCATGATCCAGCAGGTGCTGGCAATTTGATCTCTGGTTGCTCCACCTTTTCTAAAACCAGCTTGAACATCTGGAAGTTCACATGGAACCACAGCCTTGTCTAACTCAATGAAACTAAGCCATGTCGTGGGGCCACCCAAGATGGCCTGGTTATGGTGGAGAGGTCTGACAGAATGTGGTCCACTGGAGAATGGAATGGCAAACCACTTAAGGATTCTTACCTTGAGAACCCCATGAACAGTATGAAAAGGCAAAAAGATAGGACACTGAAAGATGAACTCCCCAGGTCAGTAGGTGCCCAATATGCTACTGGAGATCAGTGGAGAAATAACTCCAGAAAGAATGAAGGGATAGAGCCAAAGCAAAAACAACACCCAGTTGTGGATGGGACTGGTGATAGAAGTAAAGTCCGACGCTATAAAGAGCAATACTGCATAGGAACTTGGAATGTTAGGTCCATGAATTAAGGCAAATTGGAAGTGGTCAAATAGGAGATGGCAAGAGTAAACATTGACATTCTAGGAATCAGCGAACTAAGACGGACTGGGATGGGTGAATTTAACTCAGATGACCATTATATCTACTACTGTGGGCACGAATCCCTTAGAAGAAATGAAGTAGCCATCATGGTCAACAAAAGAGTCCAAAATGCAGTACTTGGATGCAATCTCAAAAACGACAGAATGAACTCTGTTCATTTCCAAGGCAAACCATTCAATATCACAGTAATCCAAGTCTATGCCCCAACCAGTAATGCTGAAGAAGCTGAAGTTGAATGGTTCTATGAAGACCTACAAGACATTCTAGAACTAACACCCAAAAAAGATGTCCTTTTCATTATAGGGGATTGGAATGCAAAAGTAGGAAGTCAAGAAACACCTGGAGTAACAGGCAAATTTGGCTTTGGAGTACAGAATGAAGCAGGGCAAAGGCTAATAGAGTCCTGCCAAGGGAATGCACTGGTCATAGCAAACATCCTCTTCCAACAACACAGAAGACTCTACACATGGACATCACCAGATGGTCAACACTGAAATCAGATTGATTATATTCTTTGTAGCCAAAGATGGAGAAGCTCTAAACAGTCAGAAAAAACAAGACCAGGAGCTGACTGGGGCTCGGATCACGAACTTCTTATTGCCAAATTCAGACTTAAATTGAAGAAAGTAGGGAAAACCACTAGGCCATTCAGGTATAACCTAAATCAAATCCCTTATGACTATACAGTGGAAGTGAGAAATAGATTTAAGGGACTAGATCTGATAGACAGAGTGCCTGATGAACTATGGATAGAGGTTCATGACACTGTACAGGAGACAGGAATCAAGACCATCCCCAAGAAAAAGAAATGCAAAAAAGCAAAGTGGCTGTCTGAGGAGGCCTTACAAATAGCTGTGAAAAGAAGATAAGTGAAAAGCAACAGAGATTAAGTAGTATTTCTTTCTAAAATCCTGTTTCTCCCTGTTTACTTTCCTTGATAGATCTGGCCCCCACTGACCAGTTCAAATGATTCCTTTCCTGTTTTTAATCAGATGCTATTGGTTTTAACAAGCAGAGATGTCCCTCTTACCTAAGAGGTGGGAGTCTGGGTTGAGAGACAGAGATGAAAATCTTTTTTCTCTTCAGTACAGTCTCCTTCCAAGAACTGCCCAAGACATGGTTTCAGGGATGTCCTTATCCTATATCACAGCCACCTCAAACAAGCTGCCAGCTGTCACTCACATTTCAAATATAGGTCCAGTACCAGACATTTCACTTTTTCACAGCCCACTTGACAATGTCAAAAACTTCTGTGATAATGAAATGGAATTGATTGTTAATGATATGACTTCTGACATGGCAGCTCCTTTAACTAAAGCCTTGAATCATTCTCTCTCTCATACATATATTTTATAAATGTATATACATTTATATATACCCCTGTGATTTTCAAAATTAAATACATATTTTTTCTAGACCTGGGGATTGTATATATAAATATACCTGGAAGCATATTTAAATTAATCAGGCTAATCCTCCTGAATGAGATTTAGTATAATCTACACAGGGTCATCTTAGATTACTCAAGTCACTACGTTGAAATGGAAAGCACTGTCTAGTGTTCCCTGGAGGCCTAATGCTTCTCAGTGAAGGAGGAATGATCGAAGGGCGTCTTTCCCCCCAAACCCCACAGGAGATTTTTGACAGTATTTGGAGACATTTTTGGTTGTGACCACTGGGCAGATCAGGTGCCAGAGGCATTTAGTGAGTGGTGGACAGGGTTGCTGCTAGACATCTTACAAATTACACGAGAGCCGCCACAACCAAGAACCATCCTGCCATAATGTGGATAGTGTGGAGGTTGAGAAACCCTGCTCTAGAGGGATATTGTGTTTCTGGTAATTTGATTCAGAATCTTAATTCTTGTGACTGCTGACTTTAAACCAATTGTTATAGAAAGTGAAATACACTTTATATATATATATATATATATATATATATATATATGTATCTTACTCTTCTGCAACCCCAGGAACTGTAGCCCACCAGGCTCCCCTGTCCATGGGGATTCGCCAGGCAATATATATATGTATATTTACATATCTAAATTAAATGTATATAGGTTTTGTTCTGCCATCTCATCTGAGGCTGGCTTTTGTGAAGTCAGACATTCTAAAAGTAACTTAGCTTGGCCATCTGCTTATACAATTAGATGTGTCCATCCTTTTCTACCTTGCTGTCTGCCCTGGGTGCTGATTTATATCAGTGAGATTCAGATTCTCTGTGCATTTGGCCATTCAGAGCCCCAAGTGAAGACTGAAAAGAGAGACAGGATTAAGGTTATATATTTTGTTACTTAACTCCTTCTATAGCACATAATCTGTGTCCTTCTTTCAAAAGTCGCTAATCTTCTTCACACCATTTCTCGCTCTGTGGGACCGCTCCTTTCTACCATTTTAGAATCAGGTCTCCTAACTTCTCTGTCGTAAGAAATCAGGATCACTGACCTCTTCTGTATATTTTTCCTGCCCTGATACCAAGTTAGTTAGTTCAGTCACTCAGTCGAGTCCAGCTCTTGGCGACCCCATGGGAGCACCACGCCAGGCCTCCCTGTCCATCACCAACTCCCAGAACTTGCTCAAACTCAATGTCCATCAAGTTGGTGATACCATCCAACCATCTCATCCTCTGTCATCCCCTTCTCCTCCTGCCTTCAATCTTTCCCAGCATCAGGATCTTTTCTAAGAGTCAGTTCTTCCCATCAGGTGGCCAATATATTAGAGTTTCAGCATCAGTCCTTCCAATGAATATTCAGGACTGATTTCCTTTATGATGAACTGATTGGATCTCCTCGCAGTCCAACGGACTCTTTGGCTCTCAATTCTTTGGCTCTCAGCTTTCTTTATTGGGGGATATAGGGTACTTTATTGATGGTACACAACAAGGCAGGTTCCCTAAGCCCCTCCCCTTCCTCAGGGCCTTGGGGATGGAAACTGTTTGTGGAGGTCAGGAGATTCTCAGTGTGGTGAAGAATCGAGGTGGGGCAAGGACTCCCCAGCAGCTGAGTATTCTCTCTTCCTCTTGTGTTCTTGCTGGGTCTGGGGGTCCAGGGACCTCACTCCGTGGAGGCCATGTGCACCATGAGGTCCACCACTCTGTTGCTGTAACCTAATTCATTGTCGTACCAGGAAATGAGCTTAACAAAGGGGTCACTGAGGGCAACACCAGCCCCAGTATCAAAGGTAAAGAGTGAGTATTGCTGTTGATGTCTCAGGAGACAACCCGGTCCTCAATGTAGCCTAGAATGCCCTTGAGGGGCCCTCCAATACCTGCTTCACCAGCTTCTTGATTTCATCATACTTGGCAAGTCTCTCTAGGTGGCAGGTCAGATCCACAATGGACACCTTGGGGATGGGGATGGAAGGCCATGCAGGGGAGCTTCCCGTTGAACTCAGGGATGACCTTGCCCATGGCCTTGGCAGTGTCAGTAGAAGCAGGGATGATGTTCTGGGCAGCCCCTTGGCCATCATACCATAGCTTCCCGGAGGAGCCATCGATGGTCTTCTGGGTGGCAGTGATGACGTGGATGGTGGTCATGAGTCCCTCCACGATGCCGAAGTGGTCCTGGATGACTTTTGCCAGGGTGGCCAAGCAGTTGGTGGTGCAGGAGGCATTGCTGACAATCTTCAGGGAGTTGTCATACTTCTCGTGGTTCATGCCCATCACAAACGTGGGGGCATCGGCAGAAGGTGCAGAGATGATGACCCTCTTGGTGCCACCTTTCAAGTGAGCCCTAGTCTTCTCCATGGTAGTGAAGACACCAGTGGACTCCATCACATACTCAGCACCAGCATCACCCCACTTGATGATGACGGGATCTTGCTCCTGGAAGATGGTGATGGCCTTTCCAACAATGACGAGCTTCCCGTTCTCTGCCTTGACTGTGCCGTGGAACTTGCCATGGGTGGAATCATACTGGAACATGTAGACCATGTAGTGAAGGTCAATGAAGGGGGTCATCGATGGCAACGATGTCCACTTTGCCAGAGTTAAAAGCAGCCCTGGTGGCCAGGCACCCAAACAGGCCAAATCCATTCACTCCAACTTTCACCATCTTGTCTGAGGGATGCAGCTGGCACATCACCAAAGATGCAGTTGTCTGCTGAACGGGTAGGTGTAGAGAGCCTCAGCTTTCTTTATAGTCCAACTCTCACATCCATATGTGACTACTGCAAAAACCATAGCTTTGACTAGATGGACCTTTGTTGGCAAAGTAATGTCTCTGCTTTTTAATATGCTGTCAAGCTTGTTCACAGCTTTTCTTCCAAGGAGCAAGTGTCTTTTAATTTCATGGCTGCAGTCACCATCTGCAATTATTTTGGAGCCCCCAAAATTAAAGTCTGTCATTGTTTCCATTGTTTCCCCATCTATTTGCCATGAAGTGATGGGACCCAATGCCATGATCTTCGTCTTTTGAATGTTGAATTTTCAGCCATTTTTTTCACTCTCCTCTTGCACTTCCATCAAGAGGCTCTTTAGCTCTTCTTTGCTTTCTGCCATAAGGGTGGTGTCATCTGCATATCTGAGGTTATTGATATTTCTCCTCTCAAACTTGATTCCAGCTTGTGCTTCATCCAGTCCTGCCACCAAATTTTGGTATAGTTATTGTATAAGTAAAAAGTCTTGAACTATTAACTCAAATGTATCATCTGTTTTCTGCTGCAGACCTAGTTCTGTTTTGGGAGTGTCTTTTGTGTTTGTCTAGTCTCTTGTGTTTATCTAGTACACAGATGCTCCTTTATGTCATGGCCACCTGAATGTTCTAACATCACACAAGAAGTAGCACCAAAGAGAAAAAATAAAAATACAAACAGTTCAAGCACAACAGAACATGGACAACGATAGTGGGTTGAATTATAACTTGTTAAACATGAATCTCAATTATCTTTGTTTTATCAATATGTAAGAATTGACAATTATTCTCAAGTTAGAAACTAAAATGGAACAGAAACTAGCAGCATGCCCTGGTGGCTAACCTCGTACTGTCAGATTGTGCCTTCACTCTACCACATTCTACCACGTGTCTCCCCCACACCTTCACCTTCCTGCACCTGGTTGGCAGCAGTCGCTTCCTGGTTCATGACCCAAGCTCTCAACACCAATCCACTGAGCAAACCACTGCTACTCCAGAATGTCAGTTTGATCTTCCCTGCTCATAAGTTTTAGTGGTTTTTTTTCCTTTCACATTTTCTACTGAACACTGCTTGAACTCCTTAATATTTTGCAACCTGACCTCAAACTTCCTTTAAAACATTATCTTACATTCCTTTAGGAGTCTGCTCTACCAAATTTAGAAGTGATACATTCCCTTCACAACAATTTGAAAAAAACAATGTCTGAACATCAAAGTCTAAACATGGTTATCTGTTTTTAGTTCATTTCAACTGAAAACTGTATTGTATTTTTTTACAAAAAGGTGGTTGACTTAGCTTGTAACTCAAACAAGCAAGTATGTGCTTTTTCTTGAGGCAACTATCATACTCTTACTTGAAATATATGTATTTTATGTATACTTCTGGTTTAATTGCCCCAAATATAAAAAGGAGTTAAGATTTAATGTAATAATTTTACTTCTTCAGAGCAATTTAAGTGAAGAATATCATGGCTATTAATAGACTTTGGGGCCACTACGCTGACTCAGGCTGTAGCACCAACAGTTCATCCATTCCTGTTTTTGCATCTTCAGGGAAAATATGAGCACAGGAAAAAAGGACAAAAATATCTCAGTATTACTAAGAAAATAGTTTTTGCTGACGAACCTATTAAAAGATTTTTAAAGACACCCTAGGGCTCCATGAACCACATTTTTATAACTGCTGCTGTAAACACTGAATTAAGGTTTTCACGCTGCTTCTGTCTTTCTCAGGAGCCCCGGGTTGTTGCTAACAGAAGCCAAGAAATCATGAGTTGAAGAGAAGAAAGGTGGAATCTTGGAACTTGTGTCTCCAATCCCGTGTGTGCCCCTGGACCCTGACGAAGATGCTGCTTCTCTCTGGGACTTTTACTTCAAGCTTTCCAGCTGTGTTTCCTTTAACATTTTTATGTGGCATATCAGAGTTTCCATCATATTGCTTATAGTTACTAGTTTGCAGGTCCTTTGGTAGAAAATGAGCTTCTGAAAAGTAGAAAGCATATTTTATTCATTTCAGCACCCACTGCCTAGGGTTGGTACATGGTAGATGTTTGAAAAAAATGAATGAAATAGTTTAGGGAAAGCGGGTTTTCTGGCTGTGGTCAAATTTTCATTGCAATGACTACTGATTGAAAAAAATAATGGTAGGCATCTTTTATAAACACTTACTATATTTCAAGCACGGTTCCAAGTGTTTTCTATATATTTCATGTAATCCTTATACATTTTTACACTCTTCAGTTATTATTCTCAGTTCCTCCCTATCTGTATTTTGTTGAAAAAGAAATTGAAGGTTAAAAGGACAAGTGATGGTTTCCCCTGAACTTACTCCACTAGCAAATATTGGAGTCAGTATTCAATAATATGATATTTATCTGAATGTTAGAGACTTCACATATAAGATGCAAAGTGTGTTTTTGGGGGCTTTGCTGTGGACCTTATTGGTTTCTCTGATGGCAACATCATTGTGCATATTGATCTGAGAATATAAGGATCAGATAACTTTTTTCCCACCCAGGTAAGGCACTGCTAAATACTGTGTGTGCACAGATGGTGGAAATTTCATTTCCATGATGTTTCTGTGACTCTGATTTGTTTTTCTGTGACTTTTATTAAAATATATGTCTTTTCTTCTGATCCTATTAGCCTCTTAATGAAAAACAAATCTAAACTTGTCTTATATAAGCCTGCCTTACTGCATTTAGCTCAGGGACCTTACACCCAAATTATCAGTGGCCAAGTTGAGGAAGAGAAAAACCAGTTAAAAAAGCAGAATCATTCCGGATTACTCTGAAATAGGGTCTCAGTGGGCTTCTCCTCTCCAGAGACTATGATGCTTTTATTCTCTAGATGCATTTACCTCCTGGTAGCAGAGTTCCCCAAACTAAACTTAGAGAGACAAATAAGCCAGGATTCCATATGTTGCTGCATGTAATGGAAAATATGCCTTCTTAATGATGGGGTTACCTGAATTCCTAATGCAGGAAGCATTTTCCAGCAGGAAGATATTTACACACTCAGATTTTTTATTAGTGGGGTATATTTAATAATCCTAGATTAAAATAGTTTGGGAATAAATATTTCTCTTAAGATCAAAGTAAATTAGTTATCTCCTACTAGACTGCACAGGAAATATCATTCTAGGCTACAGAATTCTTAGCGATGTTTGTATGTTTATCTGTTTGGCTTTGCTTTTTAAGCAGTATACACCCTCACTACAGTACTGAATTCCATGACAAAGTTCCTTCTCCGTATTCTAACCTTCTAAGATGGACATTCCTCCTATGTTCACTTCATCCTTCTCGGCTCAGGCACTGTCATGGTGATATATTATCAACAGTGTATCTCATTTTTACCATCTCACACCTGTTAGGATGGCCATCTTTAAAAAGTCTACAAATAACAAATTCTGGAGGGGGTATGGAGAAAAGGGAATCTTCCTACACTGTTGGCAGGAATGTAAACTGGTGCAACGACTACAGAGAACATGAAGGTTCTTCAAAAAACTAAACACAGAGTTTCCTGAGACCAGAAATTCTAGTCCTGGACATACATCCAGAGGAAACTCTAATTTGAAAAGATATATGCACCTCAATGTTAATAGCAGCACTGTTTACAATAGCCAAGACAAGGAAGCAACCAAAATGTTCATCAGCAGATAACTGGACAGAAAATATGTCGTGTGTGTGTGTGTGTGTGTGTGTGTGTGTGTGTGTGTGTGTGTGTGTGTGTACGCGTGCACATGCTTATTTGCTCAGTTGTACTCAACTCTTTGAAATCCTTTAGTCTGTAGCCACCAGGCTTCTCTGTCCATGGAACTTTTCAGGCCAGAATCTGGAGTGGGTTGCCATTTCCTTCTCCAAGGGATGCTCCTGACCCAGGTATCGAACTTGCTTCTCTTGTATCTCTTGCATTGCAGGCAGTTTTTACCTGCTGAGTCATTGGGGAAGCTTATACACATACACGAAAGGTTTTGTTTGTGCCCTCCAAGAGTCTGTTTCCCAGTCCTGTGTAAGTTCTGGAGGCTCTATGGCGGGGTTGCACAATTGCACTCATCTCACATCCTAGCAAAGTAATGCTCAAAATTCTCCAAGCCAGTCTTCAAAAGTACGTGAACCATGACCTTCCAGATAGGCAAGCTGGATTTAGAAAAGACAGAGGAAACAAAGATCAAATTGCCAACATCCACTAGATCATCAAAAAAACAAGAGAGCTCCAGAAAGACATCTACTTTTGCTTTATTGACTATGCCACAGCCTTTGACTGTGTGTATCACAACAAACTGTGGACATACTTAAAGAGATGGGAATACCAGATCACCTGACCTGCCTCCTGAGACATCTGTATGCAGGTCAAGAAGCAACAGAACTGTTCATGGACCAACAGACTGATTCCAAATTGGGAAAGGAGTATGTCAAGGCTGTACATTATCACCCTGCTTGTTTAACTTATATGCAGAGCACATCATGAGAAATGCTAGGCTGGATGAAGCACAAGCTGGAATCATGACTGCCAGGAGAAATATCAATAACCTCAGATATGCAGATGACACCACCCTTATGGCAGAAAGTGAAGAAGAACTAAAGAGCCTCTTGATGAAAGTGAAAGAGGAGAGTGAAAAAGTTGGCTTAAAACTCAACATTCAGAAAACTAAAATCATGACATCCAGTCCCATCACTTCATGGCGAATAGATGGGGAAACAGTGGAAACAGTGACGGAATTTATTTTGGGGGGCTCCAAAATCACTGCAGTTGATGACTGCAGCCATGAAATTAAAAGATGCTTGCTCTTTGGAAGGAAAGTTATGACCAACCTAGACAGCATATTAAAAAGCAGAGACATTACTTTGCCAACAAATGTCCATCTAGTCAAAGCTATGGTTTTCCAGTGGTCATGTTTGGATGTGAGAGTTGGACTATAAAGAAAGCTGAGAGCTGAAGAATCGATGCTTTTGAACTGTGGTGTTAGAGAAGACTCTTGAGAGTCCCTTGGACTGCAAGGATTTCCAATCAGTTCATCCTAAAGGAAATCAGCCCTTAATATTCATTGGACAGACTGATGTTGAAGCTGAAACTTCAATACTTTGGCCCCCTGATGTGAAGAGCTGACTCACTCGAAAAGACCTTAATGCCGGGAAAGACTGAGGGCAGGAGGAGAAGAGGACGATGGAGGATGATCTGGTTCGATGGCCTCACTGACTCAATGGACATGAGTTTGAGTAAACTCCAGGAGTTGGTGATGGACAGGGAAGCCTGGTGTGCTGTGGTTCATGGGGTTGCAAGGAGGTGGACATGAGTGAGTGACTGAACAGAACTGAACTGCTATCCATACAGAGAGGTGCATACACACACATATGAGGGTACTACTCAGTCATGAAAATAAACGAGATAATGCCATTTGCCGCAACATGGATGGAACTAGAGATTATCATACTAAGTGAAGTTAAGGCAGGAAGAGAAGGACAGGGACTTCCCCAGTGGCTCAATGGTAAAGAATTTGTCTGCCAATGCAGGAGACATGGGTTTGATCCCTGATCTGGGAAGATCACACATGCCACGGAGCAACTAAGCCCGTGTACCACACCTATTGAGCCTGTGCTCTGGGACCCAGGAGCCACAACTACTGAAGCCCACGTGCCCTGGAGCCAATGCTTTGTAACAGGAGAAGTCACCACTGTTAGAAGACTGCATACTGCAACTAGAGAGTAGTCCCCACTTCCTGCAACTAAAGAAAAGCCCATGCAGCAATGCAGGCCCAACGCAGCCAAAAATCAATAAATAAATACAAATAAATACAATTTTAAAGAAAGACAACAACTTAAAAATGTGAAAGAAAAGACAAAAGAAATATACAAATGAACTTATTGATGAAATAGAAACAGACTCATGGGGCAGACTTGCTGTCCCCAAGGGGGAGGGGAGGGAAGGGGGGATGAACAGGGAGTCTGGGATTAGCAAATGCAAAATATTATACACTGAATAGATAAATAATAAGGTCTTACTTATTACCAAAGGGCATTATATTAAATATTCTGTGACAGACCATAATGGGAAAAAATATATGAAAATAATGTATATATTAATATGTGTATAACTGGATCACTTTCCTTTACAGCAGAAATTAACACAACATTGTAAATCAACTATACTTCAGTAAAATACATTTTAAAAAAAGAGTGTGTATCTCATTTTGTTTTCAAACCACTCAGTAGCTTTTTGACCATGGTCCACAGGAAGACACACATCATGATCTATGTAAAGACAGAATTTCACAAAGGGACTTTTCTCTTACAAAGTGTAACATACTTTGATATTCTCTTATATATTTTCCCTACAGGTCCATAAATTGATAATGTGTACACTTACAGGTCATAATCCTCAGTTTGAAAATGATATTCAATTTTAAAGTAGTGGCTCTCAGAGAGTAGGGAGATTAAAGAAAAACTATGTAATATTAATGAATAAAAGCACATATTTGCTATAAGAAAACCAAGAGATCACTGGTTCTAAATTTTTGCCATGAATGAGGATCACCTGAAAGGGCTGTTAATACACTCCTATATTACTGGACTCCATACCTGGAGATTTGATACAGTAGAGTGGTGAGCAATCTAATAATATGCTGGTTTGGGTTATACACTTTGAGAATCTAGGAGTTTTCACACTTTTGAGTCTAGGGGGAAATCAAGGATTTCTTTCCACTGTTCATTTTTTTCCACCTGTCCTCAGAATTCTAAGAATGCCCCCTTGTGGCAAGTTAAGGAAAAAGTTAGGAAGACAAGACATCCAAAATAGCACTGATGAAAGCAGTAGAAATAATTCTCAAATATAAGGGAACGACGGAGGAGGAGACTGTTGGATGGCCATCACCGACTCAATGGATATGAGTTTCAGCAAAGTCTGGGAGAAAGTGAAGGACAGGTAAGCCTGATGTGCTGCAGCCCATGGGGTTGCAGAGTTGCACACTACTGAGAGACTGAACAACAACAAAAACATCCCCTCCATCTCCTTCAGGAGGGAGAACAATGATCGTTGTAAATAGTAAAGCATGGGACTCAAAAGTCTAGAATTTAGAATCAGATGAGCCTGATTCATGTTGGGGAAGCTACTTAACTTTTCTAATTCAAAGACTTCTCATTTATAATGTAGCATAATGACAACATTTCTTTACATTTTTTAATATTATTGTGAAAATTAAGTACATTAACATATAAAGCCTGGTGTATCCTGATTTACAGTTTAAGCTGTGAATAACTGTCCTCTGGAGAAGGTTCTTGAGAGTCCCTTGGATAGCAAAGAGATCAAACCAGTCAATTCTAAATGAAAACAACCTGAATATTCATCGGAGGGACTGATGCTGAAGCTGAAGCTCCAATGCTTTGGCCACCTGGCATGAAGAGCCGACTCACTGGAAAAGACCTTGATGCTGGGGAAAATTGAGGGCTAGAGGAGAAAGAGGTGACAGAAGACGAGATGGTTGGACGGCATCACTGACTCAATGGACATGAGTTTGAGTAAACTCCAGGAGGTACTGAAGGACAGGGAAGCCTGGTGTGCTGCAGTTCATGGAGTCTCAAAGAGTTGGACACAACTTAGCAACTGAACAACAATGAACAACAAATGTCCTCTAACATTCTCAACTGTAACACTTGCACCACTCATGCTCGTTATCTCCACTGTCAAGCCTTCCACCTAACACATTTTTCCCTAGATACATCCAGAAAGAAGCACCAAAGAACCAGTGTGAATTCAGAATTCCAGTATATCCCTTGCTCCTACAGGATTCTAAAACTCCTTCTACCACTTGAAGTCTGTTACTTCAGAACAAGCCGTTGTGCTATACAAATCCCAGCTGCTGTCAAAGCAAAGACTGACTGACATAGCTAATGACAATACACCCCACAGGAGCGTCCGCTTACTGCTGCAGACATGTCTCACGCATGTGGTTAGCCCTGAGTCCCATGCCCTGGAACCTGCTGGTGCTGTCAGCGCAGGCGTCCACGCCAGGCTCCAGTGGTGACCGAGGCCCACAGTTAGAACAGCCTTCCTCTCAGTGCTGTGTCCAGCTTCAGGTGTGCAACAGTGAGTGTGCCCGAGCTCCCGGTGCTGATGCAGAACTGACATACGATATTCTGTACGTTACAGGCATACAATAAATAATGCATAATTTTTTAAAGATTACATTCCATTTCTGGTTATTTAAAATACTGGCCAAAATATTAACTATATTCTCTCTTCTATGATATATCCTTGTAACTTATTTTATATTGCACTAGTTAGCCCTTTAGATGCAATCAATAATTTTCACACACCACGATTACATAAACTAAAAATATCCAGACTTTAAAAATAAAGCTAAGGACTTCCCTGGCGGGCCTGACTTCCTGGTGGTTAAGACTCTGCGCTGCCAGTGCAGGTGACGCAGGTTTGATCCCTGGCCAGGGAAGTAAGTTCCCATACGCCACATGGAGAGATCAAAAAATAAAATTGAAAAATTGAAAGAAAAAAAGAAACTAAAAGCCATCAAAAAACAAAGCAAAACTACCTGCTTTAGAAACACAGGTCACATTTCTTTGATTAATAATGATTTGTCTATTTTTTTCACCATCTGAAAATAATGAAAGGAAATTAAAATGATCAATTTCTGCCCTAAAGGAGCTCATTATATACTTGAGGATATAAATACATATTGAATTTCTTTGATCTAAAGATTTTTCTCACATTTGAATATTTCTAAGACCTAGTGACATTTAAATGTAGTAATGTTCATTTCTCTCTGAAAGTAAAACTTTAATAAATCAGTGCCATATTAATAATCTGTGCCATTTCAGAATCAAAACCAGGAAAATTAGAAACTAGCTATAATACAAGAGGTTGTGTAAATGTCGCTCCAGATATTTTTAGGCTATACAGCTAATGGGAGTCAATTTTTAATAATAGAAAGCTTGAGAATGGAAAATGTAGACACTGACTTCTATACAAACACACACACAATGTGCACAAATATCACTACCAATATTATTTATCACCATCACTATTCAGTTATTAATATAAATCTTATAGTATTTTAATGTGAAAGGTATCTATTCTTCATCTCTAGGAACAAACAAACCTCCAAGCAATGTTAATAAGCACAGAATAGCACTCAAGTATTTGTAAATTATAATATAAAATAATTCTCAGCAAAACATCCAAAAATTCCAACCTAAAATATTAAAGCATGTTAATAAAATACAAAACTTGCTTCTGCATTATTTTTAAAAAGAATGTCTCTTTCATGATACAAATAAATAGATGTGATGTGCAAAGTTTCAGACCTGAATTTTGACATTTTAATTGCAGGAGTGAGAATGAAAAAAAATATCTGTACATTTGGTTAGATTTGAAATGAAAAACAAAGCAAAACAAAACACAGCTTTCCTTAGCTGCTTACATTTGCCTAGGAAATCATAGCAAAAAAATGAATGATGCAGTGTGGAAAACAATGTCATTCTTGAGCAAAGGTTGGCATCTGGACCTACTTATAATTAGGCAGTCAAACTAAGTGCTGCAGTCAGACTGAAGCCTTCTGCATAATTTTAAATATCTACTTCCAAATGCATACACAGTTTTAGAAATGCACAACAATGCTCTGAAATAGGTGCCCAGAATTTATCTGCACATTTTTGAAACCTGTGATATCATCCAGGAGAAAATAAAAGTTTCTAAGTAAAAAGATTTTTCTTTACAACATACCTTTTATTTCTGTCTCATTTAATAATATCACAATCACCCTGTGTGGTGTTGTAAAAGTTTATGAATGGTGCTCCATTTTCTATTGGAATATCTCACTTCAACATACATTGTTGTTATTTAGTTGCTAAATCCTGCCAGACTTCTTTAAGCCCCCATACACTACAGCCTACCAGGCTCCTCTGTTCATGGGATTTTTCACTGGAGTGGGTTGCCATTTCCTTCTTCAGGGGATCTTTCCAACCCAGGGATTTAACCCATTCCTCTGGCTTTCCTGGTGGCCCAAACGGTAAGGATTCTGCCTGCAATGCAGGACACTCGGGCTCTATCTCTGGGCTGGGATGATCCCCTGGAGAAGGGAATGGCTACCCTTCAATATTCTTGGTTGAAGAGTTCCATGGAGAGAGGAGCCTGGTGGGCTACAGTTCAAGAGGTCATAAAGAATTGGACAGGATTGAGCGGCTAACACTTAAACTTTTCACTCCAGCACTGGCAGGTAGATTCTTTACCACTGAACCACCTGGGAGGCCCTCATAGCTTTGTTACAGATACTCAAGGCAGAGAAAAAGATACAAATGGTATAAATAAAATGATTTGCTTATCTAAACATACGTACAGGAAAATTTACATAAATAAAAATTATAAATGCCCAAAGAACACATATTAGAGAACAATTATTCTTTTATAAATAAACTCACTATATTTATTTAAATATCACATTCTTTGAATTCCCTTAAAATCTGATTTATAACATTTTGATTTGCATAGAACTTCACAGGAACACACTTCATATGAAGCATGGTATTTCCATGGCCTTTCAAAACATCCAAGTTCATAGATGCTTTATAGATCTGTAAAGTAAGTTATCTTCTAGTCTGAATATGTTTATGTTACAGAAGAATGTGTCGTTTACAGGGGTGGAAATTTTATAGTAAGCATCTGTGAGATGAGTGAAATTTGGACCAAGAGACTTACAGACAATGTCCCGGCATGTAAACTCTACACACACAGCACTCGTGCAATACTGCAGCCGGCGGACCGATGGAGAGGAACGGAGGAGGCAGCCAGGGGGAATGGGATTCCTTGCCTTTTACAGATTTGCAGCATGTCAGAGCATATATGGAATCCCAGGGGTGACATTCTCTGAGGGTTTCTTAATAAGGGGTACTACAGAGATATTCAGGGCTTCCCTGTTGGCTCAGATGGTAAAGAGCCTGCCTGCAATGTGGGAGACCTGGGTTCAATCCCTGGGTTGGGAAGATCTGGAGGAGGGCATGGCAACCCACTCCAGTATTCTTGCCTGGAGAAGCCCCAGAGACAGAGGAGCCTGGCGGGCTACAGCTCATGAGGTCACAAAGAGTCAGACACGACTGAATGTCTAAGCGCGGCATGGCACAGAGACATTCCCAAATAAGAAATGATTTTAGTTGTATACGCCATATAAGCTTTGGCCAAAATTGGAAGTGGATGTGAGGGAAGAGTGTGATTTCAGAGCACCCAAGACTTCTAATTATTTTCTGCTGCACTTTTTCAATTTTCAAACTTAGGCCAGGATGGTGAAGTACCAGGAAAATGGACAAAGGATAAGGAAAGTGAGAACAAGGGAGGGGTGAGGGGGAGAGAGAGGGACAACGATGCCTGACATTTCAGTGCAACAACATAGACACAGAAAACGCTGCCTCGGGAGTCTCCTACAGAGAGTTCAGGGTGGCCTCATGGAGACACCCTTAGATTCTTAATACAGCTGTCTGTGAGCGTCTCTTCTTCTGCCTAAAGTCTGGTGAACAATGGAACTTGCTCGAGGACAGCGCAGTCGTGCACACTACGTGTGACCCTGGCCTTGCTCCCTTGCTGCCACCATTTGTGTACATCACTCATGATGCTCTGAGCACACAGGGTCATGGGAGACCCATGAGTTTCGTGATACTCAAAGTCACGACAAGGTCAGCATGTTATATCTACTACTTGCTTCAAATCCAGAAAGAAAGCAGTGGTGTTCTCAGAAGCATGAATAACCAAGTAACCAGGTCATACTCTTTCCTACTCATCTCTTTTTCCTGACTAGCCAATCAGTGATCTGGAGAAGACGACAGAAAGAAAACAAGGGGGAAACAGGGCAACCTGTACTTTGTTTTCCTCTCAGTCCTTTGCTTAAGCTGAAGGTAGAGAGTATTGGTAGGACTTGCCTGTGTCAACAGGATGAATAAGACCTGGGTAAAGTGTGTGCATTTCTGCTGCTACGATAAGAACAAAACACATAGGCCACCAGGAGCTCTGAAACACAAACTGTGCAGTTTCAGTGATTATGCAAGAGTTCAGTGTTATTTAAAACTTTTAAAAAATAATTTTTAAAACATTAAAAAAATAAAAAGTGAAAGTTCCTCAGTAGTGTCTGACTCGAGAGCCCATGGATTATACAGTCCGTGGAATTCTCCAGGCCAGGATACTGGAGTGGGTAGCTGTTCCCTTCTTCAGGGCATCTTCCCAACTCAGGGATCGAACCCAGATCTCCCATATTGCAGGCAGCTTCTTTACCAGCTGAGCCAACAGGGGAGCTTAAAAAATAAGGTTCTTATTTAAAGCCCTTAATATTTTAACATTAAAACATTTAAAATTATAACTAAAGCATTTAAAAATCTAAATAAATATAAAACATTTTAACACTAACATTGTACAGTGCAAAGATTAATAGTAAAATTTATGTTAATAAAGTTTATTTTGTTCTTTAGTTAGAATACTATTAACTAATATTGGGTTTCCCAGGTGGCGTTAGTGGTAAAGAATCCTCCGGCCAATGCAGGAGACATAAGAGACGTAGGTTTGATCTCTGGGTAGAGAAGGTCCCCGGCAGGAGGGCATGGCAACTCACTCCAGTATTCTTGCCTGGAGAATCCCATGCACAGAGGAGCCTGGTGGGCTATAGTCCACAGTGTCGCCAAGAGTCAGACACAATTGAAGCAACTTAGCAAGTACCCATCTAATAATCAAAAACCACCATGACAGGTAGAGAAAGAGAGTAGATACTGAAGAAAGGAAAACATATCATATTTTAGTAACATTAACAGCATAGTTTTGCTGCCTTGTGAACAAGGAGGCTTACATTTCCATTTTGCACTGACCTCTGCAATGGATGTAGCCAAGCCAGTATCACAGTTAAAAAATCTTAAGGGAAGAGGAGAGGATATTTTTCTTGTAACAGCAGAGAGAATGGAGTGCTATGCTGTAACTAGAAACACAAGAGTCTCTCTATGACTCGGTTATGGTAGGAAATCTCTGCACACTCTCGCACATGGGCTCCCAGATACGGTCCTCCTATTTGCCACATAAGCTTCTCCACCTCTCACTGACATTAATTAGCCTAACAGATTTCCCTGTCTTACTGCAGGAGTACCCTTTGTGAACGTCATCGCTGCTTTAGTCCCAGGTCTGAACACAGTTTATCCTACAACAACAGGCTATTCATTTGACTCAAACCATTAATGTCAGTTTCATGTGAAGTTCTGGCTTGAGTTCTGCTGGAAAGGTGCTGTGAAACCATCCAGAGGACAGGGATATGAGTTCAATACCCACTTGCCTCATCCAGGTTCAGGTTGAGGTCAACAAAATCAGGACACAGATGCATCACTCATTTGCTGTATACTCTACTTAAACTTTTAAGTATAGCATATTTTGTTGCCATAATCACAATCAAAAATCTTAAATATGTATCCTTGACCACAGAAGGCAATCAGAGAAATGAGATGAGTTTTGAAGTCTTCCAAGGGTTGGAAGCAAGACTGTATCATTTACTCGACAAGTTAATCACCCTCTGAATATATTTTCTCACTGATAGTGAATCAATTATATTCAAATATTACTTTTCTCACAGAAGACAGAAAATTATAACCGAAGCAGACAATCAGTAGTAAAGGGGGAAAAGTGATTAGCTGCTATGTTTGCCATTCATTTGGCAACTGAGACTCTGAATTTCTTTCCCGCATTTAGGAATACTCTTCCTCATGAAACAAAGTCCTCTATCAAAAATATAAAATGCTAGATATTTAATCTCCTGACCTCTCCAGCAATAAGACTAATTGGCATAACCCTGGGTACTCTAATCACAGGCATTCAGCTCCAACTTGAGTAATATGCTGGTGATGCAAAGTATTGAGGACTGTCCAGAAGCTCTTCTGCTGAGGCTGGCGTGAGTTAAAGCAGATTGCAGAAGCATCAGGGGTGACCTTTCCAAAGGCAGATGGAATAAGCTCCTGTGTCCTTTCCCAGGGGAAACAATGCTAGTGTTTGTGCCAGGGAAGCACTGCACCATAATTTATAATATTGGTTACCAAAGAGCTGTCTGGTAACTTCTGAATACATTTTCTGCTTCTATTAGCTAGACTTGTTTTCTGTTGCTTGAACTAATAACCCGGATTGATGCAGCAGATGATGAATCTATTCATAAATTCCAACAGGGCTTGACAAATGACGCAGGGATAAATAATATTTCACTCTAAGTGAGGATTTCTATAATCTAGAATCTTATTGATGACTACACTCTGGAGAAAAACAATGTATGTTTATTTCATATTATGTTAGAGAAATAACTACAGAATTTGAAATGCATAAGATCACTTTCAAAGGAATAAGGTAGCTCAAGGAAAAGACTATCCTTTGCTTTAAGTGTATGTGGATTATATAAAAATCTTTATACAATATGGCATTCTTATTGCTGAGAGATTTAACAGTTCCAGGACCAAGTTCATAGAAGATTCTCAGTAAGTCAAGGCTTTTTAATTTGATTTTATTAAGTGCAGTATAAGGAACTGTCATACGTTATTTTCTTAGCACCTCATTCGCTGGACAAGTAGGCTGATGTTTCTGATGATTTTTAAAAAGACACCAGGGAATTACATCCCTGAAGCTCTCTGATGCCAGTGTCCCCCCTCTTCTTTACTCAAGAGAATATATGTAATAAGAGTCAAAGAGGAATTAAAAGGGTCCTGGGATTTTAGAAACAAGAATTCACACATCTCTCTTAATCACAGTAGACTCACTAACTCCTTCGGTGGTAGAAAGAAATCCAATTACTACCAGCCTAGGGCATCCTAGCTTTTCACTGGATTTATTTAACTTCCTTACTTGACCTTGCTTTGGTATCTATTCCTCTTTCTGGAGATTCTCTGAAACTATTTGGTTTGTCTCTTATAGTAAGACACAAATGTACCTCTTGGACTATACATAAAACGCCGTTTTTCCTTTGTTTATAAGTATTGAGATTAAAATGATTTAAAATTACATATTTTTTTTCTATTTGGACCTCAGAGTTTTTCCTCCTCCTGACCCATCTCTGTCTCCCCTAAGTTGCTTCCAGATATCAATCTACCAGTCAAAGTCTCAACCCTCTCCAAAGAACAAGAAGGGAACTAGATCCTATACTTACCAATGAAAATTCTTCATCTGCAAGAAACACGATCTTCAACTAAAACAGATCTAACAAAATAAATGCTATGTCACTCAATGAGAAATCTGCATTAGAAAGTACAAGCCTTGGTGCAGTCACTTAGCAATATCATGAATAACTCAGAGGCATCACATTTTTTCCATGATGTCCAAAGAAGGCTGTCAATATCTTTCTTCATGGTCCCAATATTTCAGCTATATCTCCCACCATTACATTCTCACAGGAGAGCATCCCAAATAGGAAAGAAGGGAGCAGGGATTAAATAGCTTTCCATTTTTACCAAGAAAGGAATTTTTTTTTTCTTTAAGAATATTCTGAGACGATCTCCTTTCATCTCACTGTGTGACCCATCCTCTCTATAAAAATGAATGGTAAACAAAATCTTTATTCTTTGAGTAACAAAGAAAGTGTTAAATATCATTTGGATACGGAGTCAACAGTGGGTGTGGTACCATGGATTTTTATCAAGGTATAGAGAAGCAACATCTTGCAAAAGTCTCAGCTTTAAAATCCAAAGTTCAGGGCTATAATTCAGATTTCAGTAAGCAGGTTATATTTATTGTGACTAAGGCATAAACTGTACTATTCAGTCATAAAGGTGGAACCCTTTAGTATCCGTGATGAATGTCTTTAGTTCTATTTCCTTTCATTGTACTGAGCGTGCTGTCATGAGCATTATATAAGGTGGGTATGACTGCAACAGCAGTGGAGCTGAGACATCCACATGAAGGAGATGAATCATACCAGCGCATTTTTCTGCAGGATTTTGAATCATGGCAAGTGAAGGAGTGAAAACTGCATGTAAAGACAGATGAGTCAAAGGCAGATGTAAACCGTGCTTGTTTGAGCCACTCTGCCCCAAGAGACTATGGAGATGCAATCCACGGTGATAAATGTTAAAGAAAAAAAGAGGGATTCAGCTGAAAACTATTCTGACTACACCATAGAAAGTGCTGCCTATTTGCTGGGATATCTCATAAAACTGAAGGCTCTAGATCAGACATTTAAAACAGAATTTGTCACAGTACAAAAAGTCCTCAGTCAACATCCATGGTACATAGTTTGTAATTATCTGTGCTAATAGACTAGGTTGGACCAAAACAATTCCTACACACTAGACTCTTGTTTGTAACCTTTTACTCTTTTGTCATATTATCTGTTCCAGAAAACTATTTTGAACTTGACTCATCAACCTTATTCTATCTTTAAGAAGGGAATTTAAAAAACACCAATGTAAAATGGCCCTGCAATGTCAGCAGCAATCAATTGTAGGGAATATAAGTGTAGCAGTAGTAATAAAACATAAGGAAATCTTTCACTGACATTTTATTTTCATGACTGGATGAAAAAGCCAATAATACTATTATTTTTTTTTCACTTCATGCTAAGGACCTTACTTCTTTTGTATTACTTTTGATGATTATAAAAACCCTGTCTCAAAAATAATTGAACTAGCTTAATTCACTCAAGCTATGCAACTAGTGAGATAGAGAACTGGTCTTAAAGTCCTAGGATTGTCTTATTTCTAATAGGTTGTTATAGAGAAACCAGCATGTTTCATAATACCTGCTCTACTTTGAAACAATTACAGATAGATGTTTTCTTCTCAGGACGCCAGACATAAGAAAGAAAAAAGGGAGAGGACTGAAAAGAGTTACTGTTACTCTCTTAAGTAAAGGTCAAAGAAATGACTAAGAATAAGGCTGATAAAATATTGCCCATATAGCAGGTATAGAAGTCATGATTCTCCAGGAAAAAAAAAAATAAATAGGATGTGTGCATATGGGTGTCTAAATAGATACAGACATAGATACAGATATGGATATAGATACCAATAGAGAGAGATATGGATGTATTTTTAAAGGCATTGTCTCACAGAATTGTAGAGACTGGCAAATTTGAAATCTGCAAGGCAGCCAGGCAGGCTAGAAACCCAGGGAAGAGGCAGTGTTGTAACCTGAATCTAAAGGCAGTATGTAGGCTGAATTTCTTTTTTCTCAATGACTTTAATCTTTTCTAAAAACTTTCACCTGATTGCATGAGGTTCACATAATGGAAAGTAATCTACTTTACTCAAAAGTCTACTGATTTAAGTATCAATTGTACCTAAATGAATATCTTCACCATGATATCTAGATTGGTGTCTTACCAAAAATTGGTTACATCACTGACTCAATGGACATGAGTTTGAGCAAACTCCAGGAGACAGTGAGGCACAGGGAAGCCTGGCATGGTGCAATCCACAGGGTCACAGTCAGACATGCCTTAGGGACTGAATGACGACAGCAAAGGTTCTAGAGCCTATCCAAATTACTCATCAAATCAGGGAAGTGACAGCTGAAAATGCTACACAGAAAACTTATACTGGGACAAATTAAATTATCACTTAATGCTTTCACTGGCTACTAATTTTTAATATATTAATGCTATATACATTATATAGAATTGACATTATTAATAATGTTTCATAACACTAATCTTTATCATTAAATAACATCACTTTCCTTCAATAAAGTTAATGCACAGAAACATTCAAGCAATACTAATTAAACAAGTATCAAACATTTAATATGAGCCATGTGATGTGCCAAGTCCTGGGGATAAAAGGAGAGAAAAGGACTTTAACTCTGTTCTCAAGAAGCTAAGAGTCTAATGAAGGGAGCAGAGAAACAATAAAAAGCATAATTAGATAATTAGATACAATAATTAAATCTTCTTTTCACTCCTAGTTTCAGTGTCAAAGCCAGGGTTATTACAATTATTAAAGCTGGATTAAGTCACCCTGGTCTGATAGGCTGATAAAGGTGAGCTCTATACCTTCAAGCATATGTCTTTTTGTCATGAATAATTTTTCAGCCCAAATAGGAATATTAACAAATTTTCAAATCAGTAATAACAACTTGTTAGAAATGCAGTATAAGCACATTAAGGCTAAAAGAGTATAAACTGCAGCTTACAGATTTTGTAGTTTCAATAAAACTTATTCTACTAATTTTGGATTTACATTAAAGTTCTAAACATCTAAATGCCACATAGGGACTAAATAAAAATGTGGAAAGGACCCTGCTCAGAGGATTAAAGTTATTCTTTGTTCCCAGAATCAGTGAGAAAGTGGGTAGTTTTGACTTAGACTTGAGTTCAAGAGTCTTCTTTGTCACTATCTGTTGTGACCTTAACGAAAGTTACTTATGCTGCCAAGTCCTAACCTATTTTTCCTGGTAATAAAATCAACTGATTGTTGGGAGTTGTAAAGATTAAATATGATCACACATGTGAAAGTGCCAAGCAACACTTGAGAGTATAATGTTCTTAGTAAGGGCTATTTCCTTATTTGTATTAGATTTGAAACTTAGGAAAACAGCTCACAGGAGAAGAGCTCATGAGACTGCCCGTTATATTGTGCATCATCTATATCTTTTACATTGGTATAAACCTGCTAACGTGATGTGAAATAAAAAGGTTTTTCCACACCTGCATCGTTGCTGCTGACAGACACACAGACACACACATACACACTCTCTTGTGTAAAACACAGCATACACTTCTGTATTATGAACTTATTATCATTTAGAAATGCCTACAATGATTTCTTTCTCTCACTAAACGGTGTCTCATGTTACTCAAAAGCAAAGAACACTTGAAATGCACTGGCTTCTATAGGGATAACTCATAGGCTTAGAAGTTGTCAAAAATACCAGACTAACAAGGTGAAGAGGGCAAACAGACATGAATCGTGAGGAGGACCTCTGTTCTTGTAGTTCTCTGACTATTTCATTTCTCCAGCTAATGGACTTAAGAAGACATTTGCCTCAATATGTTTCGTGTCCTCTGAAGCTATTTGGCGACAAATATGCTTTCCATACCTTTGGCTTCATTCTGGAGAGCAAAATACATTTTGATGAATGTTTCTTAGAACACCATATAAGAATGAAGAGTCAGAGGCTAAACATCAAACTTGAAGCTTTTCAGCTTAGATCACAAAACGTTAGAGATGGATGATATCTATTAGACCAAGCTTCTCTCTCTTTTCTTTCCCAGCTTGATAATAAACAGTGGTTTATTTCATGGCATGCTGAGTATGTTTATACAAAAATATATTAAGAAAAATTTGGAACTTTATACCATTCTAGCTTTTAGACTAACAGAGTATTGAATGTGGGCTGGTCACTAATCTTTTTTAATTTTAATTAATTTATTTTAATGGGAGGATAATTTCTTTACAATATTGTGGTGGTCTTTGACATTGACATGATTCAAGCTTCTCTTTTTAAAAATGCAGTGACTGAATTATTCAGAAAAATTTATTGTCAGAGAGGTGGCTTACTTTCTTTTCTTTAATTTCTAATTATAGCTTTATAGATTTGCATTAAGGAAAATTATAAAAATAATTGTTTTGTGGAGTAGAAAGTATTAGAAGAACATAAAAAAGTTGATTTTTTTTAATAAGGTACATTATTGTGCTTTCCTATATAGTCTTTCATCATTACACAGACGAAAGTCTCCTACATTTAGGAATTAAACTTCTTTTAAATCTTATGACACAAAACTGTTAGTAAAATTAATAAACAAGCATTGAATCAGATCTATATTTTTAAGTCCCAAGGTTGGAAATTTCCTAAGCAAAAGTGTGCATCATTAAATTATCTTCTAATAGATGCAAAGATGCTTTTAAGATACTGTTTCAATTTTCTATATTTGCTTGCTAAATTAAATTATGAAATATTTGAATTATATAAAGTAATACAGTGTGTGTGTGTATATATATATAAAGCAAATTACGCATATAACACTTGGCTATGTAAAGTAACGAATATATAAAATAAGTTACACATAACTGGTGTGCATAATAGTAATATAAACACTTGCGAGTACACTAACTTTAAGGTTTTTTCCTGAGGTTTTTACCTTTTTGCTGCTGTTGTTTAGAGCACGCTCCTTTGTTTCTTCATTTTGCTTGATTCTGTGTCATTCTTCACATCTGGTAAGACTGCCCACCTCTTCCAGTCTTAAAGGGAGAGGCTTCATGTAGGCGATAAATCGTCTCCTTCAACCTTGTTCACAGGTTGTCTCTCATATCTTTGCAATTGTCCAAGCAGCCTATTTAATTTTTAGTGTGGCTCAGTAGTTGAGAGCCGTGTGAAGATGTGCTGGTGTCCCAGAAGGGAAGATCTCAGTCTTGATTCAGGGCAGTTGGAAGCCCGACCCAGGAGACAGCAGCTTTTAGAGTACATGGATATAGACATTCCTGCCGGACCACCACCTGTGCCAGGAGATGAAGCATTGTCCCCTAGTGGCAGCCGCAAAAACAGGGCACAAGACGTAAAACTGGGGACCAGACAAGACCCGCCGCCAAAGGGAAAAACCAGGCACCAGGCGGAAAACCGAACGCCGCACATGCGTATAAGCCGCCTTGGGGAGCTATTGACACCCTGGAAGCACGCAAAGATGGCCGTCAGGCTGTCCTGCTGACGTCATCCCAGTGGGCCCACAGGTGGGTGTTAAATAAGTCTCCTGCCTTCAGGCCGACACTCCACGGCAGGCGAAGGAGTCTCAGGCACACAAAGCCTGGGCTCACCCTAATCTGGTGCTTCCACGCTGGGCCCGTGAGGGTGAGTCCTCGCGCAGGAGGAGGTCAGAATCTTCTCAGATTGCGACAGGTGTGTGGGTCTTGTGGGCACAAGTTCCAGTGGCTTTCGAAAGCCAATATTTTGGAGGGCCTCTTTCTCAGATGTAGACCTTAAAAGCTGGGTTGTCGGATGTGCTGTGTTTAAACCCTTCCGTCCTCAGGGAGAAGCTCCGATGTTGTGTCCTGTCCCTACTGTGGGACCGTGGATGTCCAGCCAGGGGTGGGATTTCTGGTGAGATCTTGGCCTTTTCCATGTTCTTCCAAGCGGGCCTGCTCTCCGTTGCTCTGTGCAAGGTGTTGCTGAGCCAGTTTTTAAGTGTTTTTTGTTTGCTTTCACAGAAAGTTGTGGGATATGTAACTGTAAGTTTGGAGTATGTGGGGAAATTAACAAGATGGCGCCAGTCAGGTGCTCTGGTCCAGCCCTCTCACCCCATGGTCTGTAAACGATGACTTTGCGGATTATGTAACAGCTGAGATCACTTACGCCTGGTGAGGAGGTACTTGCTTGGTCACGGGCTGCTTTGTGTGGTATACCATAAAAGCTTCACCTGCTAAAGCCCTGAAGGGTTGTGCGTGCTTATTGTAATGTCTGGTGCTTCTGCTGCTGCGCCAGCCAGGGGAGAATAAACCCATCTGCAGTTCCTAGGGCTCCTGGCATTTTCTTCCAGCCTCTTAGCTTGCTCCTTGCCTGCTGTGGGTTCAGGGAACAGTGGGCACAGTGAGATACAGCGAGACAGTTGGCACTGTGAACAGAATCAGTGATACAGAGTGTTTTGGGTAGGCGGTGAATTCAGGACTCCCTTACCATCTCTGTTGAAACTAAACTTGTCTAAGGTAAGAAATAATATTCTTCTAGGAGGCCCCTCAGTCAGATCTCTGCTTTTTCTGTCTCCCATTCAAGAAGTAGCTGGTTTCTTGAATTTGCTTTTTATTATTATTTTTTATCATTCCTTTGACTATTTAAAACAGGTTTATCACACGTAGGTCGCCATAAAAATCGAATATCTTTGAATTTTTAACATCTTAAAATCTTCATAGAAATGCTTCTACAGTGGTATATATTTATCTGTATCTTTCTTTCTTTAACATTATCCAATAATCTGCACTGGTAAAGAATCTGCTTGCAATTCAAGAGACCCCAGTTTGATTCGTGGGTCAGGAAGATGCCCTGGAGAAGGGATAAGCTACCCACTCCAGGGGTAGCAAAGAGTCGGACACAACTGAGTGACTTTCACTTTCACCTGTATTCTTGGGCTTCCCTGGTGGCTCAAATGGTAAAGAATCTGCCTGTAATGAGGGAGACCTGGGTTCCATACCTGGATTGGGAAAATCCCCTGGAGGAGGGCATGGCAACCTACTTCAGTATTCTTGCCTGGAGAATCCTCATGGACAGAGCAGACTGGTGGGCTACAGTCCATGGAGTTGCAGAGAGTCGGACACGGCTGAGTGACTAAGCACAGAACAATGATCTATAAGATGCCTCTTATGTGTGTTATATGACATGCAAATATAAGTTAGCCACAGCCACTCTCAAGCTATATTTGCTACCCAGAAAAAGTATTTTATGAACAATATTTTTTCTACCTGAGCCAAATAAGGTGTATCAAAATATTTAGTTTTTGATTTCCACTTTCTCTGTTTATGATCAGTCTTGTAGCCTGAAATTCACAACAGTAAATGTTAATTTTGAATCTGAAGATAGCATCTCTTTCTTCTCAGGCTCAACTGTAAAACAGTATCTTTACTTACCTCCCAAGTATTTTGAAGAATAATTCTGACTATGACTTATCAGCAAGAATAACAATACTAGGGAATTTGAAATTAAAATAAAAAGGGCATGAATACCTGTGGGAGGTGCTGGGTTGATGGGAGAATCCAAGTGGAGGATGTTAAAGGTGCTATCCAAATTTGAAGATGTTATGCTTAGTTTTCTATAACTTAGATCAGTGATTTTATTTCTTCCAAATTTTAGAATAACTTTATTATATACATATTGCATGTAACAGTATATAGAAGATGAAGACAATAATTAGGACCATTTATAAACAAATTGAAAGGAGTTTTTTTGTTTTGTTTTTTAAAGGGATAGATAATAGGTAGAAAGAAATATGCTGTAGTAGTCACTAAAATCCTCTCTTTATGTTTGCATGACACCACATTGACTGAATTGCATGACTATTTATGTTATGTTCTAACAGTCACTACTCCACAAGAATACATTCATATTCTGATTGTCTTTTATTATTTTTTATTGGAGTATAATTGCTTTACAGTGTTAGGTTTGTTTCTGCTGTACAATGAAGTGAATCAGCCATACGGATACATATATCCCCTCTCTTTTGAAACTCCTTTCCCGCCCCAAGCCCACCCATCAAGGTCATCACAGCACCAAGCTGAGCTTCCCATGCCATATAGCAGGTTCTTAGTAGCCATCTACTTACATGTGGTAGTGATATATATATATCAATCCCAATCTTCTATTTCATCCCACCCTTCTCTTTCCACTCTCTGTCCACATATTTGTTCTGTACGTCTGTATCTCTATCCCTACCCTGGAAATAGGTGCATCTGTACCATTTTTCTTGGGCTTCCCAGGTGGCACTAGCGGTAAAGAACTCTTCTCCCTATGCAGGAGACATGAGAGACACAGGATCAATCCCTTGGTGAGAAAGATATGGCAATGCACTCCAGTATTCTTGCCAGGATAGCCCCATGGACAGAGGAGCCTGGCAGGCTCTAGCCCTTGGGGTTGCAAAGAGTTGAACATGACTGACCACATAGCATTTTTCTAGATTCCACATATATGCATTAATGTATGATATTTGTTTTTCTCTTTCTGACTTACTCCATACTGTATGACAGACTCTAGGTCCATCCACATCTCCAAAAATGACCCAATTTTGTTCCTTTTTATGGCTGAGTAATATTGCATGGTGTGTGTGTAATACATCTTTATCTATTCATCTGTCATTGGATATTTAGGTTATTTCCATTAGATGCTAGGCACTGTTCTTAGAGCAGGACATAAGAAATAATGAAGAAGACAGAAGGAGTCATTGTTTGCCTTTGTCAGAAACTAAGCAGACACTGCCTTATGTGGATTTCACTGAGACAAGACATCTTTAGACTTCATAAGAACTGAAGTTGCTCAGCTGTGTACTCCTCTTTGCGATCCCATTGACTGAAGCCTACCAGGCTCCTCTGTCCATGGCATTTTCCAGTCAAGAGTACTGGAGTGGTTTGCCATTTCCTTCTCCAGGGGATCTTCCTGACCCGGGGATTGAACCCAGGTCTCCCGCATTGCAGGCAGACGCTTTATCCTCTGAGCCACTAGAGAAGCCCTTTTCAGGCTTAGACTACCCAGCAATAAAGGAACCTAGTCTAGAGTTAGATATTAAGCCCTGAAACTTCACCATGGAAGGTAAACTACTAATCTGGCATTCCTTAGAATTATAGTCTTAAAAACTTATGCTTGATTTATAAGCAAAGAGTGCACTCTCAGGGACAGAGGGACACTTTCTACAGTGGAAGCTTGCTCCTGGCAGAACTTATTCACTCTTGTCCTGAATAATTCAGCACAGACTCGAAAACTGAATACCAACAACTTATTAAAAAAGAGAAATGTTACAATTAACCAGGATGACCTTCCTTTGATGTTCCTAATTATATTAAAACTCTTCACACATCTGGTTTAAATGTAATTTCATTATGATTGCATACTGTGTAGGGCAAGTATATGCAGTTTTGAATCACTGGACTGTACTTTACCTTCCATTTTCCTATCCAGAGTTCCCATAATTTTCTTAGCTTTTCCATTTTATTGGACATTTATGTAATCTCAGACATGTGCTCTCTCACCACTGAAGCCTCCCCACTGCACTTGAAAACATGATAGCAAAATGAACTGCAGATAAAAAGGAGATGAGACACTCTGTATTTAAAGTTTGCCAGTAAGAGGCCAGTGAGTCGTTGGAGGCACTAAAGATATAGGGTTCAATAATAAGGGTAACTCTATAACATAAATCTCATTCAACAGAGCCAGGCCAATCCAGAGTTTGGCAGGATGAAATGATCACATCTGTAGTAAATCAGGTCAGTTCAGGGTATGAGAACATGATTAAGAAGGTAAGTTTCATTCTGAGACCGGCAAGTCTGGTAAGATTCCAGACAGGTAGACAAATTCTGAAAAAGAAGACCACAGTTCTAGAAACAGACTCCAAATAAAGTTCTCTGAACTACTTCTTCCAGTAATAACACCTTTTTTAAGATCTACTATTTTTAAATACTGACTAATTGTGCTACCGTCATCAACCACTATTGTAAGTGTCAACTTAAGATGATGGTACTTTTTTAAGATCCAAAATAAGTCAGTCACCACAAGACTCACATACCATATTCTGTTCTTCCTAATCTGTAGAACTAGTTCACTGTGTATATATTATAATCTCAACTTTACAGAGAAAGAAACTGGTTTACTTTGTTTAATTGACTTCACATCATTCTGATTTTATCTCAAAATAGTAACAGCTTAGGCTTGAAGAAAATACATTCTTATATAGACACAATGGTATTGCCTGATATGCTGAATGTCTAATTTTCTATACACTGTTTCCTCCACCACATGCATCAATGTCTATCATATTATGTTTTTATTCATGGCAATAGTTATTTTATGAAATTATTTTTAAATTGTGGTCTATTTCTCCCACAATAATGTCATATCCTTGAGGACAGAGAGTATGTTTGATTTGTTGCTGCCTGTCAGAGCCTAGACAGCGCTTGGCACATAGTTGGCATTTAGGAAGTATTTGTTGAATGAATGAACAAAAGAATATATTGAATAATAATCTGGAAAGTGGTTAAGCCAAGATGCAAGCAAACTCAGGTTTCCTTGAGTGGCCAATGTTTATATTTCCTTTTATTTTCTTTCTACTACATTTCACATTTTACAGCCTCTTATGGCTATCAAGTTATACATATTGTGACATCAAAGACCACAGTAATTAAAGAGTTTTGTCTGTTTAAAACAAACCCAGGCCTCCATGTGTGAGAGGACTGCCATGGGGTTTTCATGTCTATCACACAGTCATAACATCTGGATGAATTTGATTCTTGAAAAAAAAATGTATACTGTCTTTGAGCTTTATTAGGGGCTTTGCCAGTGGCTCATACAGTAAAGAATCTGCCTGCATTGCAGGAGACCTGGGTTTGATCCCTGGGTTGGGAAGATCCCCTGGAGAAGGGAACGGTTATCCACTCCAATATTCTTGCCTGGAGAATTCTATGGACAGAGGAGCCTGGCAGGCTACAGATCATGGCGTTGCAAAGAATTGGACATGACTGAGTAACTAACAGATTGTAACCCACATTAAATAATGCTAGGCTCAGAGAGGGTATGTCAGTCTCCCCATCAGCGTATCAATCACAATAATTCTTGAGAACTCCGAGGTGGGAGCTGAATTCAGCTACCAGAAAGTATAAGATGTGGTTTTAGTCAACAATGCCATTAATATCAACTGAAATGCTTGAGTCATTTTAAATATAAATAACATAAGTGTAGGTGGCATTAAATAATAATCTTTATGTACCAGTGTTTTGAATTTATTACAGCTTGCAGAAACTATTTGAAATTAATGCATCCTCTTATATGTTCATTTATTTCATAAATATTTATTGAGCACCTATTATGTACTTTTTATAACACTGAGAACAGTGTTCAGTTGAAAATGCCAAATGTCAGAGAGAATGCTGATTAATTCATATAATAGATTAATCAAACTGTCCAAACAAATATTATTTAACTTTCTGTCTAATCTGGAAATAAAATCACCATCTACAGTCTGTGCTCCATATCCACAGATTCTACATTTTATATGCAGTCTGTTGAATCCATGGATATAGAACTTGGTATATGGAGAGCAGACTGTACTATGTCATTTTACAAAAACAACGTAAACATCCCAGGACTTTGGTATCCATGGAGGTCTGGAACCATTCCCATGTGGATACTGTGGGCCAACTGTATATTAACGTTATTCTTGCTCTGTGGATTTTGGCAATTCTTAAAAGAAGGTATCATTTGTGTCTGAACCACTAATTTTGTCCCATGGCAATATCAGCAAGACTTACCAAAGTTACCTCAAATTTGCTTGCTTATACATATTTCATTTCTTCACAAAGTAGAACTTAAAACAGATTGCCCATTTTCCATGCTCAGGCTATGCATTTATGTCATCATTGCTTGCTCAAATTCAGTAAAATCTTTTCTGTATAGAACAGACTTAGGAATGTGAATAAGAATTGGTAAGCTTTGTTGATCTCTAAAGTCTTTCTTTCAGGATTTGAAATAGCTCAACTGGAATTCCATCACATCCACTAGCTTTGTTCATAGTGATGCTTTCTAAGGCCCACTTGACTTCACATTCCAGGATGTCTGGCTCTAGGTCGGTGATCACACCATTGTGATTATCTGGGTCATGAAGATCTTTTTTGTACAGTTCTTCTGTGTATTCTTGCCACCTCTTCTTAATATCTTCTGCTTCTGTTAGGTCCGTACCATTTTGGTCCTTTATCGAACCCATCTTTGCCTGCAATGTTCCCTTGATATCTCTAATTTCCTTGAAGAGATCTCTAGTCTTTCCAATTCTATTGTTTTCTCTATTTCTTTGCATTGATCGCTGAGGAAGGCTTTCTTATTTCTCCTTGCTATTCTTTGGGACACTGCATTCATATGGGAATATCTTTCGTTTTCTCCTTTGCTTTTCACTTCTCGTCTTTTCACAGCTATTTGTAAGGCCTCTTTAGACAGCCATTTTGCTTTTTGCATTTCTTTTCCTTGGGGATAATCTTGATCCCTGTCTCCTGCACAATGTCACGAACCTCCATCCATAGTTCATCAGCCACTCTGTCTATCAGATCTAGTCCCTTAAATCTATTTCTCACTTCCACTGTATAGTCATAAGGGATTTGACTTAGGTCATACCTGAATGGTCTAGTGGTTTTCCCTACTTTCTTGAGTTTAAGTCTGAATTTGGCAATAAGTAGTTCATGATCTGAGCCACAGCTCCCGGTCTTGTTTTTGCTGACTGTATAGAGCTTCTCCATCTTTGGCTGCAAAGAATATAATCAATCTGATTTCGTTGTTGACCATCTGGTGATGTCCATGTGTAGAGTCTTCTCTTGTGTTGTTGGAAGAGGGTGTTTGCTATGACCAGTGCGTTTTCTTGGCAAAACTCTATTAGCCGTTGCCCTGCTTCATTCTGTACTCCAAGGCCAAATTTGCCTGTTTCTCCAGGCGTTTCTTGACTTCCTCCTTTTGCATTCCAGTCCCCTATAATGAAAAGGACATCTTTTTGGGGTGTTAGTTCTAAAAGTTCTATGTAGGTCTTCATAGAACCGTTCAACTTCAGCTTCTTCAGTGTTACTGGTTGGGGGCATAGGCTTGGATTACCGTGATATTGAATGGATTGCCTTGGAAACAAACAGAGATCATTCTGTCGTTTTTGAGATTGCATCCAAGTACTGCATTTTGGACTCTTTTGTTGACCATGATGGCTACTCCATTTCTTCTAAGGAATTCCTGCCCACAGTAGTAGATATAATGGTCATCTGAGTTAAATTCACCCATTCCAGTCCACGTTAGTTCACTGATTCATAGAATGTCGACATTCACTCTTGCCATCTTCTGTTTAACCACTTCCAATTTGCCTTGATTCATGGACCTAACATTCCAGGTTCCTATGCAATAGTGCTCTTTACAGCATTGGACCTTGCTTCTATCACCAGTCCCATCCACAACTGGGTATTGTTTTTGCTTTGGCCCCATCCCTTCATTCTTTCTGGAGTTATTTCTCCTCTGATCTCCAGTAGCATATTGGGCACCTACGGACCTGGGGAGTTCCTCTTTCAGTATCCTATCATTTTGCCTTCTCATACTGTTCATGAGGTTCTCAAGGCAGGAATACTGAAGTGGTTTGCCATTCCATTCTCCAGTGGACCACATTCTGTCAGACCTCTCCACCATGACCCGACCATCTTGGGTGGCCCCACAAGGCATGGCTTAGTTTCATTGCATTAGACATGACTGTGGTCCTGAGATCAGATTGGCTAGTTTTCTGTGATTATGGTTTTAGTGTGTCTGCCCTCTGATGCCCTCTTGCAACACCTACCATCTTACCTGGGTTTCTCTTACCTTGGACGTGGGGTATCTCTTCACTGAAAAGGTCTGTTTTCATTCCAATCCCTAAGAAAGGCAATCCCAAAGAATGCTCAAACTACTGCACAATTGCACTCATCTCACATGCTAGTAAAGTAATGATCAAAATTCCCCAAGCCAGTCTTCAGCAATACATGAACCGAGACCTTCCAGATGTTCAAGCTGGTTTTAGAAAAGGCAGAGGAACCAGAGATCAAACTGCCAATATCCTCTGGATCATCGAAAAAGCAAGAGAGTTCCAGAAAAACATCTATTTCTGCTTTACTGACTACACCAAAGCCTTCGACTCTATGGATAACAATAAACTGTGGAAAATTCTGAAAGAAATAGGAATACCAGACTACCTGACCTGCTTCTTGAGAAACATGTATGCAGGTCAGGAAGCAACAGACATGGAACAACAGACCGGTTCCAAATAGGAAAAGGAGTACATCAAGGCTGTATATTTCACCCTGCTTATTTAACTTCTATGCAGAGTACATCATGAGAAATGCTGGGCTAGAAGAAGCACAGGCTGGAATCAAGATTGCTGGGAGAAATATCAATAACCTCAGATATGCAGATGACACCACCCTTATGGCAGAGAGTGAAGAGGAACTAAAAAGCCTCTTGATGAAAGTGAAAGAGGAGAGTGAAACAGTTGGCTTACAGCTTAACATTCAGAAAACTAAGATCATGGCATCTGGTCCCATCACCTCATGGGATATAGATGGGGAGACAGTGGACACAGTGTCAGACTTCATTTTTGGGGGCTCCAAATTCACTGCAGATGGTGACTGCAGCCATGACATTAAAAGACGCTTACTCCTTGGAAGGAAAGTTATGACCAACCTAGGCAGCATATTAAAAAGCAGAAACATTACTTTGCCAACAAAGGTCTGTCTGGTCAAGGCTGTGGTTTTTCCAGTGGTCATGTATGGATGTGAGAGTTGGACTGTGAAGAAAGCTGAGCACTGAAAAATTGATGCTTTTGAACTGTGGTGTTGGAGAAGACTCTTGAGAGTCCCTTGGACTGCAAGGAGATCCAACAAGTCCATCCTAAAGGAGATCAGTCCTGAGTGTTCATTGGAAGGACTGATGCTGAAGCTGCAACTCCATTACTTTGGCCACCTCATGCAAAGAGTTGACTCATTGGAAAAGACCCTGATGCTGGAAGGGATTGGGGGCAGGAGGAGAAGGGGGCGACAGGATGAGATGGCTGGATGGCGTCACCGACTCGATGGGCATGAGTTTGAGTAAGCTCCAGGAGTTAGTGATGGACAGGGAGGCCTGGCATGCTGCGATTCATGGGGTCGCAAAGAGTCAGACACCACTGAAAGACTGAACTTAACTGACTGAACGAGTCATTCTTATCATCCCATTTCATCTACTCTTGAAAATGTATTCTCTGAGGTCTTCAATTGTAGCATCCCATCAATCTGGTTATTTCAGCTTGATCACAAAATCATTTTTGCTTCTACCCCCTCTGATAACCTTCACATTAAAAAATACTATCATTAAAATTTATCTGAAGTCCTGTCCTTTATCACCCTCCTGAGTGCTCAATCACTCTTTCTAGGAATGTTCTGAAGCAAGGGATCCAAGAGTCTTCACGACCTGGCTCTAACCGAAGTTTTCACTCTCCTCTTTTGGTACTTTGCTGTGACTCCTCCATCCACACCCCATCCCAGTGCTCACACACACACACACATGCACACACATACATGTGTGGACACACACACTTTGTGCTTCTGTTTGTATTCATTTTCCCATCTCCATAACTCCATGGCTATTTTTCTTTACTTAGGCTCTGTCCGATAAATTCCTGTTCATGCCCTTAGCCTGGTACCCTGGTATAGGTGCCAATTCTCATGAGACATTTTCTAAAATGAAAGGCTTTGTGCTGATATATGTATTTTCCTATTACAATAGTTGCCACATTTATTATAATCATCTTTTCCCTTTGGCCTCTTTTATGACACAGACTATGTGATTTTCTTCATTGTGACACTGTAATACTTAAAAGGACTTGTGTATATCTGATAAATATCTCATGAATGAATTAGACTGTAACAGCAAGATACTGTAATTCCCTCAAATAGATATTCTCTTCAGGTAATTAAATGTGAGATTCATTTTAATTTTAGTGCTATCACAAAAAAACAATGAAGACATGCTATAATTTTCTGCATATGGCTTATTTTTTATTTCTTATTAGTGTGCCAGGGTGAAAACAAAAGTATTTTAGGGAGTCTTTTACTACAGAAATATCAATTTTGTTAACAAGGATGAAACTTAACCTTCTGATTACCTTGTTACTTACTTAGAAGTTAAGTGCTTAGAGTGCTTACTTCCAGGTGCAATATGCTATTTTAAAATCTCTGTGATAATCATGTAAAGAGAAATTTTAGTTCCGGGAAAGTTAGATGAATCAGATCAATGGAGAGAGTCACACTACATGCCATAAGAATTTTATGGGTTTGAATTTGCAATTCCAATATGCAAAGTATTGTAAAATTGTAAATTAACAAAGCACCCTAGATGAAATACCAAAGAAACTAGGAATAATTTTGAGCTCCAGGAATATTATGAATTCATGTTCTTTAGTTTATGTGCATATAACTCACTAGAGAGATATAACAGGTTTGACTCCACAGTCCACATATTTTGCGTGCCAAATGACGTTTGGACATTGAGGGTAACGACAGTAGTTACCGTTGCCTACTGTTAAATGCACTGCAGGTCTGCTTTCCCTCACATAGAAATGAATCCTGGTACTCTCCTGATTGCAATTGTTCAGTGGGTCCTAAGACATAAATGAAAACTCCTCAGGTGGCATAGGAGGCTTTTCAAAAACCAGTTCCTGTTAACTGAAATGATATCCTGGCACTCTCCACCTCAGCCATATTCTCCTGCTTGCAGTACCACAATTAGCTGTGATTGCAGACCTCCGTTTGTTTACACGCTGTTACACCTGCCTGACCTTGCTGTCTGCCCAGCAAATCAAATCTCATTCTGAAGTCTACTCCCTGACATCACCTATGCTATTGTATTTATGGAGAAGGGCATGGCAGCCCCCTCCAGTGTTGTTGCCTGGAGAATCCCATGGACAGAGGAGCCTGGTGGGCTACAGTCCATAGAGTCAGACAGAGTCAAACATGACTGAAGTGACTTAGCATGCACTCATGCATTGTACTTATTCTAAAAAAGTTATTATTTTTCATTTGAATATTACATTTTGAACAAGCACATACCATGTGCTTCCTGCTACCCTAGAAACAAGGGATAGAGTGATGAACAAAAATATTTGTCATCTCTATCTCTGGATGGATGTAGATGAGTGTGAAAATAAAATCAGTATGAACGATACAATACTACAGATGGTCCTGGACTTACTATGTTTCAGCTTACAATTTTTTTTTGACTTAACAGTGGTGCAAAAGTGATACACGTTCAGTAGAAACTGAACTTCAAATTTTGAGCTTTTCTCAAGTTAGTAATATATGGTACAATGTTTTCTGGTGATGCTTAATAGCAATAGGAGCCTCACCTCTCAGTCAGCCACAAAAACAACTGATAGACATATTCTTTACCCATTCAGCCATTCTGTTTTTCACTTTCAGTACAGTATTCAATAAGTGATATGAAATATTCAATACTTTATTATAAAACAGGCTTTGTGTTAGATGATCCTGCCCAACTGTAGTTAATGTGCTTGTTCTGAGAATGTTTAAGATAGGCTATGCTAAGCTTTGCTGTTCAGTAGTTTAGATTTATTAAATACATTTTACTCACAGCATTCTTAACCTAAAGTAGATTTATCAGGATATAACATCATTACATGTTGAAGAAAATCTGTAATAACGATAGAGGAGATTGATATGAGATTATAAAGCAATGAAACTAAACCAAATGAGAGATTAAAGTCTTCTCTATGGAAATAATGTTTAAGTTGAGACCTGAAGTTAAAGTAACTCATATGGAGACTTGAATTAATGAACAAAATACCATTTTACTCAATATACTATATATTTCCTGATATTTGTGAAAAAAACTAGTATCTTATAACATATCTATTAAAATTTACCTCTTAATAAAAAATTGAAAAGTATGTTTTTAAACTTGAGGATTTATGGTCTTATAAAGGTAATTCAACTTTACTGTGGGTCCTTTCTAAATTCATATGTTGATTAAATGAGAATGATCTGTGAACAGACATACTAATGTAATGGTTTTCTATACTTTAAATTTATGGTAAACTTAGTTCCAGACTCTTAACGAAAGGCCTATTTAAGCATTATAGAATGTTCAGAGGGAAGTAGTTTAAAAATATGTATAAAGATAAACTTTTAAGACTGAGATGGAGAAAAAAGACATCTTGAGGAAACCTTGTCTTTGACCTTTCTCTTTGGAGGGAAAGTGTTAAGTCAAGAGGGACAGCATTTCGAATATATAAATATAAATATATACCCAAGGGAAATGGCAAAAAGGAAACTAGAAACTGTAAAATTTTTATTTGATGGCCTTTTTTTTTTCTTTTCTATTCCTACTTTTCCAGAATAAAAAACATTGCCTTAATTAAGGCAACTATTCCATCCAAATATGAATTATTCTAGACTGGTCATAACCATGAAAGAAATATGTCCTGATTTGGTATAACTTGAACACATTTAATAAACTTTCAATTTTTGAACATTTAGTTTTATACAAATATCTATTTTGCCACCCTGCCAGAGATACAGATCAATCAGTGATTAAATTAATTAAAATACCATTATGCTTAAATGCAGTCACTCTAAGGCAGTTTGAAACTGTAGCAAATAATTGCTTTGAGCAAGGCTGCTTGTGTTTAACACAGAAAGAATCTCTACTTACTACAAGGGTGCATATTAATAATTATAAGTCCTTGACTTAATACCTGGACCTTAGCACATATAGGAATTCAAGTTTGTTTTTTGTTTTTTTAATAAAAGTGTAGGTGAGAGCATCCTATCCTGGGAGTGGCTAGTGGTCCATTACTAGACTCTTAATTCTGCTTTCTGTAATGAATGCCTCATTTCACTCCATGACATTTAACTGCAATCTATGTGAGTTTTTCCCATCTCCTTTCTCTTGCTTGCCTTATCTGTAGTAGATATTGGGGAATACATCCTCCTTGGGAAGCAGTGTAGTGTTCTCAGACTACTTGTTGATTAAAGAAAAATAGTGACTCAAGAGTATGTTAAGCTCACATGAATCTCTATTGAGTTTTAAGTGTAATAGTTTCTTTGGCACTTGAAACTTAGTTTGACACTTAAAACATTTTTAAAAAATTGTCTTCTTTGTCTTTTTATCTTATAATTCTCTCTTTTTCTCTCAGTTTTTGGGGGATCCTTTAATAAGACTATCTGGCATCTCTTGTGTAGCTACCACCTTTCCTTTGACCTTTTCCCCGAGATACTTCAACTCTGAGGTATTTGTTTCTCTCTTCTTGGTCCTCTACAAGGGGCTCTTAAAAGTCCTCGTGGCAGGGTGACTAGCTTCTCCCAGGACAAGCTGTCCAAGAGAAAAAGGCAGAGGTTGCTATTATTTATATGAACTAACCTTGGGAGTCACACACAATGTTTCTGCCATTTGCCATTACTGACACAGAGCTACCCTCAATTTAATAGGGGAAGGGCCACAAATAATGTGAATGGCAGGGGCATGAATCATTGGGGGCCAGCTTAGAGGGGGGCTTTCATGAGGACTGATTTTTATTCTGGAGGAGTTCTTGACAAGGACACTCCAGACATAGCCACTCTCTGACTTGGTGGTTCAGCTTCAGGAGCATTGGCTGAGGATGTCTGCATTAGAGTGGGTTTCATTGCCAAGTGTGGGTAGGACTGTGACCTGTGCAGGGTCAAATGCCACTGTCCCTACGTCATCAGTGAGGAGAGTGTTAGCACTGGGGAATTAGTCATGTGAGCGTGTCTCAAGGTGGCAGAAGAAAGTAGTGACTGGAGCTTGCTATCAGGAATCTGGAATTTGGAGGATGGAGGAAGTGGGGAGAGGATGGAACCTCTCCTAAGGAACCTCTCCTTCCACCTAAACAAAAGTTTTGATACCTTATCCATTTTATAGCCAACACAAAGGAATTCTAAGACTGAACATATTGAAAACCTTTTAATTTATTTTAGACCTGCCATATCAGGCTTTTCATCAAGGAATCTAGGTTTAATAAAGCAAAAAATATGGCAAAGTTCTATATCCTCTTGATTTTTTGCTTATTATAGTGCAGTGTTATATAGTAAAGCCTTTACTATGCAATACTCACAGAATTCATGCAGTGAATGTTACTTATCTATAAAATAGCAGGAGGTTACTTCATCCTTTTCTGCAACGAAACCTACTGAAGTCTTATGCATGACCTAAGTAGCAACTCCAATAATAGAACAAATAAATATATATAATTTATTAATTTTATTGTTTATTTGCATTTAACCCCAGAAGTATTATCAATATGCATTTTATTATGGTGATAGAAGAGAGTATGTTTGGCTTCATGTTTACTTAACTACATGTACCTTTGGGATTACAGTGGTTTCTCCTGAGTAATCCCCCACACCAGAGTCTTTCACTTACTCACATCTGCAACATCCATTTAGCCACAGATTTGGGAGATTAAAATATGGACACCTTGGAAGGGAGGGCATTAGCCTATGTAACATACTGTTACTGTCCAAAATCATTCATTGAGGTAATCGGATAAAAAATATTGCAAAAATATTTTAACACAACACACACACTAAAAGTAGAAAATAAAGCAAATATTACAACTTAACTGGCCTTTATTTTTTTTTTGAAATATGAACTTTTAATTTTTGTTGCTAAGAAGAGTTTATAAATAGAAGCCTTAAAAAAGTCCTCCGAGTAACCTTACCAACTAGAAGCAAAACATAAAAAAATACTAAAGAAAATTGGCTCATTTATTACTTTTTTCAGAAAATATATTTTTAAAAATACAAGCAAGTATATATATAATTTATCCCTTTTTTATTAAAAAATTTGATTATTAAAACTTTACAGGTTTCAGTTGCTTAGGAAAACTCTCACTAGTAAACTACTTTTTGTGTGTTTTATTTCCTCAGTCAACAAATGTTCGTACATCTATAGAGAGTCCACAACTCTTCACATTTGATTTTTAATTTTGATTGCTAAATTATCTCTTTCTCAAAGAAAGGTTTGGTACAAATTATAATTTGATATTTATGTTTATGTTTAAGCTCACTGGAAGTAAACTCTCTTAAAACATATGTGAGCTTTATTTTACTTTTAGATTTTACATTAAAACATGTTTTAAGAAATATATTCTTGGGGAGGTGGGAGGGGGGATCGGGATGGGGAATACATGTAACTCCATGGCTGATTCATGTCAATGTATGACAAAACCCACTGCAATGTTGCGAAGTAATTAGCCTCCAGCTAATAAAAATAACTGAAAAAAAAAAAAGAAATATATTCTTTAGGTGAATGTGGTATTGTCTAGCACAATAAAGGTCTTAACAGTTATTGATATACTACATGCTATGAAGGTGTCTGAACTCTACTTGAATTTTCAGTGTATCTAAGTATTCTGTGTGTATATAGGTTGAAAACATGCTTCACTTGAAGTCAGATTATAACATAGGCAGTTTATCATCTTCTCATCCCTGCTATCTGTAATAAATTTACCTTAGAGGCCTCTGTATGATAAAGTATAAATGAACTCAGCTGCTTAAATGTACATTTGTCAGATATATTTACATTTTAAAACAAATAAAAAACTATAGTTAGTGTGTCTTAGTGAGACAAACAAGTACCTACTCAGTGATGTGTTAGATGTAAGAGGTTGGAGGCTCTATGATTTTGGTATTTTATCAAAGAACATTTACCTAGCCCAGGTTCACAAAGATTTTTCCCATTTTTGGTAACTTTTATAGTTATAAATTTTAGTGCAGAATAAGCATTCAGGTCCATTTTTTTCTAACCTAGCTGTATTCAAATTTTCTAGTACCCCTGGGAGTCCAATTGTTAGGACTCCCCACTTTCACTGCTGGGGGATCTAATTTCAGCCCCTGGTTGGGGAACTAAGATATTGCAAGCTGCAAGATATGGTCAAAAATAAAAGCATAAATAAAACAAAAAACAACTACTGGACAGTATCTTTTAAAAATCATAATGAATAAATATGTTGATAAATTTATCAAAATTAAAATTTCTAATTTTTGAAGAACAGTGTTAAGAAAAATAAAGGAAATGAAACAGATTGGGAGAAATATTTGCAAATCAAATAACTGACAAAGTATTTCTATGAAAAGAACTTCAAAACTCAATAACAGGAAAACAAACTGCTCAATAACATAAAAGCAAAGAAAAAAATTTTGATTACCTATTTCAAAGAAGCTATACAGATAGCAAATAAGCACATGAAAATATACTACATACTTAATAGAAAATGGAGAAGCACAAATGAAAACAAAAGACAAAACTGACAAAACAAATATTGACAAGGATATATAGATCTGAACTCTCATATGAAAGAAAAATGGTACAGTTCTTGAAAACTATTTCTTTATGCACTTAAGCATACGCTTACTATGCTTTCAAGAAATTCCATTCTGAGATATTTACCTAATAGGATTAAAAATGTGTATTCATACAAAAACATATATATGGTGAAATCTAATTTAATGTGTATAGCAGTTCTATTTGTAATCACCAAAAACTTGAAATAAACCAAATGCTGCTACTTAAAAGGTAGTACCTCAATACAATGGAATATGTTTGAACTATTTGAACTATAAATTAGCATTCAAAAGAAATAGACTACTCATGCATGCAATAACATAGATGGATCTCAAATAAGTTAAATCCAGAATCAAAATATTACTGTGTGTGTCCATTTATATGAATTTTTGGAGGAGCAAAATTGTAAGAACAGAAAATAGATCAGTGACTTCCTGCTTAGATGTGAGAATGAGGAATTGGTTAAAAAGGGGATGCTTTAGGGAATTTGGGGGTATGGGTGATGGAATATTCTATATCTTGTTTGTTGTGGTTATACAATTGCATACAATTATCTTAATTCAAAGATCTAGACATTTAAAGAGTGAACTGCACTGAATGAAGAATAATTCATGGAAAAAATACTACATAGGCACCTCTGGAGCTATAGATAACACAGTATCCTCCGTACGTTCACTCCATAACTTCTATCCTATCTGATCCAAAGCAACCCCAGCCTAAAACTTCATGGGTCAAGGGTAATGGCACACTTCAGATTACAGATGCTTATTACAGAATGATGAAGGAGTAGAATGAAAAGACTTGGATATCAGGTACATAAAATGTAGTTCTACATGTTAAAATAGCCATGAGAAGTTAAGTGAAGAGGATGGAACTGAAGTTGTTAAATTACATTGTTGTCTGAGCTTACATACATATCGTACATGTATATATCTTCTGCTGCTGCTGCGTATCTCAAACCTTACCTTCTCAGCTTATCGTATTTTCCTTTAATTCACTACATGCTGAGTTACAAATGCATCATTGCTTAGATTTGGCATCTGATCATTGATTCTTAGAAACCTATTACATTTTTGTTTTCATTAAAAAAAAAAAATTGAAAGATATTGCTTTCCAAAATTTTGTGGTTTTCTGTTGTACATCAACAGGAGTCAGCCATAGGTACACCCATGTCCCCTCCCTCCCAAACCTCCCTCCCATCTCACTCCCCACCCCACCCTTCAGCCTGTCACACAGGGCCTGTTTGAGTTCCCTGGGTCACAGCAAATTCCCATTGGCTATCAATTTTATATATGCTATTGTAAGTTTCCATGTTACATTTTAATTTAAAGATTCAAATTCTACCCTGTCATCTGACATTCTGTGATTTCTAGGTCCAAAGCTTATGTTGATAGGGATTAGGGGCTCCATTCCAAGAGCAAGTCACTTCTGCCTTTATTTGGCTGCTTTTAGCCTCCTTGTGACGTGGGTTATGGGCTCAGCTGAATACTTCACTTACTCATTTTTATTCAGCTCAGCAAAGCTCCTTTATGAATTTTCTTCTAAATGTGAACATGTACATATTTGACCAGTCTTCATTAGTCATTTTGTTATTAATCCAAATAAGTGTCCTCAGCTTTGGGTGGTAAATTTCAGTTTCACAACCAGACGGTTGTGAAAAACCTATTCTTAAAAACCTATTACATTTTTGTTTTCATTAAAAAAAAATTGAAAGATAATTGCTTTCCAAAATTTTGTGGTTTTCTGTTGTACATCAACAGGAATCAGCCGTAGGTACACCCATGTCCCCTCCCTCCCAAACCTCCCTCCCATCTCGCTAAAACAAAGATACTTTCAAAGGCTAAAACAAAGATACTTTCAGCTGTGATCAGTGAGAGTGATTGGCAGAAACTGAGGTCTTGCATTTTTCTGCTTCTTAATCACAGCAGAAAGGACGTTTGAGAATTTTATTAGCACCTACAACAATCTTATTTCAGCAAAGACTGCTGCTTAGCATGTGTTGAACTGCAAAGAGTCAGAAGGAAAAACTCATAACAAGGTACACTGTTAAGGTAATAAAGCTACATCATTTTATCCTTAAAAATTAAACATCTTCTCATTGTCAATTACACAATGTTTTTACTTGCATTTGTGTATAAGAAAAAGTAACTTTCTTTAAAACTGAGTAAATAGCATAATATTAGAATGTGTCTTTGTCCTTAAGTTATATATAAAAGGAAAGCCAATGGAAAATGGCTTAACCAATGGAGGAAATTAACCCAAGTGACTTGCAATTTAGAAGCATGGTAGCCAGGAGCATCAGTTTGATTCAGCACCTTCAGCTAATCTTCTGTACCTTTTTCAAGTGTCACCTTGCTCTTGTGTTTCTGGCAGTGTTTCTAATGGCTAACATCAGTTATGGAAACATGATTTTATGTTTAGGTTGAACAGGATTGCAAGAATCTCATCCTCAAATATCAAATGAAAATACATGGTTTCAACCATGACCGAAAAGCTTACTCCTGAGACAGTCATTGTGGCTATAGATTGACATAAACTAGAGTTATGAGTCCTTAACTGAAGCTAGCACTAGAATTAGTAAGGGAGATAGGACTTCATTGATTGGAAAGGCCCATAGATTTCCAGTCCCTGTAACTAAGTGTAGGTTTAGTCCCACCGATCATTGTGCTAGTTATACTAAAATGAAGAAGGGTAGCTGAGTATAAGAATTGTTCACCACATCACAAAGGACCTACATAGTGGTGAGCAAGATGTTTTATTGATTTAATGATTTAATTTATTGCAGTAATGACCATTGCCTTTCTGCCAGTGAGTAACAATATTGACAAAACTCTTCACCATTCAACTTCTATGTTCTCATTTTAGAAATGAGCTTAGTAACTTCCTTAGAGAGTTGTTATGAAAACTGAAAAAGATCATACATGTAAAAGCCCTTCATCAATCAAAATATGCTATTTTTGAAATAATTTTTAAGAAGTACCTGGGTACTATTTTGTAAAAATCATTTGCAACATAGCAAAGCTTCAAATTGTGTTAAAATTGAAATATTCCCAAATACAAAGAGCTTACTTTTTTAATGACAGAACTTTCAAACTGAAACATCTGAAAGCCAGTGCAGGAAAATACCAAAAAAAAAAAAAAGTCTAAATTAGTTTGGAGAAGAAATTTTTTCTTTAAATACAAAGTGCAACAGAAATTCAAGAAATTGTATCTTTGTGGAAAGAACTACACTCTTCTTTTTGTTAGAAATAAATAATCGTGAAAGATGATCAAATAGAGATTTGCTTTAGAAAAACATATTAATAGAAAATTGTGTGAAATGAGTATACTTATTGTTTTAAGTATCTCTTTGCATATTTCTTTGCTTTTTGGAAGTAATTTTTCTTTAGCGTCTAAATTCCTGATCTAGACTAAATTGGAAAATGTAAAGAAACCAAAAAGCAAACAAAAAGCCCAACTCCTAAACTGACAAATTTGTCTCAAAGAATAGGCAAATCATCCTATTTTAAGTATCCTTTTTAAATTTTTTTAATTTATTTATTTTAATTGGAGGCTAATTACTTTACAGTATTGTAGTGGTTTTGCCATATATTGACATGAATCAGCCATGAGTGTACATGTGTTCCCCATCCTAAACCCCCCTCCCCCCTCCCCATCCTATTCCTCTGGGTCATCCAGTGCACCAGCCCTGAGCACCCCATTTCAATGCATTGAACCTGGAGTGGCAATCTGTTTCACTTTTAAGAATTATGCATTTTTACTCATCTTCCCTTTTAGAATTAATTTCAAAAATAGGAATAAAGGTGCAGTAGGTATGAATCATGATATGAATCACGAATCATGATATTTTAGAATAAACAGATAATTTAGTAGCTTGCTTATTCAGGGAGTTTTTCATAGGCAAATACAATCAAATAAATATAAATAATTAAAAGTATGCTCACTTTGGTTTCTCATAATTTGATTTCTGTCTCTAATTTCACAGCTACATTGATTACCAGTAAAGAACAAACTTGATGAGAACAGGCAGTTCTTAGAACAATTAGAGAGCTTGATTAGAGGATGGTAGAAGTTTCATTTTGTTTTGTTTTTTTCTTTGGACAATGAGATAATTGAGGCCACTGAATATAACAAGAAAAACATGCTTTAACAGGCCAGGAAACACTGATGCAGGGCAAATGTACAGCTCATAGTATGGGAAGTCAATATTTTTGCCTTTTAAAAATTCAGTGTGCTTTAAATATCAAGTAAAGGAAGCCATATTACTTAGAACCATCTATTAGGCATGATTATTAAATCGTAACGAAAAGGACTGAATTCCCCCCTAATTCACACTAACCATGTGAATTTGGGCAACTAATTGCTTACGCTATATGCATTTCTGTTTTCTCACCTGAAAAAGACCTACCTCATAAATTGTCATGAAAATTTCATTATATAACATGTATAGATAATCTCCTAATGTAGGCCTTGGAGTATCATAGATGCTTACATAGATAGAAAAGTTTTATTATGTTAGATTTTAAAAAACTTAAGTAATGATATCATTTTGCTTAAAGTCAGAATTTCATTTTAAATAAAAAGACAAAAGAGAAAGGCCTTGGGATAGCTATATCACAGATTAGTGTGTGGAAAACCAATTTTATATTTTTGAACTTTTATTATGCATCAGGGCTCTGTGTGGTTATGGGATATTTGAGATGTGGTAAGAAAACAAAGCTCTTCCCTCAGGAAACTCACAGTCTAAACTATACACTAGAATTTTTGACTGTACTATTTAGTATAAATTGCTTTCACAGCAATTAACCAACCAGTTGATGTTTGTGATTGAACCACTTCTGTACTGAAGATTGTTTTATTGACAGAATAATCAATATAGGAGATTCAGTGTGTTCTTCTAAACAGCTATAAAAGCTTTATTCATTATATTCTTAATGAGGGTTATTTGTTGGTATCTTTGACTTTATTTTCTATTCAAAGGGGGAAAAGATGCTACAACACAGAAGATGGTTTGTAACTGGTGAATCTTGGCACAATCAATTCTCATTTATATTATAATAAATTTTCCATAAGTTGTTGTGGGGAAACCTAAATGAACGTTTTGGCCAACTCTCTATTAGAGCTAATTTTGCTCTGAAGATTTCTCATGTGGAGATGTAGCTTTTAATGATGTTATTGTAACACCATCTTATGCTAGTGCTAACGCACATTTGAAATTGTTGCATGTGGTTCAGTGGAGCTACAGTTGCTCCTATTTTATTCCAAATCTATATGATGTTAATTTTTCAGAAGCAAAATATTAAGATTTTTAAAATGAGGGCATATTTTGCAATGAAATAAATATGGGAAAACTAGATAATAACTGTAGTATTATATAATACCAGATTGTTTAAGGGTTGACATTTTTCCTACTTTTTAGTGCATGTATAAAATATATAATAATTCCCCTAAATATCAATATTCTTTCTGCACCTCCGTTACTTGTTGTAAAATGGGGAAAATATTTACCCATTTTCCTCTTGAAAATTTTATAAAAATCAGATGAGCCTTTGCATTGACCCAATCTCAAGATTTTCCAGTCCAGTGCTCTTTTAAACCCTAATAGCTCTAGGAAAAAATATCCTGAAGATTAGGTGGAGAGTGGCCCAGTAAACCAGAATTTATTTTTTTCTCTTTTGTTTATCATTGGTTCCATCCCAATATAATAAAAAAAAGTCACCAATAATTTCTTCCAAAAATTTAAAAAGTATTTACAATTGTAATTAGCTATATAAATCTTGGAGTGTATGAATGAATGCTTTCAGTTAATGATCTAAGTTTACTTTTGTTCCATATTGATAAGTAATTTTGATAGTGCTGTTTATTAGAATGCATCCTTTCCTGCTTATTTGTAACACAGCTTTTGTATGTAAGTTTCCTTTCAGAGATAGGGTTTTTTCTGGGCTCCTGTTTTAGTTTCGCTTGTCTATCCTTGTGCTTAATTATATCATTTCAACTCTTCTAGCTTTATTATAATCCCTAATATCAATAGTTGGGCTTCCCAGGTAGTGTGGTGGTAAACAATCTCCCTGCCAATACAGGAGACACTAGAGACACATGTTTGATCCCTGGGTCGGGAAAATCCCATGGATTAGGAAATGGCACCCCACTCCAGTATTCTTTCCTGGGAAATCCCATGAACAGAGGAGCCTGGCAGGCTACAGTCCATGGGGTCACAAAGAGTTGTACATGACTGAACAACTCTAAACACACTACAATAAACAACAACTAAATACACAAACAATATCAACAGATAAGTCCTTTTGGTATCTTCTTTAAAATCAACTTATTTATTGGTGGGCTTCTATACTCCTATGAGTGCTCTGACCAAGTAAGAATTTTAATTGGAATTCCATTGAATTCTGGATTAATTTGGAGGAAATTGGCTTTTTGTCACACTGAATCAACACGTGTATAAACATTATCTATTTTTAGCATCTTGTTTTGTGTCCTCTATTTCCATTTTTTACTTTTCCCCAAGTCTTTTGAACATATTTTTATTGACAAGGATACATTGGTTTCTTGGACATTAAGTAACAGCATATAGTTCAACACTTTGGTCTAAGTTTTGCTAGAAATTGTATTTTTCACATTATATTTTCACATTTCAGCAAAAAGAGCATATTAGTTTTAAGACTTTGACTAATATTAATATATGCCAAAAATTGTTGACATTTAGATTTTTTATAAAGTGTTTTAAATAAGTAATGTCTATAAATTGAAAAATAATAATAAAATTATAAAAGACATAAAATGTTTTCTTCCTTCATTGTCTTATAATACCAGTATTATTGTTATTCAAGTCTTGTGAGGCCAGCAGATTAGGAGAATATTGACATTAAAATGATTGCTACTCACAGGTCTGAGGGGATGCCTTGCCACTCCACACATGGCCACATGGGGTAGCACCAAGGGATGCCAGAAAGCAAAGGAAGTGAAGGTTAAAGATTGACAAGAGCCTTTAAAGTGGTTTCAAAAGGAATAGGAAGGGAAGGGCAAATAGATTTAGGAGGGGAGCAAACACTCTTTTCCAACAACCCAAGAGACAACTCTACACATGGGAAAACTACTAGGTCCTTCAAATATGACCTAAATCAAATCATTTATCATTTTACAGTGGAGGTGATGAGTAGATTCAAGGGATTAGCCCTGATAGACAGAGTGCCTGAAGAACTACGGACAGAGGTTCATAAGATTGTTTAGGAGGCAGTGACCAAAATTATCCCAAAGAAAAAGAAATGAAAGAAGGCAAAGTGGTTGTCTGAGGAGGCTTTGCAAATACCTGAGAGAATAAGAGACATGAAAGGCAAGGGGGAAAAGGAAAGATACACCCAGTTGAATTCAGAGTTTCAAAGAATAGCTGGGAGAGATAAGAAGGCTTTCTTAAATGATTGATGCAAAGAAATAGAGGGAAAAATATAATAGAGAAGACTAGAGATCTCTTCAAGAAAACTGGAGATATGAACGGAAAGTTTCATTCAAGGATGGGCACGATAAAATACAGAAATGGTAAGGACATAATAGAAGTAGATTAAGAAGAGGTGGCAAGAATAGTTACATAGTTCACAGGAGAACTATGTAAAGAAAGCCTTAATGACCCAGATAGCAGTGGTGTGATCACTCACCTAGAGCCAGGCATCCTGGAGTGCGAAGTCAAATGGTCCTGAGGAAGCATAACTACAAACAAATCTAGTGGAGCTGAGAGAATTCTGGCTGAGCTATTTCAAATCCTAAAAAATGATGCTGTTAAGGTGCTGCACTCGATAATGTCAACAAATTTGGACTCAGCATTGGCCACAGGACTAGAAAAGGCCAGTTTTCATTCCAAACCCAAAGAAAGGCAATGCCAAAGAGTGTCAGACTGCCATACAGTTGCACTCATTTCACATGCTAGCAAGGTAATGCTCAACATCCTTCAAGCTAGGCTTCAACATTACATGAATTGAGAAATTCCAGATGTACAAACTCAATTTAGAAAAGGTAGAGGAGCTAGAGATCAAATTGCCTACATTTATTGGATCATGGAGTTCTTGAGAAAAATCTACATCTGCTTCATTTTCTACATAAAACTCCTTAATTGTGTGGATCACAACAAACTTTGGAAAATTCTTAAAAGAGATGGGAATACCAGACCACCTTAACTATCTCTTGAGAAAACTGTATTCTGGTCAAGAAGCAACAGTTAGAACCAGACATGGAACAATGGACTGGTTCAAAATTAGGAAAGGAGTACAACAAGGCTGTGTATTGCCACCCTGTTTGTTTAACTTCTATGCAGAGTATATCATGTAAAATGCAGGACTGGATGAAGCACAAGCTGCAATCAAGATTGCTGGGAGAAATATCAATAACCTCAGATATACAGATAATACCACTCTAATGGCAAAAAGTGAAGAGGAACTAAAGAGCCTCTTAATGAGGGTGAAAGAGGAGAGTGAGAAAGTTGGCTTATTTTTTTTTTTTCCTTTTTTTTTTTTTTAATTTTTTTATTTTTTTATTAGTTGGAGGCTAATTACTTCACAACATTTCAGTGGGTTTTGTCATACATTGATATGAATCAGCCATAGATTTACACGTATTCCCCATCCCGATCCCCCCTCCCACCTCCCTCTCCACCCGATTCCTCTGGGTCTTCCCAGTGCACCAGGTTCGAGCACTTGTCTCATGCATCCTACCTGGGCTGGTGATCTGTTTCACCATAGATAGTATACATGCTGTTCTTTTGAAATATCCCACCCTCACCTTCTCCCACAGAGTTCAAAAGTCTGTTTTGTATTTCTGTGTCTCTTTTTCTGTTTTGCATATAGGGTTATCGTTACCATCTTTCTAAATTCCATATATATGTGTTAGTATGCTGTAATGTTCTTTATCTTTCTGGCTTAAAATTCAACTTTAAAAAAATCTAAGATGATGGCATCTTGTTCTATCACCTCATGACAGAAAGGGAAAAAGTAGAAGTAGTCACAGATTTTATTCTTTGGGGCTCTAAAATCACTGTAGAAGGTGACTGCAGCCATGAAATTAGAAGACCCTTGCTCCTTGGAAGGAAAGATATGGGAAACCTAGACAGCTTATCAAAAGCAGACATCACTGTGCTGACAATGGTCCGTATAGTCAAAGCTATGGTTTTTCCAGTAGTCATGTATGGATGTGAGAGTTGGACCATAAAGAAGGCTGAGCGCAAAATGATTGATGCTTTCAAATTATGGTGCTGGGGAAGACTCTTGAGAGTCTCTTGGAGTGCAGGGAGATCAAAGCAATCAATCGTATGTGAAATCAACCCTGAATATTCATTGGAAGGACTGTTGCTGAAGCTGAAGCTGCAATACTTTGGCCACCTGATGCAAAGACCTGACTCTTTGGAAAAATTCATGATGCTGGGAAAGATTGAAGGCAAAAGGAGAAAAACAGTGGCAGAGGACGAGATGGGTAGACAGCAGCACGAGTCAATGGACATGAATTTGAGCAAATTCCAGGAAATTGTGAAGGATGGGGGATCCTGGTGTGCTGCTCTACATGGGGTTGCAAAGAGTCAGACATGATTTAGCAATGAACAGCAGCAAGTTTGAGTAATTTTAGGGATCTCTGGGATGAAGTATTGTCCCTGGTTGCCTGGTACTTTGTCCTAAGGTAATTAGAACAGGAAAACTTCTGCCCAGAGTCTTAAGAGTCTGTTAAAGTAGGTAATGAGGGTAAGACTTTGGATCAGTTGGTTTGCAGATGAAAGGAATACTCTCAAATGAGTCATTTACTATCTCTAGAAATTGGCTAGTCCTAGGAAAGACAGCCTCTCCAGAATCTCCAGGGCTCCAGTTGTCAAAGCGACAGAAATACAGAAGGTAAAAAGATACGGTTAATACTACATCTCCTTTCTCTAACAGACAGGTTCTTCCCAAAAGGCAGTATTAATAAATTTATTTTCAGATATAATCTATGCATTTTCTAATATACATAACTGTGTTTGCAAAAATAATTGCATCTTCTACTATAATGCATTTTAACTTTCATTAACTATACATATAGGAAGTTTATTCTTATCTGTGCTTCCAATTTTTAACTTGTTTAACAGGTTAGTTTTGCAAAATATCATTAGGTTGATACATTATGATTTATTTGATCATTATTTTGAATAAGGACACAGTCTATTTTAACCTTTTACTATCACAAATAACACTATAGGGAATATTATTGTTCATATGTAATTAACATATGTGTGATTATTTATTAGAAACAATTTAAAAGTGCTAAATTAAAGGGGTATGCATTTAGAATTATGATATATTAACAGATTTTCTCTATAGAGTTCATATTAATTTGTACTCTCACCAACATTTGAGAAAGCCTGTTTCCCTCACTCTTAAGGTCACACTAGCAAAGTGCTTACCAGAGTTTGTCATCTTGAGATAAACCGTATTTTTCTTCATATAAACGATGTTTCCTGTGTCTGTGTACCTATATAAGCATATATATACCATATAGTGGTGGTGGTTTAGTTGCTAAGTCACATCCAACTCCCATGGACTATAGCCTGCCAGGGTCCTCTGTCCATGGGATTCTCCAAGCAAGAATACTGGAGTAGGTTGCCATTTTCTTCTCCATATAACATATATGTTATATGTTATATAGCACACACACACACACATATACACACACACAGAGATATATATACACAATTATTAATACAGTTATATATTTTAAAATATTTCAAATATTTCAAAATTTTCAAATATTTGAAAGTATTTCAATATTTTCAAAGTATTTTCAAAATATTTCAAATATTTCAAAATATTCAATATTGAAAATATTCAAATATTTCAAATAAAAAAATATTTGCTAGTTGTAGTTATAGCAAATGTATTTGCCTATTATACTCCCTTTTTCATATTCTCTGATCATGGTTTTGATATCAGTGTCCTACTGGTTTTATCAAATACTTTTAGGAATCTTCCCTCTTTTTACATTTTTTAAACTATATAATGGTGATTATCTGTTTCTTGAATGTATGTCAGAAATTGCTTTAAAAATTTCTGTGGCTTGCTTCTTGTCACAGCATGTGGCTTGCATGAATCCATATGAGTTAGGATTTATGATGCTCACCCATGACTTTTATTTTTTTTTTCTATTTAGAAATTTTTCATGTGCTTTAGGACTTCCCTAAGTGGCTCAGAGGATAAAGAACCCACCTGCAATTCAGAAGACCCAGGTTCAATCCCTGGTTCAGGAAGATCCCCTGGAGAAGGGAATGGCTACCCACTCCAGCATTCTTGCATGGAGAATTCCGTGGACAGAGGAGCCTGGCAGACTGCAGTCAATGGGGTTGCAAAGAATTAGACAGGACCAAGTGACTACCACTGACGTTCATGTGATTTAAGTTCAAGACATTTTAATAATGCTGTAAGTCAAAGTTTAGAATTCCATGAGTTGTCCTTTTATTTTATTCATAAATGAAAAGAAATGGTTCCCAAATTAGAGAAATACCTTGCCCAAGAATAGATTATAATTTTCTTAATAAGTAAACTCACAATCCCTCATTTGTTCACACACATATACACACTAGCAGTGTTACTAAAGATTTCTTAGTAGCTTTAAGTTTAAGTATATTTTCTATGGAGTCTTCTTTCATTTTTTTTTTTCTTTTGCTAATTTATTGGTTTCTAGGAGTAGATTATGCAACTGGAGTAATCTGATTCTATCAGAAATATTTTGTTGTTGTTTAGTTGCTAAGTCATGTCTGACTCTTTTAGAGACCCCATGGACTGTAGCCCACCAAGCTCCTTCTGTTCACGGAATTTCTAAGGCAAGACAGGAGTGGTTTACCATTTCCTTCTCCAGGTGATCTTCTTGACCCAGGAATCTAACCCGTATCTCTTACATTGGCAGGCAGGTTCTTTATCGCTGAGTCACCTGGGAAGCTCATCAGAAATATTTTACAAGATATCAAAGAACACATCACATCATAAATAAGCATATTCTTACTAATGCATTAAAATTGTTTGTGATCCTACCCTAGCCATCTTTGTTCTCCGACCTTATCCCACTCCACAGAGATTCAAGAGGAGGAACCCCCCTCCCCATAGGATGTATTAATCACCATCACCTTGAAAACCTTTTGTTTTCAAGACTGAGTTTTCATTTTTTTAAGTGAAGAGATAAAGCATGTCCTACAGATGACTGACCACAGGAATGGGGGCTGTTACCTTTTATTTTAACACTCCCTTACCTAAGTAAATTGGCCTTGGCTTCATAACATGTCCATTGATATAATAATAGCTTAACCCTACAAAACTGTCACGGAGCTTACAAAATATTTTAACTTGCAAAACATAAACAGTTTTCCCAATCACAGAGTTTCATTATTAAAACAACAACTTTGTGTTTAAAAATAATTAAATTACCAGCATTTGTACTCTTGATATCCATTAGAAATAATAGGAGTCTATAAGGATGTAAATTCTTCTTCTGATTTTTTATTCTTTTTACAGATAAAGAAATGAGACTTCTAGAGGTTTATAGAGATACCATATAGTGAAAGATTGCATTTGTTTGGACCCTCTTGCTGGGCATTCCTCTGAGTCCATCAGACTTACATTATTAATATTGAGTAACAGGGTGTGAAACAGCATAGTACTTAGCTGCCTTTATAATCAAACATCAGCTGAGAAAAATGTTCCCCTTTCTGACAGTTCTATCATGAGTATTACCTCTATACAACAAGAGAAACCGAAAGAATAGTGAGGATACATCAAGTATGATTAAACTCTATATTTGAATACCTTCACTTTTCACAACTCATCCTAGAGTATGACACTGTATTTGTGGAAAGTTAATAGAAACAAATTCATATTTAATGTGACATGTCACATTTATTTTTGATGCTGAGATTATTTTCTTTAGACAATGAGAATTCAGTAGGATGTAAAAAGCAAATGCTGTCCTTACGAATTTTAGTGGATTAAAGTGTGGTTAAACAGTGAGTTAATTAGGTAAGGAAGCCAGAGATCATTAATGAATGCATTTGTAATACAGGAATTAAGAAAAAGTACACCAGTGACAGTCAAGTGCACTGACTTGGTTTAATTTTTAAGAGTTGAGAATCAAAAGTTCGGCAGCCAAATACTGCCTTTATAAGGACATTTTTCTGCCTACCATTGTTTTAAGGTGCCAAATTTCAAGGGCTGCTTGCAGGCTCTATTTAGGGGAAAGTACTTAAATGCCCAAATTGGTTAATTGCATCCATTAATAATAAACAAATATAATACACAAACAAGAAAACTGGAAATGTATCCTCATCACTTTCTCCTTGGACCTCCTACACTAGAAATGACATTATTATTTTAATAAGTGGAAATTAAATAATCTTTGCTTCTTCTCTATTTCTAGCAGCATAAATTTTCTTCTTTTGCAAAATTCATGACAAAGAGAAACTGCCTGGCTCTAGTACCAAAGGATACCACTTCAGTGACTTTTAACAAAGAAGGATTGGCTAGACTAGAATGAGTGGAAACATCTCAGACTATTCAGACCCAATGAGCCATGAACCGTAATGTGGTGCCACTTTGCTATTAGATGACAAAAATCTCTTTCTCCTTTTTTTTTTTAAGCTTCTTTCAAAAGTTGTTCTTTCCTTTTTGATGAATACATGTTTGCAAATTCTTTAATAGTTTAAATTAAAGCAAGTAAAACAATGAAGTATGATTTCTTACCTAATTGAACTCTTTATATATCATAAAATTGTGAGTTTTTTCAGACTGAAAGATATCTTCATAATTATCCATCCCAAATACCTTGCTTTACGGAAACTGAGGCTTAGCAATAAAAAATGACTTTCCAGATTCAAACAGCTGGAACCTACAATCCTGCTGGTCATATACTGCATTCTCCTATTCCCTGTCCATGCCTGTGTGTGTGCTAAGTCACTTCAGTCCCATCCCACTCTGTGTGAACCCATGGACTGTATGTAGCCCGCCAGGCTCCTCTGTCCTTGGGATTCTCCAGACAAGAATACTGGAGTGGGTTGCCATTTCCTTCTCCAGGGGATCTTCCCGACCCAGGGATTGAACCTGCGTCTCTTACATCTCTTGCATCGGCAGGTGATTTCTTTACCACTAATGCCACCTGAGAAGCCCCTTCCCTGACCATATATGTCCTTTAATCTTTCCCTCTATAGCTGTGCTATGCAGTTGTCTACACATAAATTCCACCGTACCTCTTCCCCCATCACTTTACAACGTATGCCATTTCAGATGTCCTTTTTAAGCAAAGCTTTTCTTACCTCTAGTCTAATGCTACTAAGACATAATTTCTCCTTCCCTTACATCCCCATGACTCTTTTTTATTTAACTTTCAGGATCTAAGATGCACTTACTCTTAGTATTGTTATTTGTTTCCTTACCTTAGTTCTTTTAACCATCCTCCTTAGGCTATACGTTGTTTGAAGGAAATTGTATTTACCTTTGATGTTCTCTGTTATATTTAATGTAACATTTGACATTTTTTTAAATTATTTATTTTTGAAGGATAATTGCTTTAAATAATTTTTCTGTTTTCTGTCAAACCTCAACATGAATCAGCCATAAAACAATAAATAAACACAGCTGGGAATTTTGAGGGGGGTTTGTTGCTTGTTTGTTTGCTGCAGCTCTATTTTAAGTGAGGACCGTGACTTCTGACTTTCAAAGCAATGTAGCTTTTTTTCCCCTGTTATACTGTATAGTAGGAAACGCCACCAGACAAGACAAGCAGGATTCATGACTGTTGAAATAGAAGAGAAACTAAACTCAATTCTTCCCTTGAAACAAGGGGTAGGAGAAGCACTGGGGAGACCTAGTGGAAAAGTGGGGATGTTAGTGAGGATTTTGGTGAAAAATGTCTTTAGGTTATCTATTTTCCTAAGTAACTCTTATCTAACTTGGGTTTCCACAATCCAACAGAAACTGGGAGATGGGAGTTCTTTTTTTTTTTTTCCTCCCAATAATGATATTTCAAAGGATGGCTCCCAGAACCTTGAGAAACACTTTCCTGTGTTTTAAAACTGGCAAGAGGCTGGGAAAATTTTTACATTGCCAAGGAGAAGAGAAAGAATTTAGAGCTGCAAGTTTTCTAAAGTAAATGCTCCAAAAACAGGGAAGTCTGTGGTTTCCAGTTCGAAAGTAACCTGTCTAAAGTTTAGTTAAGCTGAAGAGATGGTTGAGTCCAGTGTGATAATGTAATCAGTTTTGATGCAAGTAATGGAAAAATCATGTCAAAATGTCTTAGTTAGTAAAGCCATTTTATACCTTCATAAACAGAAGTTCCAAAACAGTCAGTGTGCATCCCGGATTGGTTAACAGAGAAGCCTAAGGATGCCATTTAGACTGTTTAATCTCTAACATGCTGCTCTGGTCTGACCCCCATGCTGGCTAAGTCCTTCCCAGGCTCACAAAATTAGAACAAAATTTTCAGAACTTCTTAACAGTGGTAACAGTATATTCAAGATAAGCAGTCTTTTAATCAATTTCTAGGAAAGATCCCCTTAGGTATTGACTAGAATTTGATCATATTATCCTTCCTAATAGGAACCTAGAAGGATGAATCATATAATCTCTTGATTATCTTACATTATCAAGATTTACTTTTGAATTCCTTGAAAAAGAGTGGATTTCAAATAAAAAAAGAAAAAAAAAGTTTTCCTTTTTACAAGAAAAAAGACAGAAATGATTATTGGGTAAATAACCAACAATGTGAAGAGAAGATACTAAAGAAAGTTATTAAAAGGTTAGACTCATTCATTGTGAGAATTGGGGAATAGATATTGATCAAAGATTCATAGTTTCACTTATGCAAGATGAATAGGTCCTAGGGATCTAACCCACTATGCAATATAGTACATGTAATTAGAAATCCTGTATTAAAAGTGTGCAAAAGGATAAATCTTATGCTAAATATTCTTATTAAAAAAAGAAAGGAAGAAACTTCTAGAGGTGATGATAAGTTAGGGCATTTAACTTATCAAAATGTATATATTAAATATGTGCAACTTTTTTGTATGTCAATCATAGCTCATAAGGATTTTGTTTTTTTTTCTATTGAGTTGTCTGCATCTGTTTAATTGATGTAGAATATCATTATATAACTTCTGTCAAGCTCTTTGATGATTGTATATACTCCAAAACATCTTCATCCAATCTGTGGTTTGTTCTTTTTATGACATTAAAAAAAATGAACTTAATGTTTACATAGTCCAGTATTTTATGTTTCTATATATTAGTGCTTTTCTTATAAGAAACTTTTGTCTACATCCAAATTTTGAAGATATTCTATATTGTATTTTGTAAATGTTGGTTTGCTTTATATTGCCTGCTTTTGATAAATTGGTTTAGATTTTATAGTTCCTCTATTATTGATTTTTCCTTATGGCATTATATTAGTTTTAGATGACTTGTTAAACAGACTGCCACAAGGACTGCACAAACGTATTATCTTATAGTTCCATAGGTTAGGAGTCTAAGTCTGGTCTCACTGAACTACAAAGTACCAGCAGAGCTGCATTCCTTTCTGGAGGCTGCAGGGGAGAGACTTTCTTTTCTTTTCCATCTTCTAAAGTCTAACCTCTTGTATTTGCTTATGACCAATTCAAAGCCATATTCAAAGCTAACAAAGGCAAGTTGAGTTCTGCCCATATTACATCACTTTGACCTCTTCTCTCCCTTCCTCCACTTCTTTTTTTAGTTTAATTTTTTTTTCATTAAAGGTTAATTGCTTTACAGAATTGTGTTGGTTTCTGCCAGACTTTTCCTCCACTTTTAAAGACCTTTGTGATGACATTAGGTCCATTCAGATACTACAGGGTAATCTATTTTAATGTCAGCTGATTAGCCACCTTAATTTCACCTGCAACCTTAATTCCCTTTTGCTAAATCAGGAAATAATTCACATTTTCTAGGGAAGAAACATGGACATCTTTGGGGGGCCATTTTCTGCCTCTCATAGGTAAAAAAAAAAATAGATTTTAAGTTCCATGTTTTTCCCATGTTGGTATTGAATTCACCCGATATCACTTATTAAAGATTCACTGGACCTATATAGGAGGGAGGAGCCAAGATGGCGGAGTAGGATGGGGAGACCACTTTCTCTCCTACAAATTCATCAAAAGAATAACTGAACGCGGAGCAAACTTCACAAAACAACTTCTGATGCTAGCTGAGGTCATCAGGCGCCCAGAAAAGCAGCCCATTGTCTTCGAAAGGAGGTAGGACAAAATATAAAAGATTAAAAGTGAGACAAAAGAGCTAAGGACGGAGATCCGTCCCGGGAAGGGACTCTTAGGTGGCATTGCGTGGAGTAGGATCCGGGCCTGAGTGCCCTGAGGGCAATCGGAGGGAGCTTCTGTGAGTTCCCAACTTGAACTGTGGGAGACCAAAGGAGAGAGAGTAAATTAACCGGCCGGAACACACTGCCGGCTGTTCGCAGAACAAAGAGACCGAGAAAATCCAGAGAAGAGCTCGCAGGCTGCGGACCCGCCCAGCCCCGCCGGAGGCAGGAAGCAGGGGGGAGGGGAAGGTCGCGGCGAGACACAGGGCGCAGGCACCCGACCGGCGCGGGCGGGGACTGGGGCTGGGGACGCGGAGGGCGGAAGGCGCGCGCACCCGACTGGCGCCAGCGGAAACTGAAACTGGGTCCGCGGAAGGGAGTGGGCGCGCCACACCTGGGGATAGTGCGCCCATCAAGCCCCTCGCTGCCTGGACCGCTCTGACGGGGAAGGCACAGAGAGCAGGCGCAGCTTTTCCTTCCGCGCTTTTGTGTAACACCCGAGGGCTGGAACCTAGCGCAGCGCGGGGCGCGCTCCATATAGAACAGCCGGGAGCCTGAGCAGCGCAGACGGAGAAAGCGGCGTCAGCCCCTCCCGGCAGCGCCAGCCCGTCCCCGCAGCGCCAGCCCCTCCCCGCGGCGCAAACCCCTCCCCGCAGCGCCACCCCGTTCCCGCAGCGCCAGCCCCTCCCCGCAAACTGACGGAACTAGCTACCTGAGTAAGAGTCCACCTCCGCCCGCCTGTGTCAGGGCGGAAATGAGGCTCTGAAGAGACCGGCAAACAGAAGCCAAATAAACAAAGGGAACCGCCTCAGAAGGGACTGGTGCAACAGATTAAAATCCCTCTAGAAAACACCGACTACACCGGAAGGGGCCTGTAGATATCGAGAAGTGTAAGCTGGAACGAGGAGCTATCTGAAACTGAGCCGAACCCACACTGACCACAACAGCTCCAGAGAAACTCCTAGATATAATTTTACTTTTTTCCCCCTTTTTTTTTCTTTTTTTTATTTTTTTCTTTTTATTAATTTTTCTTTATTTTTTCTTTTTTATTTTTTCTCTTTTATTTTCCTTTAAAATCCCCTATTACTCCCCCATTACTCCTTAACTTTCATTTACATAGATTTTTACGATTTTTTTGACTAGGGAAAAAAAAATTTTTTTTTTTTATTTTTTTTCTTCTTCTTTTTTTTTCTTTCCTTTTTCTCTTCTGTTTTCTATTTTTCTTTTTCTCTTATTTCTTTTAAAGTCCTCTAGTACTCCTCTACTACTCCTTAATTTTCATTTTCAATACACTATAACCTTACAAAAAAAAAAAGAGAAGAGAAGCCCTATCTTTAAACCGAAGATTATTCTCTCCCAATCTTGACTCTCTGTTTTCTACCTCAGAACACCTCTATTTCCTCCTTTCCCCTTCTCTTCCCAATCCAATTCTGTGAATCTTTGTAGGTGACTGGGCTACGGAGAACACTCTGGGAACAGACAGCTGCGTAGATCTGTCTCTCTCCTCTTGAGTCCCCCTTTTTCTCCTCCTGCTTATCTCTATCTCGCTCCTCCCTCTCCTCTTCTTCATGTAACTCTGTGAACCTCTCTGGGTGTCCCTAACGGGGGAGAATCTTTTAGCCATTAACCTAGAAGTTTTCTTATCAGTGCTGTATAGTTGGAGAAGTCCTGAGACTACAGGAAGAATAAAACTGAAATCCAGAGGCAGGAGACTTAAGCCCAAAACCTGAGAACACCAGAAAACTCCTGACTACATGGAACTTTAAGTAATAAGTGACCGTCCAAAAGCCTCCATACCTACACTGAAACCAACCACCACCCAAGAGCCAGTAAGTTTTAGAGCAAGACATACCACGCAAATTCTCCAGCAACACAGGAACATAGCCCTGAACATCAACATACAGGCTGCCCAAGGACACACCTAACACATAGACCCATCTCAAAACTCATTACTGGGCACTCCATTGCTCTCCAAAGAGAAGAAATCAAATTGCACGCACCAGTACACTGACGCAAGCTTCCCTAACCAGGAAACCTTGACAAGCCAATCGTTTAACCCCACCCACGGGGTAAATCCTCCACAATAAAAAGGAACCACAGACCTCCAGAATACAGAAAGCCGACTCCAGACACAGCAATCTAAACAAAATGAAAAGGCAAAGAAATACTCAACAGGTAAAGGAACATGAAAAATGCCCACCAAGTCAAACAAAAGAGGAGGAGATAAGGAATCTACCTGAAAAAGAATTTAGAATAATGATAATCAAAATGATCCAAAATCTTGAAAACAAAATGGAGTTACAGATAAATAGCCTGGAGACAAAGATTGAAAAGATGCAAGAAATGTTTAATAAAGACCTAGAAGAAATAAAAAAGAGTCAATTAAAAATGAATAATGCAATGAATGAGATCAAAAACACTTTGGAGGGAACCAAGAGTAGACTAACGGAAGCAGGAGATAGGATAAGTGAGATAGAAGATAAAATGGTGGAAATAAATGAAGCAGAGAGGAAAAAAGAAAAAAGGATCAAAAGAAATGAGGACAACCTCAGGGACCTCTGGGACAACGTGAAACGCCCCAACATTCGAATCATAGGAGTTCCAGAAGAAGAAGACAAAAAGAAAGGCCATGAGAAAATACTCGAGGAGATAATAGCTGAAAACTTCCCTAAAATGGGGAAGGAAATAGCCACCCAAGTCCAAGAAGCCCAGAGAGTCCCAAACAGGATAAACCCAAGGCGAAACACCCCAAGACACATATTAATCAAATTAACAAAGATCAAAAACAAAGAACAAATATTAAAAGCAACAAGGGAGAAACAACAAATAACACACAAAGGGATCCCCATAAGGATAACAGCTGATCTATCAATAGAAACCCTCCAGGCCAGAAGGGAATGGCAGGACGTCCTGAAAGTAATGAAAGAGAATAACCTACAACCTAGATTACTGTATCCAGCAAGGATCTCATTCAGATATGAAGGAGAAACTCAAAAGCTTTACAGATAAGCAAAAGCTGAGAGAATTCAGCACCACCAAACCAGCTCTTCAACAAATGCTAAAGGATCTTCTCTAGACAGGAAATGCAGAAAGGTTGTATAAACGTGAACCCAAAACAACAAAGTAAATGGCAACGGGACCACACCTATCAATAATTTACCCTAAATGTAAATGGGTTGAATGCCCCAACCAAAAGACAAAGATTGGCTGAATGGATACAAAAACAAGACCCCTATATATGCTGTCTACAAGAGACCCACCTCAAAACAAGAGACACATACAGACTAAAAGTGAAGGGCTGGAAAAAAAATATTTCATGCAAACGGAGACCAAAAGAAAGCAGGAGTCACAATACTCATATCAGATAAAATAGACTTTCAAATAAAGGATGTGAAAAGAGATAAAGAAGGATACTACATAGTGACCAAAGGATCAATCCAAGAAGAAGATATAACAATTATAAATATATATGCACCCAACATAGGAGCACCGCAATATGTACGGCAAACACTAACGAGTATGAAAGAGGAAATTAATAGTAACACAATAATAGTGGGAGACTTTAATACCCCACTCACAACTATGGATAGATCAACTAAACAGAAAATTAACAAGGAAACACAAACCTTAAATGACACAATGGACCAGCTAGACCTAATTGATATCTATAGGACATTTCACCCCAAAACAATCAACTTCACCTTTTTCTCAAGTGCACACAGAACCTTCTCCAGAATAGATCACATCCTGGGCCATAAATCTAGTCTTGGAAAATTCAAAAAAATTGAAATCATTCCAGTCATCTTTTCTGACCACAGTGCAGTAAGATTAGATCTCAATTACAGGAAAAAAATTGTTAAAAATTCAAACATATGGAGGCTAAATAACACGCTTCTGAATAACCAACAAATCATAGAAGAAATCAAAAAAGAAATCAAAATATGTATAGAAATGAATGAAAATGAAAACACAACAACCCAAAACCTATGGGGCACTGTAAAAGCAGTGCTAAGGGGAAGGTTCATAGCATTACAGGCTTACATCAAGAAACAAGAAAAAAACCAAATAAATAACCTAACTCTACACCTAAAACAACTAGAGAAGGAAGAAATGAAGAACCCCAGGGTTAGCAGAAGGAAGGAAATCTTAAAAATCAGGGCAGAAATAAATGCAAAAGAAACTATAGAGACCATAGCAAAAATCAACAAAGCTAAAAGCTGGTTTTTTGAAAAAATAAACAAAATTGACAAGCCATTAGCAAGACTCATTAAGAAACAAAGAGAGAAGAACCAAATTAACAAAATTAGAAATGAAAATGGAGAGATCACAACAGACAACACTGAAATACAAAGGATCATCAGAGACTACTACCAGCAGCTCTATGCCAATAAAGTGGACAACTTGGATGAAATGGACAAATTCTTAGAAAAGTATAACTTTCCAAAACTGAACCAGGAAGAAGTAGAAGATCTTAACAGACCCATCACAAGCAAGGAAATCGAAAGTGTAATCAAAAATCTTCCAGCAAACAAAAGCCCAGGACCAGATGGCTTCACAGCTGAATTCTACCAAAAATTTAGAGAAGGGCTAACACCTATCTTACTCAAACTCTTCCAGAAAATTGCAGAAGAAGGTAAACTTCCAAACTCATTCTATGAGGCCACCATCACCCTAATTCCAAAACCAGACAAAGATGCCACAAAAAAAGAAAACTACAGGCCAATATCACTGATGAACATAGATGCAAAAATCCTTAACAAAATTCTAGCAAACAGAATCCAACAACATATTAAAAAAATCATACACCATGACCAAGTGGGCTTTATCCCAGGAATGCAAGGATTCTTTAATATCCGCAAATCAAATAATGTAATACACCACATTAACAAATTGAAAGATAAAAATCATATGATTATCTCAATAGATGCAGAGAAAGCCTTTGACAAAATTCAACACTCATTTATGATTAAAACTCTCCAAAAAGCAGGAATAGAAGGACCATACCTCAACATAATAAAAGCTATATATGACAAACCCACAGCAAGCATCACCCTCAATGGTGAAAAATTGAAAGCATTTCCCTTAAAGTCAGGAACAAGACAAGGGTGCCCACTCTCACCACTACTATTCAACATAGTGTTGGAAGTTCTGGCCACAGCAATCAGAGCAGAAAAAGAAGTAAAAGGAATCCAGATAGGAAAAGAAGAAGTGAAACTCTCACTATTTGCAGATGACATGATCCTCTTCCAGAAAATTACCAGAGCTAATCAATGAATATAGTAAAATTGCAGGATATAAAATTAACACACAGAAATCCCTTGCATTCCCATATACTAACAATGAAAAAACAGAAAGAGAAACAAAGGAAACAATACCATTCACCATTGCAACAAAAAGAATAAAATACATAGGAGTATATCTACCTAAAGAAACAAAAGACCTATACATAGAAAACTATAAAACACTGATGAAAGAAATCAAAGAGGACACAAACAGATGGAGAAACATACCGTGTTCATGGATTGGAAGAATCAATATTGTCAAAATGGCTATTCTACCTAAAGCAATCTATAGATTCAATGCAATCCCTATCAAGTTACCAACGGTATTTTTCACAGAACTAGACCAAAGAATTTCACAATTTGTATGGAAATACAAAAAACCTCGAATAGCCAAAGTAATCTTGAGAAAGAAGAATGGAACTGGAGGAATCAACCTGCCTGACTTCAGACTCTACTACAAAGCCACAGTCATCAAGACAGTATGGTACTGGCACAAAGACAGAAATATAGATCAATGGAACAGAATAGAAAGCCCAGAGATAAATCCACGGACCTATGGACACCTTATCTTTGACAAAGGAGGCAAGGATATACAATGGAAAAAAGACAACCTCTTTAACAAGTGGTGCTGGGAAAACTGGTCAACCACTTGTAAAAGAATGAAACTAGAACACTTTCTAACACCATACACAAAAATAAACTCAAAATGGATTAAAGATCTAAATGTAAGACCAGAAACTATAAAACTCCTAGAGGAGAACATAGGCAAAACACTCTCCGACATAAATCACAGCAAGATCCTCTATGACCCACCTCCCAGAATATTGGAAATAAAAGCAAAACTAAACAAATGGGACCTAATGAAACTTAAAAGCTTTTGCACTACAAAGGAAACTATAAGTAAGGTGAAAAGACAGCCCTCAGATTGGGAGAAAATAATAGCAAATGAAGAAACAGACAAAGGATTAATCTCAAAAATATACAAGCAACTCCTGCAGCTCAATTCCAGAAAAATAAATGACCCAATCAAAAAATGGGCCAAAGAACTAAACAGACATTTCTCCAAAGAAGACATACAGATGGCTAACAAACACATGAAAAGATGCTCAACATCACTCATTATTAGAGAAATGCAAATCAAAACCACAATGAGGTACCATTACACGCCAGTCAGGATGGCTGCTATCCAAAAGTCTACAAGCAATAAATGCTGGAGAGGGTGTGGAGAAAAGGGAACCCTCTTCCACTGTTGGTGGGAATGCAAACTAGTACAGCCACTATGGAAACAGTGTGGAGATTTCTTAAAAAACTGGAAATAGAACTGCCATATGACCCAGCAATCCCACTTCTGGGCATACACACTGAGGAAACCAGATCTGAAAGAGACACGTGCACCCCAATGTTCATCGCAGCACTGTTTATAATAGCCAGGACATGGAAGCAACCTAGATGCCCATCAGCAGATGAATGGATAAGGAAGCTGTGGTACATATACACCATGGAATATTACTCAGCCATTAAAAAGAATTCATTTGAACCAGTCCTAATGAGATGGATGAACTGGAGCCCATTATACAGAGTGAAGTAAGCCAGAAAGATAAAGAACATTACAGCATACTAACACATATATATGGAATTTAGAAAGAAGGTAACGATAACCCTATATGCAAAACGGAAAAAGAGACACAGAAATACAGAACAGACTTTTGAACTCTGGGAGAATGTGAGGGTGGGATATTTCAAAAGAACAGCATGTATACTATTTATGGTGAAACAGATCACCAGCCCAGGTGGGATGCATGAGACAAGTGCTCGGGCCTGGTGCACTGGGAAGACCCAGAGGAATCGGGTGGAGAGGGAGGTGGGAGTGGGGATCAGGATGGGGAATATGTGTAAATCTATGGCTGATTCATATCAATGTATGACAAAAAAATAAATAAATAAATAAATTTTTAAAAAAATTACCTATATAACAAGGAGGGTTAATTGGTGGTTATGAGCCAATGTACGTGCCCCTTGTTTTATTTTTTTTACGTGCCCTACAAACTCTGACGATCTGAAACATCTTATTGTTTTAAACCATCTCCTCCAGGACTTGTGGTTTGGCTTCTTGGCTACTGGAAATGAAGAGAAGCAAGGAAACATTTTAGTAGCTTCGTGTGTTTTCAATGTTGTGGGTTCTTCTGTTTTGTGACATTTGTACTCCTTCACGGTGACCACATTTCTTTCTAATATCCTGAGTAAGAACTGTGTAAACTTAAGATACCTATGCCCAGATCCAGCCTCACAAAACTTACTAGAGCTCAAACTTAGAGCCAAAGTTCCCACAAAGTTAACTTTATCAGTGTTCAGCGTCCCGAAGCTGTTTTCATGAACTCATCTTCAATAAACTATGCTTTTTTTGTGTTAAAAATAAATAAATAAATAAAGATTCACTGCATGGCTGTATGGAAAATTAAGTATTTGATTCTTTTTCTTAAAATTCTTTTCTGTTCCACTTGTCTATACTTGTGTTGACATCATGTCATCTTAATTATTTCTCTTTTTGTAAAAATTAACTATTTGTATCTGGTAGTTCTATAGCTAAGTTATTTTACTTCAAGATGGTCTTTGCTTATCATGGTCTTTTGAATGATTAGTAACATTTTAGATTGACATTTTCAGTTTCCAAATATTTCTAGGATTTTTATTTGTTACTAAATTAAATTTGGGGAAAAACTGACATCTTTGTAATATTTATATATTTAGATCTTCTTCCATTTCCTCCATAAAATTTTGTATTTTTCAGTGCAGAGTCTTCTAAGTTTTTGTGAGATTTATTAATAGCTTTTTGATCCTTTAGCATGTCATTTTTAAATGTATCATTGTTTTTCAAATTTCATTTTCTGTTTGATGTTGATACATGAAATGCAATAAATTTATCTATATTGACCTTTATTCAGTTACCTGATTATATTCATTTATCAGTTTGAATAACTTCTCTATGTGCAGCCAAAACCTTGTTCCGCTTTTAAGTTTTTCACTTAACTTTGTAGGTATTTTAGTCCAGGAAGCATGAGAATCAAGCAAGTGTTATAACTGGACACCTGAGAAGACAATTGATTCTCTAATAATTTCAAGAAAAACTCTGCTGAATAGGCGATCTCTCACCAGCTTCCCTCTGCCCAGGTAGAGCCTGTATTCTCAGCCTCCTGTCAAAGCCCAGAATCAACGAATATTCCCCAGGAAAATCAGCCAGCAGAAGGTCAGCTGACCTTTCTGGTACATGTCCCTCTCCAGAACCTTGGCTCTTAGTATTTTAACTTAGTGTTTCAGCAGCTCTCTGATTCTTTTAAACAGAAGAGTCTTCTATTTTATCTGACCTCCCTGGTATTTTCTCTGGGCTGATCTCCGTCTGAACTTACAGGCATATTGTGTGTTGGATTTTATCAAATTATTATGTAAATATCCTGAGACATTTACAGAATTTTTCTTCCTAAAACTAGAGTTTCTAGTATTGTGGTGCTTTAGTCACTAAAGTCTTGTCTGACTCTTGCAACCCCATGGACTGTAGCCTGCTAGGTTCCTCGGTCCATGGGATTCTCCAGGCAAGAATACTGGAGTGGGTTGCCATTTCCTTCTCCAGGGATCTTCCCAACCCAGGAACTGAACCCAGGTCTACTGCATTGCAGGCAGATTGTTTACCAACTGAGCTGCGAGGGAATGACACTTCTCGGCCTTTTGTCTAAGATCAAGTGTAGTAGTATAACAAAATATATTTTATTACCTTTATAAACTTTTGGGAAAGATTGAAGGCAAGAGGAGAAGAGGGCGGTAGAGGATGAGATGGTTAGCATCATTGACTCAAGGGACATGAATTTAAGCAAACTCTGGGAGATGGTGAAAGACAGGGGAGCCTGACGTGCTGCAGTCCATGGGCTCATAAAGAGTAGACACCACTTAGTGACTTAACAACAAACCCACTTTGATTATTTTTAATAACATTTATCTTTATTATAATTTTTTACATTTATTTTTTTTTTTTTACTTACTTTTTAACTCAGATGTTTAGTTTGCCAAGTTTTAGCCTTTGTTTAAAAACATATAAGCACCATTTTAGGCATACTTCAAAATATTAAAATAGAGTATTTTGTCTGCAGCATTAAATATTTTTAGTATGTATTTCAGTATCTATTTTAAATCTTTCTTTTTGGTTATTAGTTATTTGGAATAGTGTTTATAATTTTAAAAACATGAGTATTTAGGTATAATATTAATAATTCAAATGTAATTAAATCATGGTTAAAAAAACATGACATAAAGAATATAAACTCTCTAAGTTTATTGAAAATGGTTATGATCTAATATTGTCCATTGTTAGAAATATCCCTTTTATACTCGAAGGAATATTCTAAATTTGGAGTACAAATTTTTCTGTATATACCCAGATAAACGTTGTAAATAATTGCTATTTAAATCTTCTATATCCTACTCTTTGTTATTCTTAGCTCTTTGTTATTGATTGATTCTTCCTCTCTCAGATACTTTCTTTTTAAAATTTGGTTTGTGAGTTCATGTTCTTTAACTAAGGAAATTAGGTAATTGTAAGGTTTGTCTTTACACAGAAGGAGAAGGAGATGACAGAGGATAAGATGGTTGGATGACATCACCAACTCGATGGACATGAGTTTGAGCAAGTTCCAGGAGTTGGTGATGGACAGAAAAGCCTGGCATGCTGCAATCTATAGGGTCACAAGGAGTTGGACACAGCTGAGCGACTGAACTGAACTGAACTGAAGGTTTGTCCGGATCATTTATTTTTTTTGCACAGGCTTTAGACTGGTTTTGCCAGAAATTTTTAAAGGAGTAACCTAGCCTGAGATTTTCAGTTAAATTCTTTGTGTGAGATTTCACATTCTTTTTCTCTATAGCAAATTACCTTTAAACAACAAATATTTATTATGATTTATCATCATGTGTGTTAGTCACTCAGTCGTGTCTGACTCTTTGTGACCCCATGGACTATGTAGCCCACTAGACTCCTCTGTCCATAGAATTCTCTAGTCAAGGATACTGGAATGGTAGCCATTCCTTTCTCCAGAGGATCTTCCTGACCCACGGACTGAACCCAGGTTTCCCGCATTGCAGGCAGTTTCTTTCTTTACCCTCTGAACCACTAGGGAAACCAAACAAATTACCTTTAAACAACAAATTATACAAAACATTTGTAAATTTTGAGATACCTGGTCTCTTCTGTGCGTCAAGGATTCAAGAGTAACTTAGCTAGATGGTTTTGGCTCGAGATCTCAAAGCCTTGATCAAACGTTAGTCATCTGAAAACTTTAGTGGGACTGAAGGATCCTCTTTCAAGATTGTTCACTCAGATGGTTATTGGCAGAAGGCCTTAAAGTCCTTCTTGTTACTCGCAGATGTTTTAGTTTGTTTCCACATGAAGCTTTCCTTAGACTGTTTTAAGTATCCACAGAACAGGGCAGGAGATTCTCCCATATGACTCAAAAGAGAGAACAGAGAGGAAGCTATAATTCCTTTTTAAGACACAGTCTCAAATGTCACAGATTGTACATCTGCCATATTCTGCCTCTTATGAATGAGTCAATAAGTCCACTCCACATGCAAGGAAGGAAAATTATTTCCACTTTCAAAAGGAAGAAGTACCATAATGTGTGTATTTTAAAACCACCACAGTATTTTTTATAGAATTTGCATGCAATGTAAATTCAGTACTGGTGACTAATTAGAGAATGTGCTGTTTAATATATCTTAGGGAAATAACTTTTTTCTTACTCAGCTCCAGGGCTCAGACAATTTATTTGTTTCTCCCTCTTTAGAGTTGTATTTTGTTAGTTTGCTCTTTTCATTGAGACTATCAAGGGTAAAGCTGTATAAGGGGATGTTAGTTTCAAATCTCCTTTATGTAAGCCCAAGGCAATGACCCCTTATCTCCACATAACCATTAAATGAAGTCATTTGGTCACTAAGATTGCCAATAGCTTAAAGCTCCCCAATGCACTGTCACTCTGGGGGTAGCCTCTGATTTCCCTTGCTTTCTTGCAAACACAGCCATAAATTTAGAAATTTGTTTACTATATATTATCCTGAATGCTTATCGTTTTTGTTGGCAGAGGTTTTACAGGATAACCACTCTACTTCTAGAAACGGAAGTCTCTGAGAAGAGATTTATAGTGCAGACATTCACTAAATTTCAGTTGAAGTACTAGGTACCACAGATACACAGTCAACTTCTGATTACCTCTTTATGTCTTTTCAAAATTGTCTTTTTCTTCTTCTATTAATTCTTCTACCTTTGATGATTCATCTAATTCTTAGGTAGTTTCATACTTTCTGAGGGTGGTTGAGAATCAAGCCCTTGCTATTCCACTTTGTATCACAAAGCATTTCAAGTTATCATTTTTACCAAATCTTGTTCCCTTTTAAGAGAAATTCTTGCTAAAGCTATTAATGTAATAGTTATATAAGCTTGACTTTTAGCTAGCTATCAATCTACCTTTCTAGTTGCTATCTTTCTGGTGATAAAATATTGATCACCATTCAGCAAAATAATTTTAATTTGTCCGTATTTATTGGTTGTGGTGGTTTAGTCCCTCAGTTGTGTCTGACACTTTGCAACCCCATAAACTGTAGCCCTCGGGGCTCCTCTGTCCATGGGATTTCCCAGGTAAGAATACCGGAGTGGGTTGCCATTTCCTTCTCCAGGGGATCTTTCCGACCCAGGGATCAAACCCATGTCTTCTGCATTGGCATGCAGATTCTTTACTGCTGACCCAACAGGGAAATCCTCTTACACTTATTAGATTCTTAATATTCACAAAGCACTAAGTGAGGCAATGTAGAAGAAAAAAAAATATGAAAAGTAGTATAGTACTATTTTCACAGAGCTAAAATCATAAACATTAAAACCACTATTGGTGACAAAATGCACCATAATATATACTCAAAATGAATGCTTTAGGGAATAAGAATGAAAATCAGGATCATTTGTATATATGTGTGTGTGTGTGTGTGTGTGTGTGTGTGTGTGTGTGTGTGTACACAGGGCCACTGATTCTCCCGAGTGGGCCTTCAAGTGGTTCAGATTGGCAAGAGCATGAACATCCACCCAACTGCTCCTTTCCGACCTCTCACAGAGCCAGCTTGGTTCCACCCATTGGCAGGCTGGAAGGAAGAGGGGCAAAGCCCTTCCCCAGTGGAATTTGGGGCCTACTTCGAGAGGAAAGGCCCCTGTGAAGAGCTGAGCCCAGGAGGGCACCCAATCATGCCAAACACACTCCTGCTGCTTTCTTCCTCCTTGGCAGTACTGCTCTCAGCCGGCAATGTCTGTGCTAGGATTGCAAAGGAAACGGGATTTTCACTGCCCTCTCACTTGAAATTTGGGGTGCTGAGCAGAGCTGGAGGTCTCCCGTTGTATCAGCAACCTTCTGGCTTCAAATAGAGGCTGGCAAGCACACCGCAGCTTGCTGTCTCTTCTTCCCTGAAGGAGGCTCGCATTTCCCGCATCCTGCGAATTTCCTGTCCCAGGCTCCTGGAAAGGCGCTTCTAGCTGGAGGTCTCCCGTTGTATCAGCGAACTTCTTGCTTATATATATATATATATAAGAGGAGGAAAGGGAAAATTAATAGAGAATGCTTTTAGAAACAGACTTTGAATTAGGTCTTGACTGATAGAAATTCTTTAGTTGAAACTGAAGCTGGTGGTGGAGAGCAGGGTAGTGTGAGAAGTGATGCAAAGGAAGACAGAGGGAGGGTCTCAGGAGGAAGATTAACAACAGCGAGCGCATGGAGACACGAGAGCTCAGGGAACATTCAGGCGACAACACGTGCTGAAGTGTCTGAAATACACGGTGCTCAGTGGCAGAACTGAGCAGTGACACGGAATGGTAGAAAAGGTTGAAATTTCATAGGGCTCTGAACAGCATGGTGTGGATTTAGCACTTTATTCCATGGGGAGTGGAATATAAATAAGATGGTAAGAGATATGAGAATTTACGTGGTGAAGCCTTAAAATGCTAAAATATTCAGAACCTTTATTAAATTTATGCATATTAGGGATTGGCCTTCCCAGACTCTAGTCACATTTTGACCAGTTAGATTTGCTTCAGAATAAATTTTCCTTATTTATTTTTGTCACTTGTTGTTGACTGTTCTTAATACACCTGAACTGCTTTATGGATGCACAAAGTGTTAATATTAACTTCTTTGAGTCTGTTTCCTCATGTATCAAAAAAAAGAAAAAAACAGTAGAGAAGGAATTTCTGTTATACCTACTTCATGTGGCTATTGTAAATCTAAGGTGACATAATGTGAAAGAACAAAGTTGGCACTGCATAATTTAAAACCAACCCTTATTACAAAGTAAACATTTGATGAATGGTTTACTTAAACTCTCATGAATTTGGCCCAAAAATAAATCTTTTTTTTTTTTTTTTTAAATAGCATGGGTCTCTGTGATTGCTACCACCCCTACCAGGCTTAAGATAGTTTATAACAACATGACTCATTATAGAAGTTATTTTAGGCTGGATCCACATATTTCAGAGAAGAAATGATTCCATCAAATAAAATTGACACTGAGTCATACAAATCAAGATAATTTTAGTAAGCACCTGCAGAATCGTCAGCCAAATATAATTTATGAATCTGTATTGCAATCATGTTTATGTTTTGTGAGCTTCTTTCCCTGGCCTTTGTTCATTAGATCAAGCAAGGACTCCAAGTTTCACTTTGTCAGTAAGTTTTTCTCTTTAGAGGATATAAGCTAAAAGACCCAGAGAAAGACAGTTGTGAGTTGAGACACTCACACACACAAAAAAATCTCTCTAGAAAGATGTACCAAAAAAAACCAAAAAAAAAAAAAACCAAAAGACACCAAAGCCCAAATCTGTTTTATCTCTCATCACCCTGAGTTCTAGTTGCTAAGTATTTATTTACTTGAACCTCTTAAAATTCAATTTGTAGAAATGTTATTTTTTATTAAATAAACTCTTGAAAAATCTGGAAGTTTGACTGCTACACTGAGCATATTTGAAATCTCTCTCAGCAGGGTTATGAATCACTTACTAGGTTTCAGGAGTTTTCCAAACTCATGATATAAAGTATCTGAAATATAATGCCTTAACATATATCACTCTGTGAGATAATGATAACTCCTGTGAGATATAAAATTGAATATGGAAAATGTCCTCTGAGTGGCTTCTCTGAGCATCAGTTTCCCTTGTAATTCTATCCTTCTTAGACACAGCAGGCTAAATTGACTAAGCAAAGAAGACAATATTCAGTTGATAAGAGTCCATAGTTTTCCCCATACCATGTAATACTTATCTTTTAAGGAACCATGGGTTAAAACTCATACTTAAACTTTTAGTTGCTCTAGAGACCACATAGAAGGGAGAAACCGGCTTCTCATGAGGATCATTCTCATACAAGGAGAACTTGAATTCTGAGCCTTAGATCCACCTCGTTTGTTTCTTTCTTTGCCACTTACTGATGCTGAAGCTGAAACTCCAATACTTTGGCCACCTCATGTGAAGAGTTGACTCATTGGAAAAGACCCTGATGCTGGGAGGGATTGAGGGCAGGAGGAAAAGGGGACGATAGAGGATGAGATGGCTGGATGGCATCACCGACTCGATGGGCATGAGTTTGAGTAAACTCCGGGAGTTTGTGATGGACAGGGAGGCCTGGCGTGCTGCGATTCATGGGGTCGCAAAGAGTCGGACATGACTGAGCGACTGAACCCTACTGACTGAACTGAATAATGAAACATTCAGTAAGATACATGAATTCTCTGTGACTCAAATTTTTCACCTTATAATGAAAACAAGGGCAGCACACTTGGCCTTTTTTTTCACAGTTGTATCTTCAGCACCTAGAATAGTATCTGATGCATAATACTTCAATAATACTGAATGAATAAGTGGACTATGTCAGGTTTAGTTTTAGGTTCAAATGAAGCAGTGTGTGTAAGTTATCTTCTGTTTGTAAAGTTTTGTCAAGTAAAAGAAAAAACCTACAAATTGCAAGTGCAAAGCACGGCCAAAAAAGTGACAACCATTTTAACTGGATAATATATCAAAACTGTAGCCTAGATGGCAGTAAATCTGCCTTTAGAATTGTAGAGGTCTTTAGACACAGGGTTTTTAAATCTGATATGCTTCTTCTAAGTGTGTTTTCCCTCAATATTGTTTTTGTTCTATCAGACAAAGTTCTCCATGATGTAAGGTAGTTGGCTGCCTAATTCCAGGCTCATATCCTTAAAGATGCATGATCCAAAAGGAGAAAAGCTGTTTTTTGTTTTGTTTTGTTTCGTTTTTCCTCCCAGCTTTAATTTTTTAAAAATGCTAGGGACCTGTTCTAATTGGGATGGGAGGCACATTCCTATTATTTTAGGGAAGACAAATGTTCTTTGCAGAAAACAAAACAGTAGCCATTAAAAATCACTTAAAAATAATGTTTTACACATGCTAAATGTACAGTGCATTCTGGATAATATTACTATTGTTTACAATTTGGAACTGGGAGTCAGAAAATGTCAATTTTAATCCCATCATTTTAGAAAAGTATTTTCTGGTAAATTGATGTATACCTCTGATCATCACATATAGTATAGATGGCAAGAGTAGTTCACCTGGCTTTTGCCTTGATAAAATAAGATAAAATTTGGTTCTAACATTTACCACGGTGCCCGGCCCATAGTTAATTGCCCATAATGCTGGTTCACTCATCTGTTCTCTCTATACAATTCTAGTGTTTTCACCCCAAGTCTAACATTACCTGTGAGGTCTCAGAAACTCACTAAACCTCTCTCTATCTTAATGTCCCCATCCAGTACTTACCTGTCAAACTTGATGACTAATTCCTTCCAAATAAAATTGTTGTTTGAAGATGAAATGAAAGAGTGTAAATGATAATGCTTTGAAAAGTTACATTTAATATTCAGACAAAAGGATTATAATAGATGAAAAATATTTTTTTTCACCATCTCAGTTTTAGAAACCTAATAATAACTCAGATACTGACTGGAAAAAAAATAAACTAAAAAACACATTGTAATATCATGTAACTTGATACTATCTAGTTATAACTGAGGTAAACAACAGATTTCAATATTATTATATAAATTTTTGATGCTTCATAAATGAATGGTTATCATGATTAAAACTATTTGGTGAGAAATACAAATGACTAGAAATAAGTTTGAAAAGAAAGAAAATGAAAATATTAGTCTCTCAATTGTATCTGACTGTTTGTGACTCCATGGATTGTACCTCTCCAGGCTCCTTTGTTCATCGAATCCTCTCGGCAAGAATACTGGAGCTGGTAACCATTTCCTGGGATCTTTCCCACCCAGGGATCAAACCCGGGTTTTCTGCATTGCAGGCAGATTCTTCACTGTCTGAGCCACCAGGGAAGCCCAGAAATAAGTATACATTAAGTATAATAAGTATATATTAGAGAAAACATACAGATGATACTTCTGCTGTCCGCAAGGAAACCTCTCCTGAAAATGAGGAGTGTTAGCAAGCTTTCAAGTCTAGCCAAGCTCTTCATTTATTTAGAAATCTATTTACATGATAGGTTCTTAACATATTTCTTTTTTAAAATATTACACATGCATCTTTGAAGAACTTCAGTCTATACTTATCATGCTGAGAAATAATCTCCTGTGGCCTGAAAAGAACCTAGCTGTCACAATGGGGAGTCTCTAGAGATGAATTAATTAAATAGTAGTGGGGGGTAGGTGAGAAAACACGATTTTTTTTTTTTCTTTTTGGTCAAAAGGAAGCTTCCAATTATGCCCACAGGAACTAATACTTGCAAAATCTGTAAAATTGTTAAAGTAAAATGATCAAGACCATATGTCGTGATGAAGTGTTATTAAGTGAGACTGTCAGAGAAGCTCTGGGATTTTGAGAATTTTCTGGAAGGCGAATGATCTGTTGAAGGGCTCATTTGATGAGCAGTGAGACTTTGAAAAGGAAGTGGTATGTGATACTATAATTTTATTGCCTAAATTGGTGAATCCAGGGTGAAAAATAAACTATCTACTCTGAATATCCTGAATGACTGATTTGGGGCTATGTTCTACCACTCAGCCATGCATGCCCACTGATCCACTGCCCCAACCCACATGCCATGTGCACCCCTCTCTCCACGTTTTGTTAGTTGTATTACTCTACCTAAAATGTGTTTTATCTCTACTTCTACCCCTTTTTAAGTGACTTATCCTTCAAGACTTTATGCAATTTTCCCACTTCCTGTGAGTCATCAAAGGACAGAAAGTATCTACAAAAGTCACAAATTCATTCTTTGCATTTCTTTTGCATTTATTTGACAACTTTCTTAGTCCTATGTGGTTCATGGTATTTTTAATTCTGTTTATTTTTTAAATTAAGGTTTTTATTTTGAGACACTTGTGCACTCACATTTGGTTAAAATAATACAGAGAGATCCTGTGGCCATTTATCTAAAATTTTCCACAGGTAGCATTCTGTAAAAACTGTAGCATAATATCAAAACTCAAATACTGACATTGATACAGTCATGACTCAGAATTCTATCACCACAAAAATCTCTCATGTTTTCCTTTGTTGGTCATGCCCACTTTCCTCCTACAACCGATCCTCTACTTAACTACCAGGAACCACTTATCTGTTTTCCATTTCTATAATTTTGTCATTTCAGGAATGTTTTATAAATAGAATCATATAATACATAATCTTCTGGGATTTGCTTTTTTAACTCAAAATAATTTTTTTGAGATTCACCCAAGTTGTTGTTTTGTATGGATAATTTGTTTCTTTATATTATTTCATGATATAGGTCTACCATATTTTGTTTAATCATTCATCCATTGAAGAATATCTGGACTGTTACCAGTTTGGGGCTATTTGAATACAGTTTCTTTAAACATTTGTGTGCAGGTTTTCATAAGGACACAAGTCTTTATTTTATTTATCTGGGATAAATGCCCAGGTGTACAGTTTCTGAGTTGTTATGTTAGTTGCATGTTTAGTTTTTGTTTTCTTTTAACAATTACCAAACTGTTCTCCAAAGTGACAGTACCATTTGACATTCTTGCCAGCAATGTACAAGTGATCAGTTTCTCTACATCCTGCTAACATTTGACTTTTGTCAATTTCTAAAAAAACAATTTCATCATTCTGTTAGAAGGTAGTAATATATTACTACATATATTACTAAATATAATTGTGTTTTCATTTGAATTTCTCTAATGACTAGTGATGTTGGGCATTTTTTTTTCATATACTTATTTACTGTTTAACTTTGTGGGTGAAATGTCTCTTCCTGTTTTTTATTTTTCCATTTTCTGATTGTTTTATTTATTTATTTTTTTATTGTAGAGTTTTGAGAGTTCTTTCAATTTTTAGTACTTGTCCTTTGTGGTGTTCACAGTTTGCAAATATTTTCCTGTAGTCTGTAGCTTGTCTTTTCATGATTTTTGCAGGGAATTTTACAGAGAAATGCTTAAATTAAAAATAATAAATAAAGCCCTTCTAATCAATTTGCTTCTTTCATAAATATCATACTATTGATGTAAAGGCTGAGAACTTAGCCTATCACTAAACCCTGAAGATTTCATCCTATATTTTTCCTCAAAGTCTTATAGATTATATTTTTAAGTGGAGGGCATTCTATTCCTCCTAGTGGGAATAAATTCCCTGGCTTCCTGTTTGATCCTCTCTGACACTGCAGTGGTGAGATGTTTTGGAAACCTCCTGGTGAGCTGGTAAGACTAAAAAGGTCTAGGCTGCCTACTCAATCCTTCCTAGCAAGGGTAGAGGTGAGCTACCATTTTTTTTTTTCTTTTTTTTTTTTTGTGGTGGTCAACTAAGAGCAGTTATTGTCCAGACATTTTCTCTCTTGCTAGACTGACTCTTTCCTGATCTTGGCTAGAAACAGCATACTTCTATTGGGCTATTTTTTGTATGTGACTGTTGGTATTTTTGCGTTGCCAGCTTCCTCAGCTCCAAGTGTAGGATGTTTGAGGCAAAAAAAGTATTCAGTGCACTCTCCAATCTTTTGTTACTTGTGTCACAATATCCCAGCCTGTTTTCTCTCCACTTGTTTAGTCTTCTTGTATTGTTTTACATATAACTTCCAGGGTTTAGGGGGCTTCCCTGGTAGCTCAGATGGTAAAGAATCTCCCTGCAATGCAGGAGACCCAGGTTTGATCCCTGGGTCGGGAAGATGCCCTAGAGAAGGAAATGGCAACCCACCCCAGTATTCTCACCTGGAGAATTCCATGGATAGAGGAGCCTGGTGGGGCTTACAGTCATGGGATTGCAAAGAGCTGAACATGACTGAGTGACTAACACTTTCCAGGGTTTTTAGTTGTACTTGGTAGGAGTAATAGAATAAAGGTATATCTTTTCTATTTTTCCAAGATCTTTCAGTGGTGGTTTAAACTTCATATGTGTGTGTGTGTGTGTGTTCTGTCTTCTAGGTATTACTTAGGTCTTTGAAATCTGATGTGTTGTTTCATAGCTCCTGAGTTCATTGTTGTGAGGGATGCTCTTGGTTTGATCACTGGTGATCCTCTGTAGTAGCATCTTTGCTTCCAGACCATGAGTAGACATTTGACTCCATTTGGGCCATTTGAAGTCCTGAAAGATTTAAATAAAACACAAAGGTATATGGTAGGAAGATGAGTGCAGAGATTGACATAGAGGGATTAAGAAAGATAAGATTGTTTCCGTATCTTCACGTAAAGAGAACTTTAGAACTGAGGGTAGCTGTATTCTCCCATGGGGGTGAAGAGAGTGGTCTCTGGAAAGAAAGAGAAGGAAACCAATGCACAGGGAAATCAGGGCAAGAGACCCAGAGGGAGCTCACTGCCTAGGGTGCATGATGTCTTTAGATACTTGTTTCAAATCCTTCTCACAGTAGTCACATTTTCTACCTTATTTTTCATGTTCCTTGTTCCATCCTTCTCCCACTATAACTACGCTGGGTTTCTTCTATTTGTGATCAAATAATAATAAATAATTCATGATCTTATATAAATTGGATGCACATTTTTAAACTCTGGACATATATTCCATAGCTTCTCCTACTTTGACTTTTGATATCTTTTCTTTTTATCCTGGTTCTTTCTTAGTTTATGGACAATAGAAAGGTAGCAGCATTACAGGTAGAGGACTAGTAGGAGAATATTTTACTTTCTTTTCCTTACCTTTGTGAGACTTCCACCCTGAAGACTCACGGAGTTCATAATACTTATAAAATCCTGTCCATATCTGGAGTGACTAGCAATAACAGTACATTAAAACTCATCCATTACTTGGAAGCAGTGGAAGATTGATGTTCATTCAGTTTGACAATACATATCAAATTGCCCACTTATTATGAGTGCAGGGATATTATAGTCACTCTAGAGCTATGAAATATTTATATAGAAATGCCTGACTCATAATTTTAAATAGATGCACCAAGAATGGTTTGAGGACCTTATGACATTTGGAGTTTATCATTATTTACTTCATTTGGATGAGGGAGGTTAAAGATATTTATTGGAAGTTACAAGAAAGGGTTCCTATTCCTGTAAGCATGGTGGTTCATGAATTGCTGGGGAAATTGCTCTTCTTTGCACACAAGATTTGGTTGAATTATCAGTAATAAGCTCATAAAGGTCTTGGTAAGTTCTAGGATCTTCATTAATGTAAACCTAAGATATTTTCTTAAATAGAGAATTCATTGCACACAGGTACTTTTAAAGCCTATTTAGAAAATTCTCCTTTTCTTACTATTGTTTAAGTGAATCACATATCAGCAGCACAACCTTATTGAATCTTCAATATATTAGTTAACGTGATTTTGTTTCCTTCTAGAAATTGCTTATATTTTAGGGCATATTAAGACTTACAAAATGTTTGGAAAGGAGCTAGGAGAATGTCCTTACATGAAGATGAGTGTCATTTATAATTTTAATTCTAATCATGATAACATGACATCACCTCTTTTACTTTAATCTAATTTAGTTCAGAAGACAAAGGACACAGAGGTACAACTAACCAAACAACAATAATTTAGGAAGCAACAACTTTGTGCTCAGCGTGATAAATGAATCCTTTCTACTCACTTTTCCCCCTAATTCTCACAAATGCCAGTGAAAAAAAGAGTGTTGGCCATTTCACATATGAAGAATCCAGTTGTTTTAATGAGGTTAAGCCACTTATCCAAAGTTGTGGACAGGAAACATCAGAGCCAGGTTCTCAACTCAGGTCCTGATACAAAACTTGTTGTATTAATCAGTTGCTATACTGTCTCTTTATGAGTGTCACAAATTTTTTTTCTTTTCTAAACTTTTAGATGATTTCCATTCTCCACAAGAATTTTCCTAGGAGTCAATTAATAGTTCAAATTTCCAGTGTTTCTCTTTAATTTACAGTATCCTTCTAGAATTTCCTAATTTCCTTTTAGAAAAAGAAATTAAAAGATTTATGAATGATAAGAATGTGACTTATTTATCTCATGCATTCACCAAGGATAAGGAATTGTATTTCCTCAAACATTTCAGCCACCATGCAATTTTAAAAATTGACTTCATAGATCCCTCCCTTATCCAGTCTATAATTTTTATTCATACATTCTGAAATTTAAAAGGTGCATTCTTATAATCCTTGTATTTTGCATGGTTAAAGTTAGTTGTTTTGCTTGGAATCTCACCACTTTGTGTTAGAGGAAATTTTAAATAAAGACAGTAAGGACACACTCAATTCAAGGAGTTGAACACATAGCAGATTTGCAAACAGTTATCAATGTTGCCCAGCAAACATCAAGATATAGGCCTTGTCCCCTTAAAGAAAAAAATAAAAATCTCTGAATAGTTTATTGCAGTGACAAACTGTTACTTCAAGTGTTACCAATAAAAATCTATTGTGTTTCAAATGTGAAAAAGATCACATATGATATAGAAAGGTTGAGAGAAACCAAGCAGAAAGTCTCTGTAGATGAGATATTTGAGATGGGACTTGAAAGATGAGTGTGATGTCAGCCATAGTGAGAAGGTCTGTAAGAGAAAATGAGATGCTCTTGAAAGAGGGATGGCCATGAGGAAAAAGTAGAGAAATAGGAAAGGCCACAGAATGAGGCATCAGGTACAGTAAATCTAGAGCAGATTACCAAGGTGACTAATGTTAAGTCATGTTGAATGTCAGACTGAAGCTTTTGTGTGAGTGTGTGTATCTGTATATATATATATACAGATACATACACACATATTTATGGGAACCCTTGAGGAAAGTTTAAGTCTTTACTTCTTTTTGTTTTGCTTGGAGATGGGATAGTTCAACCTGTGAACTGTCACTTGTATATGGTTCGGTTCAGATCAATTCAGTCGCTCAGTCGTGTCCGACTCTTTGTGAACCCATGAATCACAGCATGCCAGGCCTCCCTGTCCGTCACCAACTCCTGGAGTTTACTCAAACTCATGTCCATCGAGTTGGTGATGCCATCCAGCCATCTCATCCTCTATTGTCCCCTTCTCCTCCTGCCCACAATCCCTCCCAGCATCAGGGTCTTTTCCAGTGAGTCAACTCTTCGCATGAGGTGACTAAAGTACTGGAGTTTCAGCTTCAGCATCAGTCCTTCCAGTGAACACCCAGGACTGATCTCCTTTAGGATGGACCGGTTGGATCTCCTTACAGTCCAAGGGACTGTCAAGAGTCTTCTCCAACACCACAGTTCAAAAGCATCAATTTTTCAGCGATCAGCTTTCTTCACAGTCCAACTCTCACATCCATACATGACGGCTGGAAAAACCATAGCCTTGACCAGAAGGACCTTTGTTGGCAAAGTAATGTCTCTGCTTTTTAATATGCTATCTAGGTTGGTCATAACTTTCCTCCCAAGGAGTAAGCATCTTTTAATTTCATGGCTGCAATCACCATCTGCAGTGATTTTGGAGCCCCAAAAATAAAGTCTGACACTGTTTCCACTGTTTCCCCATCTATTTGCCATGAACTGTTAGGACCAGATGCCATGATCTTAGTTTTCTGAAAGTTGAGCTTTAAGCTAACTGTTTCACTCTTCTCTTTCACTTTCATCAAGAGGCTTTTTAGTTCCTCTTCACTTTCTGCCATAAGGGTGGTGTCATCTGCATATCTGAGGTTATTGATATTTCTCCCGGCAATCTTGATGCCAGCTTGTGCTTCTTCCAGCCCAGCATTTCTCATGATGCACTCTGCATATAAGTTAAATGCAGGGTGACAGTATACAGCCTTGATGTACTCCTTTTCCTATTTGGAACCAGTCTGTTGTTCCATGTCCAGTTTTAACTGTTGCTTCCTGACCTGCATACACGTTTCTCAAGAGGCAGGTCAGGTGGTCTGGTATTCCCATTTCTTTCAGAATTTTCCACAGTTTATTGTGATCCACACAGTCAAAGGCTTTGGCATAGTCAATAAAGGAGAAATATATGTTTTTCTGGAACTCTCTTGCTTTTTTGATGATCTAGCAGATGTTGGCAATTTGATCTCTGGCTCCTCTGTATAGTTAACCCATACTGAGGTGTTGAAGCATTCCCTAGCCCAACCATAAAACATATCAGTTGATACTGATTTAAGGGGAATAGAAAATCAGAGGAAAGAGCCAATGCCAGTTGTCTAGGAAATAGAAAATAAATTTCTACCTAAAGGTTTGACAAGAAAGGAAAGGGAAAGATCTGCTCTGGAGATACTATAAAATTAGAGCCTTTGGTCTTGGCAAAGAATTATATGGAAGGGACAGAGAATATACATGCATTTATGGGCACCCTAACAGGACATTGAAAAGAAAACACATGTGTGAAGCTCTCTTTATTCTTAGGATTGTTTCTAAAATTAGGTATTTATTACAATGAAATACATGATAGTAAAGGAGCTTGGAATCTAATAGGATTCCAGGGATTGTTACACTGCCAAGTATCATGAAGACAGGATGATTCATGATCCAAGGCTCTGCTAGAGGTCAAGATGGCTTGCAGTCCCTGCTGCATCAGGAATTTCTTGATACTTAGTTTAGGACTTTGCATTATCATTGCAGAGGCCCTTTGATACTACATGTCTTGATTTACCTTTTTATTTATTTATTTTTTCGGTTCCCACTAGTGATTCTCTCTCCAAAACTACATTTTGAATTCTAAAGGAAAGAAATACAATAGTCCTGTTTTTCACTCCTTCATGCCTGCTGTCACTTCTGTCTCACAGACCACCAGCCAGAAAGAACTTTCTGAATCATTTTTGACTGAGAATAGTAAAACCTCAAAAAATAATGGTTTAAAGAAAGGAGAAGTTTATTTCCTAGAGGTCAAAGGAATTTGGAAGTAAAGCAGCCTGGAAGATGTGTCAAGGAAGTGGTATCTTTCTTAATGTGGCTTCTATTTCTGTTGTTGTTCAGTCTCAGTCATGTCTGACTATTTGGGACTCCATGGACTGTAGCACGCCAGGCTTCCCTGTCCTTCACTATCTCCTGGAGTGTGCTCAAACTTGTGTCCATCGATTCGGTGATGCCATCCAACCATATCATCCTGTTTCCCCCTTCTCCACCTGCCCTCAATCTTTCCCAGCACCAGGGTATTTCACAGTGAGTCAGCTATTTGCATCAGGTGGCCAAAGTATTGGAGCCTCAGCCTCAACATCAGTCCTTACAGTGAATAATCAGGGTTGATTTCCTTTAGGATTGACTGGTTTGATCTCCTTGCTATCCAGGGAACTCTCAAGAGTCTTCTGCAACACCACAGTTCCAAAGCATCAGTTCTTCATTGTTCATCCTTCTTTATGGTTCAACTCTCACATCCATGCATAACTGCTGGAAAAATCGTACCTTTCACTATAGGGACCTTTATTGGCAAAGTGATGTCTCTGCTTTTTAACACACTGTCTAGGTTTGTCATAGCTTTTCTTCCAAGGAGCAAGCATCTTTTAATTTCATGGCTGCAGTCACCATCTGCAGTGATTTTGGAGCCCGAGAAAATAAAGTCTGTCACTGTTTCCATTGCTTCCCCATCTATTTGCCATTAGATGATGAGACCAGATGCCATGATCTTAGTTTTTTGAATCTTGAGTTTTAAGCCAGCTTTTTCAGTCTCCTCATTCACCTTCATCCAGAGGCTCTTTAATTCCTTTTCCCTTTCTGCCATTAGAGTGGTATCATCTGCACATCTGAGGTTATTGATAGTTCTTCTGGCAGTCTTGATTCCAGTTTGAGCTTCATCTAGCCCAGCATTTCACATGATGTACCCTGAATATAAGTTGAATAAGCAGCATGATTATGTACAGCCCTGATATACTCCTTTCCCAATTTTAAATCAGTTTGTTGTTCCATGTCTGGTTCTAACTATTGCTGAGGTTATATTAAAACTGACAGTTTGGCCATTATGTTTACATTCTATCCATCATGAGGAAAAAGGAGAGGGAAAACTTCACAACTAGAAGGAATTCCATGCATTGTTCTTTCATCTTGTTCATTCATCTAGGCAGAGAGAAAGGTAATTGATATTGGGAGGCAAATAGTAGTCTCTGGCTTAATATTTTAATAGATTTTTTTTTTTTTACTGGGAGGAATGGACTGCATGTTGGATCTGTTTTTTTACTTTACCCTTGCTCCCCATTGCTTTTGTTCACTAAAGGGATACTGCCTGCACATAATGACCTACCTCAGGGAACCCCACCCCTCTGCCTAAATGTTTAAACAAAGTGCCTTTGTTCATGACCCTATCCACCTGTGGATGGCTGCAGGAAGGAAGAAATTAACACACCCCCTCCCCAGGATGGCCTTTCCAGGAGACACTTGCAAGATTAATGGGCTTTTTACTTTACCTCCTCACCTCCCCCCATCTCTGTTCTATAAAAGAACCTGGCACTGAGACACCAATAAGACGGTTATTTTGAGACATCAGTCTGCCATCTTTTTGTTCTGCCAGCTTTCTGATTAAAGTTATATTTCTTGCCTCAACACCTCGTCTCCAATTCATTGGCCTGCATTGTGGCCAGCAGAGCAAGTTTGGACTCACTACTAAATTGGCTGATGGGTTAAATTCCCACCACTGTTTCAAGGTGCTGTGGTTGAGTCAAACTAGAGTTCAACCACCTAGACACCTGCCGATGCTGCTGTCTCACCAAGGGCCTTTCAGTTTTCCTTAAACAAAACCATGAGTAAAAGCAGCATTTTGATTGGCCTACCCAGGACAAAATTTGGATAAAGAGCAGGCTTGGAGTATGGTAAGCTTTTAGTAGCAGGGAAACTGATGAGATCAATTCCATCCTCATTAAGTTTTTTTTCTAATGGTGATGCACAACTGTCTATACCTCTGTTTCTGCAGACCAAATAAAATTATTACAAACTAGGCTATAATAAATATTATAAAAGTAACTTGGAGTCTTACAATCATAGTCTAGTTCCCAAAGGGGACAAATGGCCTCTTATAGTATGTGTAGGCACAGAATTGCTTTCACTTTCATTCCAGCCATAGGCTTTTCCTGCACTTTTACCTTTGAAATCATTCTTAAAAACAACTCTACACTTACTTGCAAATGGTAAATGGCATTTTGTATGGAGTTTCCAGTCTTGTTACTTTCTCTGCACACTTTGTCTTCACAAATAATATGACAGGGGTCAGGACCATGGCTCATCCATGCCCTCAAATGAGCTGAAAAGGACAGTGAGTTTCCTGAGTCCAGAGGCAATTTCTTTTATTTTTTTTTTCCTTATCAAGGGCTCCTGTCAGAGAGGCCAGATAGTCTGCACAGCCTGAAGTGAGCAGGTACCAGGCTGTCTCATATTAAAATGTGGAAACATTATTCCCAGCCAGTGTTACATAGGAAGCTGCACCCAGAAAGACACAGAAGCTCTTGGAAGAAACTTCAAGATATCTTGGAAGATTTAACTTTTCATGATTTTTTGTTTGGAGTCTATCTGTTAGGATCCAAAGTTTATAGTGTTTGCATGTTTTGCACACATCACACATATACTCTCTCTCTCTCTCACACACACACACACACTTATCCTAGCTGTGAGTTAATACAGATTCCACCCAGACTCTTATATGCAAAGCTCAACTCTCCCCTTACTGAATTTGCTCTGGCACTATATTTCTTCTTCGTATTGTTATCTCTGTGTAATCTTAGTATAACATATTATTCTACTCATTCTGTAGCATGCATTTTCAACTATACATTAAAAATAGTGTCTCATACAAATTCATTTTTTGTCATGGTGGATTTTGTTTTGTTTTTTACATTTTTGTTTAATTTACAGACTCTTCATCCTTATAGCTTTTGTATATAAAAAGAAAATAACTTTGGGTTCATTCAAACATGGTGATGGACAGGGAAGCCTGTTGCGCTACAGTTCATGGGGTCCAAAGAATCAGACACGACTGAGTAACTGAACTGAACTGAAACATGTTGTAATTCAGATTTGTTCTATAAGATGTACTGTGAGTAGTAACTGCTGGGTCAGCTAGACAAAGGAGTGTGTTACTACTTGCAGCTATATCAAAATATCAGTTTTATTTGTTTTTTTTTTTTCAAAATATCAGTTTTATAGTGTACCTATTTACCATGTTTGGAAGTGAATATTTTATTATATTTAAAGTCACCTGAAAAGTGGTGTAAATTTTCAAAAGCGCTCATGGAGAAATGCTATAGAGTAAGTCTGTAATTTATGTGGCTACTCTGAATATATATATATATATATACATATATATATATATATATCTCCATGAACTGAAGAACCAGTGGTTCCAGTCTCGACTACATCTCCCTCACCCCTTCTGCATTCCCCAACAAAAGCAGTAAATAATATGTAAGCTTCTGTCTTAGATTTCATTTTCTGGGAACTTGGACAATTATCTCCCTAGGGCAACACAGGTAAAGAAAAACACACAAATAGAAAGGTGTCCTCTAACGTTTCCCTTATCTGAGATAACTGGCCATCTTCCAGTCACCATTCATAAAAGCTCAATTGTCCTCTCTGTGTCTGGTGATTTATTAGATTCATCAGCTGTGCTTTTCTCGGTGGCGTGAGATTTCAATTTAGGGGAACTATCCAGAAGTCAATGCTAATTTAGGCAGAAATTGCTGTTCAGTTGCGTCCAACTCTTTGTGACCCCATAGACTGTAGCTTGCCAGGCTTCCCTGTCTTTCAGTATTTCCTGGAGTTTGCTCAAACCCATGTCCATTGAGTAGGTGATGCCATCCAACCATCTCATCCTCTGTCATCCCCTTCTTCTCCTGCCTTCAATCTTTCCCAGCATCAGGGTCTTCTCCAATGAGTCAGCTTTTTGCATCAGTTGTCCAAAGTATTGGAGCTCCAGATTCTGCATCAATCCTTCCATTGAATATTCAGGGTTAATTTCCTTTAGGATTGACTGGTTTGATCTCTTTGCATTCCATGGGACTCAAGAGTCCTCTCCAACACCACAGCTCAAAAGCATCAATTCTTCAGCACTCAGCCTTTTTGATTGTTCAGCTCTCACGTCCATACATGACTACTGGAAAAACCATAGCTTTGACTATACGGACCTTTGTCTGCAAGGAGAAAGAAGCAGTGACCCCACAGGAGACTGACCCAGACTTGCCCATGAGTGTCCAGGAGTCTCCGGCAGAGGCGTGGGTCCACAGTGGCCTGCTGCGGGGTCGGGGCACTGAGTGCAACAGTGTGTGCATTGGACCTTTTGAAGGAGGTCGCCATTATCTTCATTATCTCCACCATAGTTTGGCCTCAGGTCAAACAACATGGAGGGAACACAGCCCTGCCCATCAGCAGACAGTTGGATTAAAGATTTACTGAGCATGGTATTTTGTCACCCTGCTTATTTAACTTATATGCAGAGTACATCATGCGAGATGCCAGGCTGGATGAAGCATAAGCTGAAATCAAGACTGCGGGGAGAAATATCAATAATCTCAGATATGGAGATGACACCATACTTATGGCAGAAAGCGAAGAACTAAAGAGTTTCTTGATGAAAGTCAAACACGAGAGTGAAAAAGTTGGCTTAAAACTCGACATTCAGAAAACTAAAACCATGGAATACAGTCCCATCACTTCATGGAAAAATAGATGGGGAAACAGTGGAAACAGTGAGAGACTTTATTTTCTTGAGCTCCAAAATCACTGCAGATGGTGATTGCAGCCATGAAATTCAAAGACACTTGCTCCTTGGAAGAAAAGTTATGACCAACCTAGACAGCATATTAAAAAGCAGAGATATTACTTTGCCAACAAAGGTCTGTCTAGTCTAAGCTACTTTTCCAATAGTCATGTATGGATGTGAGAGTTGGAATATAAAGAAAGATAAGCACAGAACAATTGATACTTTTGAACTGTGGTGTTGGAGAAGACTCTTGAGAATCCCTTGAACTACAAGGAGATCCAACAAGTCAATTCTAAAGGAAATCAGTCCTGAATATTCAGTGGAAGGACTGATGCCAAAGCTGAAACTCCAGTACTTTGGCCACCTGATGCGAAGAACTGACTCATTTGAAAATACCCTGATGCTGGGAAAGATTGGAGGTGGGAGGAGAAGGGGTCGACAGAGGATGAGATGGTTGGATGGCATCACTGACTCGATGGACATTGAGTTTGAGTAAGTTCCTGGAGTTGTTGATGGACAGGGAAGCCTGTGGTGCTGCAGTCCATGGGGTCGCAGAGTCGGACATGACTGAGTAACTGAACTGAACTGAACTTGTTGGCAAAGTAATGCCTCTGCTTTTTAATACGCTGTCTAGATTGGTCATAGCTTTTCTTCCAAGGAGCAAGCATCTTTTAATTTCATATTTACAGTCACTGTCTGCAGTTATTTTGGAGCCCAAGAAATAGAAGATCCTAATTAAATATCTCTATTTCATTTTTAACCTTCCTTAAAGTTTCCTCCTTTATTCCACCTAATAAGGGACAAATGGACCTAACATGGGCTGAAGTTTCATTCATTCTCACTTAGTCATGACTAACAACAACAGCAACAAAAATCTTCTCTGTGTTTTGAAACTCTGAACAACCAAGTAAGAATACTCTATTTGGGTGGTATTCAAAGGATTTAAAGATAGAGAGCATAATCCTACACCTTCTGAAGTCATAGGCACGTAGGAAGGATGTTTAGAGACGTGAAAGAAAAGATTAAAATTTATTCATTCAACATTTTTTTTTAACTGCTTCCTACTTGCCAGGCTTGTGAGTGTCTGTAATTCAACAGACACATAACATCAGCACTGCATGTGTATAAAAGTAGTGGTAGCTACAAAAGCTCAGGACTAGAAATAAAAAGACACTGCTTTTTGGTTAAAATCTCCACTGACCTTGAGCAAATCAGCTGTCCACTCAGGGACCCTCTTGTCTCATCCATAAAATAGGAATGTTGAGCTGGATAAAACCCGTAAGTCTTCTCATCTAAAATACGATAATACTAGTTCCTTTTTGTGATATTTTATTATTCCTTTGCAAAATGAGAAGATTTGCAGGGAAGTCTTACTTCACTGATGGTAAAAATATGATTTTCAAATATATTGAGTGCTATATAAATGCAAAGCAGTTGTGGGCGTGTTTAGATATGTTTAATGCTTTGCTGTTAGCTTTCATAAAGCCACTACAACATTTGTGCATCTGTTATATTTTTTGCTCTATATTTATATAGTAGGAAATTTTTTTTTTTTTTAGAAAAAGAACCTGGTTAATAAATATGTACTTCCTACAACTGGTCCAGAGCATTTGTTCATTTTTCCAGGAAAAATGATTGAAAAATGAAAGTTAAAACCTACTGCTAAGTTTTGGGGTTTTTTTTAAGTTCATTTTTGAAAATATTTTTCTCTTCCTTTTCCTGCTGCTATACTGAAGTCTTGTGGTAAAATAAGACATTCTTTTCACTTTGCTGCATGTGACTTTTTTCTTTCTTTCTTTCTTTCTTTTGTTTTTTTTTTTTTTTTTTTTTTTTTACTGTCCAGAAGCTTCTTTTTCTCTTGCTTCTGAAAAAGTTTGCAGCTTTCTCATAACTATATGCCTGGTGTCATGAGATTAGTGCTCTTGGAGGTTCTGTGCTGACTCTGCAGGACATAATGAAATGAGCTGAAAATTCATTGAACATTGAATTGTAGCTATTGAAAGTTCTTTTGAAGTGTCTTTAGGCTTTGTGCTAAGAACATTTGCTTTTCGCTGTAGCCTCCACTGTTAGATTATCAGTGGTCAGACAGGTTCTTAACATTTCTGAGTCTCAAAGATCTTACTAGAAATATAAAATACCTAACTCTTATTTTGGGGGATGTTAAGAAAAAGCAGTAAATACCTAGTAGATGACCTAGGATGTTATAGATGATCAATAAATATAAACTTGTTCTCCATCCCTCAGCATTTTCAATCCTCTTGTCATGTTTTTCACTTTTTATTATCACCTGTAAAGGAGAAAGCTAAATATGTGTCAAACCCACATTTATCAATTTGTGTATTACCTGTTTATTCCACTAAGTCTCCAGTATCATGGATGTGTCTTGTTCATTGATACAGTTCCAACTTCTCTGACACTGTATATAGCAAAGTAGATTTTAGATGTTTGTTTGTTAAAGATGAGTTCGTCTGTGTTTGTATTGTTGTTATGACTATTATCAAGAGTTATTATAAAAAGTATCAAACAGAATTTACGTGAACTTAGCACATAAACCAAAAAAATAATGAGGTGCAAAAAGGCCCTGTCAGTTCTCGTGTTCTCAGTGTTTCCTACTAACTGGTATTATAATTTTGAGCCAGTTTCAGAGATGCTATGTAGAGAATAATCAAACTAAATAAAAAAGAAGAGGCAATAGTTTCTAGTTTTTCGTTGCTCTTTCTCTGTAATCCTGTTGTTGTTGTTCTACTGATGTATAAAGTATTGAATTACTGAATTTTAGAGCTGGCAGGGAGCATTCAACTCTCAAGCCATTATCATTTTCATCAATACTGAACCATTAACATATTGATTGAGCATTTATGTCTAGTGGGAAAAAAAGCTAGTCAGAGAATCCTGTCCTTTATCCACCTTTCCATTCAATTTCTATATCTTGTATTTGGTATTTTAAATAGTTCTTTCACCTGTTTACATCTCTAAATCCCTCTCATCACTGCCGTATATCACACTACCATGATATTTTGCCTGGCCTATTTAGACAGACTCCATATTTGACTCCTGTAAATAGGTTAAGTATGCATCAATCTATACTCCACACTGCAATCCTAGTAGTTTTCCAGATTTGATCTAATATTTTCCATTTAACATCTTTCAGTGGCTTCCATTAGGATAAGATAGTAGAAGACCTATGCAATTGTCTGCAGTCTGGCTTTTTTACTGTTACGTCACACATCTCATCATTCTCCATTATTGTTTCTGATTCTCTGTCATTTAGCCAACCCCATCTTTTCTGATTTCTTCAGCAGGGCATGTTCTCCATTATTTCTGCTGCATGTGGATGTCCCTCCTAGAACAAGTCCCACATCCATCACCATCCAACCAGTTTCTGGATGAACTTGTTACCTACATGATATCTGTCTTTTCCGAGAGATTTTAAGTTCCATGGTCTCTCTTATTTTCTCACCTCCTCCGTCTCTTTTTCTATCCCCTTTTTATTCCTATTTCCCAAATGTTTCCTCAGTACCTGGTACATAGCTTTTAGTATTTGGGTTCATAAATATTTGTAGAATAAGTCATGTTTTCCTAAAAAGAGTTTTGTATAATTTTTATAATTGTACTGAAATTTATACTTCAATTCCAAGAAACTGAAAAAACACAAAAATAAAGATGGTATTTAATGAGCAAAAATGACCTCCTAACATTCATTTATAGTAAATGTTAAACAGAAACATGATGTGCTGAACTCATTTTAGATACTGCGGTCTAAACTATGCTGACAACTGAAGCAAGCTGTATATGTTTAGAAAACACAAATATGCTTGAGAATAATAATAGTATGAATATCAGGTTGGCCAAAAAGTTCATTTGGGTTTTTCATAGCATCTTGTAGAAAAACCCACACACAAAACCCAACCCCAGACTATACATTTAAGGTATCTTCATAGAAGTTCTATCATCCTATAAAATCTTTATACAATAGAGGATATTTTGCCTCTCCTCCCACAAATTCATTATGTCAATAAATTTTACTTGAGTAGCAAATATTGTTCTACCAGATATTATTCTAGACAGTGGAGGTAAAAATCATGATCAAAAGGAAAAAAAAAGATCTTGCTATTGTGAATTTAATATGTTAATTTAGGAATATAATCAAGAAACTAAAAAACTAAATACATAATAGCTGAGATGTGGATAAATAACAGAGGAAAATAGATCAGAGTGAATGTATCAGAAAAGACCTAGTCAAGTGAAACAAATCACATCAGTTTTGTAAAAAAGTAAATTTAATGTAAAGAATTAATAACTAGGTATATATTCTTAATTACTGATAGAGATAAAGAGAAAATCTAAAGGGTAGCAAGAGGAGCTACAAAAAGCACCTGCTGCCACTGGGGCTAAGGAAAAATAAACCTTTGAGGAAGGACCCCACAAGATTGACATTAAGCCAACTGAAGTGGTGATCTGCCTTCCTCTCAAGTGCATTGCCTGCTGCCACAGTAAAGAGGAACATTTCTGGAGGTCACCCAGGAACTGGAAGAATAACCCACCGCCATGGAAAATGCTGAAAAGACTCTCCTGAACTTCCCACTGTAGAGAAAACAAAAATGTGAATAAAGAAAAAGTAGTCCTTTCTTCTGGCCTTCTCATTCCAGTGCTTCCTATTGTCAGGATTCGACAAAGAGCCGCATGAAAAAAGAAAAGCAATACAGTTTTTAGCAACCATTTTCAGTAGCAAGAAGTAGGTTGGAAAAGGATGGGTGTGGGATTAAGGCATTAAATTAGAAACTAGCCCGAGTCCCTGATAACGTGGAATTTCAGCGAAGTTCTGCACGAAGTAAGGAATCCAGATGTAGGCTTAACTGGAGAAAAAAGATTGCAGGCAGAGAAAAGAACAGTTTCAAAGAACCAGAAATGGGGTCACATTTGACAGGTTTAAGGAAGAGCTAGGAAGTCAGCATTGCTGGAAGATGAGTTCGTAGAGACAGCAAGGGGGCAGACCCTGGACACGACAGACTCTTGTTTTGAGTGAGGCTTAAACTGATCAGAGGGTTCTGATCAGCAGAATGTGTAATCTTAATTAACTTTAAAAGAATCACTTTAGCTTCTGTGTTGAGAAAAGACTGTAGGTGTTATAAAGAGAATTCAGTTCAGATCGCTCAGTTGTGTCCAGCTTTGGAACCCCATGGACTGTAGCACGCCAGGCTTCCCTGTCCATCACCAACTCCCGGAGCTTGCTCAAACTCATGTCCATGGAGTCAGTGATGCCATCCAGTCATCTCATCCTCTGTCATCCCCTTCTCCTACTGCCTTCAATCTTTCCCAGCATCAGGGTCTTTTCCAATAGGTTGGCTCTTTGCATCAAGTGGTCAAAATATTAGAGCTTCAGCTTCAGCATCAGTCCTTCCAATGAATATCCCAAACTGATTTCTTTTAGGATTGACTAGTTTGATCTCCTTGCATTCCAAGGGACTCTTAAGAGTCTTCTCCAACACCACAGTTCAAAACCATCAATTCTTCAGGGCTCAGCCTTCCTTATGGTCCATCTCCCACATCCATACATGACTATTGGAAAAACCATAGCTTTGACTATATGCACCTTTCTCAGAAAAGTAATGTCTCTTCTTTTTAATATGCTGTCTAGGTATGTCATAGCTTTTCTTCCAAGTAGCAAGCATCTTTGAATTTCATGGCTGCAGTCACCTTCTGCAGTGATTTTGGAGACCAAAAAGATAAAGTCTCTCACTGTTTCCACTATTTCCCCATCTATTGCCATGAGGTGATGGGACCAGTTGCCATGATCTTAGTTTTTTCAGTTTTGAGTTTTAAGCCAACTTTTTCACTCTCCTCTTTCCATTTCATCAAGAGGTTCTTTGGCTCCTCTTTACTTTCTACCAAATGGGTGGTGTCATCTGCATATCTGAGATTATTGATACTTCTCCCAGCAGTCTTGATTCCAGCTTGTGCCTCATCCAGCCCAGCATTTCACATGATGTACTCTGCATAAATGTTAAATAAGCAGGGTGACAGTATACAGCATTGGCATACTCATTTCCCAATTTGGAACCAGTTGGTTGTTCCATGTCTGGTTCTAACTGTTGTTTCTTGATCTGCATACAGATTTCTCAGGAGGCAGATAAGGTGATCAGGTGTTCCTATATCTTTAAGAATGTTCGTAGTGATCCACACAGTCAAAGGCTTTGGCGTAGTCAGTGAAGCAGAAGTAGATGTTTTTCTGGAATTCTCTTGCTTTTTCTATGATCCAACGGATGTTGGCAATTTGATCTGTTTCCTCTGCCTTTTCTGAATCCAGATTGACCATTTGGAAGTTCTCAGTTCACATACTATTAAAGCCTAGCTTGAAGAATGTTGAACATTACTTTGCTAGCATGTGAGATGAGTACAATTGTGCGGTAGTTTGAACATTCTTTGGCATTGCCTTTCTTTGGGATTGAAATGAAAACTGACCTTTTCCAGTCCTTGTGGCCACTGCTGAGTTTTCCAAATTTGCTGGCACATTGAGTGCAACACTTTCACAGCATCATGTTTTAGGATTTGAAATAGCTCAACTGGAATTCCATCACCTCCACTAGCTTTGTTCATAGTGATGCTTCCTAAGGCCCACTTGACTTCACATTCCAGGATGTCTGGCTCCAGGTGAGTGATCACACCATCGTGGGTATCTGGGTCATGAAGATCTATTTTGTATACTTTCTCTGTGTATTCTTGCCATCTTTTCTTGAAATCTTCAGCTTCTGTTAGGTCCATTCCATTTCTGTCCTTATTTTGCCCATCATTGCATGAAATGTTCCCTTGGTATCTCTAATTTCCTTGAAGAGATCTCTAGTCTTTCCCATTCTTCTATTTTCCTCTTATTTCTTTGCATTGATCACTGAGGAAGGGTTTCTTAGCTCTCCTTGCTATTCTTTGGAACTCGTCATTCAGATGGATATATCTTTTCTTTTCTTCTTTGTCTTTCACTTCTCTTCTTTCCACAGCTGTTTGTAAGGCCTCCTCAGATGACCATTTGGCTTTCTTGCATTTCTTTTTCTTGGGAATCTTTTTGATCACTCCTTCTTGTACAGTGTTAGGAACCTCCGTCCATAGTTCTTCAGGCAGCTTCTCAGATCTAATCCCTTGAATCTATTTGTCAGTTCCACTGTATAATCATAAGGGATTTGATTTAGGTCATACCTGAATGATCTAGTGTTTTTCACTACTTTAATTTAAGCCTGAATTTGGAAATAAGGAGTGCATGAAGAGAACTAGGGAATAAAATAAGCAAGTGTGAGAAATGAAAATGACTTGGATTGAAGTGGTTTTAATGAGGTCATCCAAACCTGTTGAACTGAGGATGGAAGGAAAAGGTGGCAGAGTTCAGTGGCAAATATGTAAGGACATATGTGAGAGGAAGAGAGAATTGTGACAACATTTTTTTTTTTTTCCTGCTGAAGGATAGAGATGACGTGGCACTGTGATGTGGAAGCGGGTAAAAGTTGCAGTTTTAGAGTACAGAAACCTCAGAAGTTCAGTTTTAGGTATTTTAATTGTGTTATGCCTCTTTGACATTCAAATAAGGATGTTAAATAGGTACTAGGATATCTTGTGTGCAGAGGAGTGGTCCAACTTAGAGTCTGTTTAATGTTAGCAGCTCGTAGACCTTGGAGGCATTATGTTATCTATGAGGTTAATATCACCTAAGGACCAACTGAACTTATTTATACTTTTTAAAGATTAATTTACTTGTATTCATTTATCTGTGACTGCGCTGGTTCTTCTTTGCTCTACACGGGCTTTCTCTCGTGACGAGTAGGGCTCTTCTCTAGTTGTGGTGTGTGGGCTTCTCGCTGCAGTGGTTTCTCTTGTTGCCGAGCATGCACTCTAGGTGCACGGGCGTCAGTAGTTGGTCATGTGGGCCCAATAGTTGCGGGTCACGGGCTCTAAAACTCAGACTCAGTACTTGTGGCGCACAGGCTTAGTTGCTCCAAGGCATGCGGGATCTTCTTGGACCAGGGATTGAACCCATATCCCCTGCGTTGGCAGGCGGGTTCCCTATCACTGAGCCACCAGAGGAGCCTAAGTGTAAATTTTTAAAAGGAAAAAGTTGGAGAGGAGGGACATGTTAATCTTTACAGGTTGGGGAAATGAGGAGAAACCGACAAAGAGTCTGAGACAGGCTGGTCAGTGAGGTCAGATGAAAACCAAGAAGCACTGATATTAGAGAAGCCAAGTACAACAGGTGTTAATGAAAAAATAATCACTTTGGTCAAAAGATTATTAGAAGAAAGGAAAAAATAGGGACAGAAAGAGAAGTATAAAACATTGGATTAGCATCACTTTTACGCCCACATTATTATTTTCTTTAGCTATAATTTGAACTTTCCCTATATCCAAGTAACAACCAATTAGATGCGATTCTTTCCTTGTACTAATGCAAATAGATCACAGTCAAATTTTAAATGGTTGCGTGATTACTCAGCTAGAGACTGCATATTCCAACATCTTTTGCTTTGTGACTATTTACACCCCAAAGGATTTAATGTAAGTGATGAGTCTCTATTTCAAGGTCAGGTTCATTCTTTCATCTTTCCTGCTGTTTTGGAGGTCACAATAATTGAAGCAACCTTGAAATCCATGTGCTGAGGATAGGTGCTTACCAGCCCTGAGTTATTCACTTCTGTAAATTATGTGAGAGAAAAATAAACCTTTCTTACATTAATCCACTGTATTTGGTGGTCATTTTATTATAGTAGCTTACATGTATCTCATCTAAATAACAATCTGTGTGCTTCAAAAGTTTAAGAGAATAATGAAACAGTATTCAAATGACTGCTAAAGGGAGATCAGAAATAAAGAGTTTATTGAAAACTGTCACCAAGGATCTAAATGAGATCAGGGTCTATCCTAACACCTCACCCCTTAGCCCTGGTGAAGACTAGTTGATTATTTTAAATATCCCCATCATCAGAGGCATCTAATGGATGTCTATATATTATAATCTTGTGTTCTCACATATACAGAGGAGAACTGAATTAATTCAGTGTCATTATACTTTGTGGGGCTTCCTAGGTGGCTCAGGGGTAAAGACTTCGCCTCCAGTACAGGAGATGCAGGGGATGTAGGACCGATGCCAGGCTCAGGAAGCTCCCTTGGAGAAAGAAATACCAACGCACTCCAGCAGTCTTGCTCGGAGACTCTCATGGACAGAGGAGCCTGGCAGGCTGCAGTCCATGGGATTGCAAAGAGTCGGACAGGACAGAAGCCACTGAGCACAGAGTACACACACATACTTTGTTCCTAGAAAAAGTGTTTAGAAATAAGCTCCTACTGCCTTCTTAATTTCTTTACTTTTGTTAGTGTATTTCAATGTTAATATCATCTTAATATGCATATATATGTGACTGAATGATTTACAATAAATCAGGGTAATGCTAAGTCTTAAGGTCATGGCTTACTAGTGTTACTTTCTCTAGAATCAAAATTTAATTTGCTGAAGGAGTTAGGGAATAGATCCTATTTGCATCATCACAGTTTTCAAATACAATTTCCTGTGTGAAATCTCGGTATTTCCTTTGAATGAGATAGCTAACATATATCAGAAAGAGTCCTCATCTTGCCTATAATGGGAAGATCTAGTTTTATAAGAAACTAAGTGGTATTTTTAAGTTGCCTCCAGGCTGAATCCCCCTAAATACATGAAGGTCTTAAATACGGCTCCAGATGTCAGGAAACATGATAGCTCCAGGTGGTAGAATAGTGTGTGTTCTAAGCCATGGCCCTGTTTCAGCCACCTGATTGAATTAGTGTATTTGAATTCAAATCACAGGTCCCGCTTTTCACTATAGCTTTCAAACTCGCTTAGGCAGGTTCTTTCTGAGAGAAACCAATACTACTGAGTTTCACAATACTGTATTGTGGCACTATTGCAATATTGTTCACATCTCATCTCTCTTGAAAATATCCTTCTATTTATCCCAAGATGCTGCTTGACCTTTGTTCAGTTTGAGATCCCATTAGACTACAAATCCCTGGAGAAAGGAATGGCAACCCACTTCATTTTTCTTGCCTGGAGAATTCCATGGACAGTGGAACCTAGTGGGCGGGCTATAGTCCTTGTGGTCACAAAGAATCAGACACAAACGAGTGACTAACACTAGGCTATATAAATAAGCTAACCTATCATGAGTAATTCTCATATGGGAGATACTGCTTTAATTTCTTTACTAATTTAATCTTCACAACTCTATAAAGTATATACTATTATTAATGCCATGTTACTTACAAAATAATTAAGAGAAAGAGAAAAGGGCAAGGAATCTAACTCAAGGTTAAAGCTAATACCTTTTAGATGTAGGATTTCATAGTTGACATGAGATTCTGGGATTTTAACTCCAACTTTGTATTTATATTATAAAATGATCTAGAAACCCTTTGTTATCATTACAGTGTGACCTTGGGTACTTGTAAATTACATAGGGATTCAGTTAAGATTGCCCTTGAAATTTCTAGAAAAGATCAAGAATTGTGTTCCCTGAATATGAACAAAGGTCTGGGGGATTAACAGCACCTTGATTTTATTTATCACCATTATGTGTTTTGGCTGAGAAGCCACGTTATGCTTTATTTCCCCAACTTTATAACAGAAGATCATGTATTTTCTTCATGGGGCATCTTTCATCTAAGAATCTCAAAGGGCTCAACAAATGTTATCTCATTAACGATCTCATCATCTCTTTATCATACAATCTGTCTCTGAAGTAGGTGGCAAAGAATTGAAACGCAGATGTATTACTTGACTTATCCAAGGTCATAGACCTGACCCGTCATAAACAACAAAGAAAAAAATGTGTAGGTTAATTTGTATTCAGTGCTTTTGCTGCATAACCATCCAAGGTCTTTAATTACTGTCTTGAAGCAGAGTTGCACACTCAACTTGATATATCCTAATAAAAAGTTAGACCTTATGTCAACATCTCTCTCTTTAGTACAGTAATAATAGGGAAAATGATGTTTTATGTTTCTGTGGTAGCTGCTAACAGTTTGGTCACTTTTATTGCATTATATGATATTCCAGACATCCTGGGAGGTGAATTAGGTAAATATACTGCTTTTCACTTTTCAAGGGAAAGCATTGAGAAAGAAGATGCTGTGAAATACCAGTAAAGCTTCAGTGGATCCTTTGAGGAGCTTTATTGTTTAGAGATCGTTCTGCAGATTTTTTTTTTTCCAAGTTGATCAAGTGCCAGCCTTGGTTTCCCAACATGAACCTGTAATTGGCCAAAAACAACCCATGGAATGGGATACTTTGGGCAGTTCTTGGCAGTAAAGAACAGTTTCCTCTGAAAGAAACGGTTGTAAGCCACTGCAACAGACATTGTCAGAAGAGAGGGTGTACATGTGGGTGTGCTTTTCATCACAGTGCTCACTGCGGTCAATAACATTCATTAGGCATGCGCCTGTGTCACTATATGTCAGGTACTGAACTAAGATCTTAAATGCATGATCTCACCCAATTTTTACAGCTTTAAGAGGTGGTTGGTTTTATTATTGTTGTTCTCATTTTACAGTTGATCAAGTTAAAAGTATTTGCCTCAGACTATACAAGTGTCACTTTTTACACTTAACCACCATTGTGTTCTACTTACCTTTGTCCAGGTTCCTGTTCTCAAGTGTTACAGATGTCTTAATTTCCCTTATATCTTCAATTCAAAGTTGACTTGGGGGCAGGTTAAATGAAATTAAGTGAGGCAGCAAATATAAAGAATGTTATATTCTGTCTGATGCATAGAATGTATTCAACAAATAGTAGTTCATTTATATCTTCATCTGTCTCAGATAAGGAGAAGGAAATGACAGCCCACTCCAATATTCTTGCCTGGGAAATCCCATGAACAGAGAAGCCTGGCAGGCTACAGTCCATGGGGTCACAAAGAGTTTGGACACAATTTAGCAACTGAATGCATGTCTCAGATAAATTGGTTTTAATTATGCCTACTTATGACACAGCACCTCTCCTCTGAATGATATAATAATAAGATCTTCAAGTTAACTTAAAACAATTACACTCTAGCAAATAAATTATTTACTCTGCATTTCTTGCTATCTAAAACTACCAGATGACCTTTCATACCTGAAATATAATTCAGGGAGAGAGTCTAAGAGCAGAAAGTCATCTCTCTACCACAGCCCTCTCCCTCCAGGGCAGCACTGAAATTACTGCAGCCTGTCTGTGCAGTGAACCTTAACTTGATTCCTTAGTCACTCCCTCTGTTGTGTACTGAGTGCTTTCATGTCACCTTGAGAAAAGAAATCCCTCTGTCATGATCAGAAGAATCTGAAATCCTTGACTAAAAGATTTCTTAAATTTCTTAAACAGAGTTTCCTAAATAGAAATAGCAGATGAGAGACCTGTAGACTAATTAGGCAATAGGTCTCTAAGTTTTTATATGGTACTCAGTACACATTCAAGTCAGGAAAGGAAGAAAACTAACAACAACAACAAAAAAATTAAGTTCCATCTCTGATAAGAAATGCCACTGCTTCCCATTCCTTAACAAAATACCTAGCATATCTGATACTTGATTAAAAGTGATTGTGAAGCAATAGTGGAAATTAGGACAGTAAACTGATATTCTTTGTTCTATATTGAAATCCCAGATACCTTATCAGCATCCAGTGTGAGCTCAGATGTCATTGACTTCATTGCGTTTCATTTTTCTATCATGTCCTGCTTGTTTTTATTTGCTGCATAATTTGAGAGTATTGTAAAGACCAAGTTTTATTATCCAGTTACATTTTTATACAATTGCAGCCAAAAAATTGTGCAATCAGTTTCTTTCAAACAGGTACATTTTCTAGTGAATCCAATTGATTTTGAAGTGAATGGCTGAGGTCTCATCATAAATTCATGTAGTTGTTTACTGGACAACCAGATTTCCATAGACATCTTGAAAATGGAATACAATAAATGTAAACTTAAGATGAATTGTCAAGTGAAAAAGAGATACCTGAACTCAATGCAGACTTCAATATTACATGGGTTTTGCAGTTATTCTCACATTGAGAGGCTTTAGTGCTAAAAGTTTGAAGAAAAATGTGCCTGAGATAATTCCAGTGAAGCAATGCCTAAAAGTAGTAGAAATCTCAATATTTCTAGCCAGAAAGAAAACACAACTGGAAGTTTAGGGAAACAATATGGGGAAGAAATCTGGGGAGCTATTAACAGTGAACGAAGTGAATGTCTGCCATAAAAAGGTTGTCATAGCCAACTACTAACGGTGGAGGGGAAACAGAAGGGGATTGGCAATGGATACCCCTTTTGAATATCATAGAAATCACAAAAGTCAAGTAAAATGAAAGGTCAAAAGTGGTCTGAAACACTTAATAGCTTGATGTGGTGTTTGAGGTGAACCGATGTGTTACAGATTTATATTCATGGTGACTTTATACTTGCAATAGCCTACCCTAAGCCAATATTGTGACCAGAGTATAGAATATGCTGAATAGGTGCATAATGAGTGAGATGAATACCTACTTCTGAAACCAGGACATTGTGTCAGTCCCATTCAAATCCAACTGAGAGAAGACAGAGGTGATTTGACAAAGGAAAAGTAATATTTACTTACAAAGGCAGCAGAATCAGCAGCAGAGCAAATAGGAAAAACAGCAAATATCCACTAAGACTGAACATGATCCTAATTATATATATTCTGTGTATAGACAATATGCACTATATACAGTATATGTATGTGTGTGTATATGTGCATTATATACACTAAGTCCCCCACATAAAAGCATTTAAGTTTCAAACTTTGAAAGATCGAAATGTGTGTTCACATATCCAGCCTCATAAATGAGTTCATGTGTCTGGCATTGCATGTGTGCATGGGGCTTCCCTGATAGCTCAGTGGGTAAGGAATCCACCTGTAATGCAGGAGACAGAAGTTTGATCCCCGGGTTGGTAAGATCCCCTGGAGAAGGGAATGGCAACCCACTTCTTTTCTCACCTGAAAAATCCCATGGACAGAGGAGCCTGGTGGGCTCCAGTCCAATGGATCGCAAAGAATCGGACAGGACTGAGCAACTAAGCATGCACACACGTACACTGTGTGGAGTACAGTAGGACATATCTTTATTTTAAGCCCAGCATGTCCAGAAGCAAACACAGAAGCAGCAGTGATGTAGCTGATACTGCTGAGAAGCACCAAGAGATGATGATGGGACAAAAGTGAAAGAAATTGAGAGAGGGAAGCGAGGTGAAAAGATGGTAGATGTCGCTCTTACTTATAACATGATTGAATCAATCATCCGCATGATTCTAAAGAACATGGAATATATGAAGCTTGCTGTGCCAGTGTTTTTGACAGTAGTATGGAAGACACATGGAAAAGTGATAGAGAAGATGGAGAAACTCCTCAGTGTGTGGATGCAGGATTAGCATCAGTGTTGAGTCCCACTCAGATTAATGCTGATTCAAGAGAAAGCTAAAAGCCTTTATGAAAACTTGAAGAAGATACATGGCAAAGAATCAGAGGGAGCATCTTTTAATTCCAGCCATTGCTGGCTTCATCATATCAAGGCTAGAGCCAATCTTCACAACATGAAATTTAAGTGGTGAGGAAGTGAGCACAGATACAGGTGCTGCCTGGGAATTTCCTGAAATGCTTCGAGAAATTATTGATGAAGGCATGTATTTACCCAAGCAGGTTTTTAATGTGGATGAGGCAGGACTGTACTGAAGAGGATGCCAGACCAAATTTATATCAGTAAGGAGGAAATGTTGATGCCACACTATATAACGTCGAAGGATAGGCCAACTCTGTTGTTTGGTGGCAATGTTTCTGGCAATATGAAGCTGAAGCCTCACTTAGTTCATCTTTTAGAGAACCCAAGAACTCCTAAAAATGTAGCCAGGGGCTCTGGGTTACACAGGCTAGTTTCAGGAATAGCATTTCCATGACTTTATCTTGGAGGTAGAGAAATGTTGCTTGAGGGAAGGACAACCCATTCAACATATTTTGCTGCTCAGCAGTGCTCTGAGACACACCCTATTCATGGACAACCTTCATCCCAACATCAAAGTAATGCATCTGCTACCAAATACTACATTGCTCATCTAACCTATGGACCAGGGGGCTATGTTAAGTGACTTTCAAGAAATGTTATTTATGTCACACTTTTTGTCAGGGAGTAAAGGTGAGTGATGAATCAGAGACAACCTTGCAACAGTTTTGGAAGAACTATAACATCTACAATTCCATGAAAACATCAAGTTCGCTTGGTGTGAGGTTACAGCCATTGCCACAAATGGGTTTGGGAGAATCTGCTCGTAGTTTGTTCACGATTTTCATGGGTTTGACAAGATGGATGAGGAGTCCAAAAAGGTCTTCAGTAAGTTAATGATCCTCAGCAAGAAGCTGGGGCTAGATCTGCAAGAGGACAGCTTCACTGAACTTGCTGCACAACATGAAGAGCTTACAAATGAAGACCTGATGGAAACTGGAGGCCCAGAGGATGGATGAAGAGAGACAAGAAGAATTACTGAAAACCTGAAGCGATTCACAATGCAGGGAATGACACGGGGGGTTTCTTTATTTGAGGAGGCACTGTTAGATTTTGAGGCACAAGACCCAAATGTAGAATGGTACACAAAGACGGCAACACAATGCTACTGTGTCAAGTATTATGAGAAAATAACAGCTACTACCCAGACATCATTGGGTCAGTTTTTTCAAAAGGGTGGATAGCATTGAATCCATTAAGGAACCAGAGCATGTGCCAGGCATGGTTGAAATTGCAGTTTGCCTTCCATCTCCTATTGCCAATAGTCCTTCAGTTCTACCGTCTCCCATCTCCTCTCCCTCCTCCAGTCAATAGCTTTTTGACTGCCCACTCAATGCCAGCCCACGGAGGCCAGCTGTTGTTGTGTATTACTGCACTTTTCAAGGTACCGTACTGTGAGATTAAGACTGTTTTCTTTATTCTGTGTGTTTGCTGTTTTTAATGTATCATTTGTGTGAGAAGTATTACATTGTGTAATACTATATGGACAGTTGTGTTAGTTGGGTATCTGGATTAACTCCGTTGGACTTAAGAACAAATTAAACTTAACAAATGTGCTCTCTGAATGACACTTGTTCACATGTAGGTGACTTGCTGTAGACTTATATAGTAATAAGTATCGTATGTACGTTTACTTACTGCCTACTCAAAGAAAGTAGTAGAGCAACAAATATTTGGTAGCCATTATCTTTATATAAGGTCACTTTCAGTTGGGTTTTAACATGAAATTTTCAGCTTTGATTTCAATATCATGTACAGAGGCATGTTGGGTATCTGATTTAGTAAAATGCAAGATTTTGCCAATATGACTGAGAATGATTATTCTTCTTGGTGTGACTCTTTGGAATACACATGACAATCACTAGCAAAATGTATGGTTTAATTTTGGGGTTTGAAGAAAAGAAACAAGAACAACTAAGGAAAATGTATAACTTTTTAGAAACAGGAAAATAAAGTATCATGTATTGATAATTTCTTCAGTACTATTCTAATGCCATAGATTTTTAAAGAGACTGCATTTAAATAAAACCAAAACAGTGCATTTTTATAAAAGTGAGAAACAGCTTTAACCACAGAGAATGGGGAAAACACTGTATGGACATCTTTACGTGCATGCGTGCTCAGTCGTGTCTGACTCTTTGTGGCCCCATGGACTGTAGGCTGCCAGGCTCCTCTGTCCATGGGATCTCACAGGCAAGAATACTGGAGCGGGTTGCCATTTCCTTCTTCAAGGGATCTTCCCAACCCAGGGATCGAACCCACTTCTCCTGCGTCTCCTGCATCACAGTCAGATTCCTTACCACTGAGACACCAGGGAAGACCATGAACATCTTTAAGGGCAATGATAATTTAAATATGAGAGCTTAATAAGTTAAAAAACTTGTATATTGGTTGTTTATAACCAATGCTGTACTGTAGCAGACTCTGTTATGTGGCATTTGATGTGTTTGAATGGCATTAATTTAACTAATAAGCATCAAAATATGAGTAAAGATCCTAAGATGTATACTTGGTTTACACAATGCTATATTTTAATCAATAGTGAAGATCAAGAAAAATTAATTTGTTTATGGAGGAAGTATAAGGAAAGTTATTTTTAATTAAAATTTTTTAAAAATTGGAAATGAGAAAACCTGAGTTCACATTCTCCATGACCAATAGTGACTTTGGGCTATTTACAAGTTTCCCATTTCCCTGTCTCTATAATAGATAAATTGAGTTCTAATCCAAGTGCTGATTCTTCTAAACTGTATGATTGTGGATAACCTTTATAAATTCCTGAGCTCAGCTTTTATGTCTGTATATTGGAGATAAGAATGTCTACTCCACAGAATTGCAGTGAGATTAGATGAATTCCTATTCTTAAAAAGCACTTTGTAAATATAAATACATTCTGTGGAAGTTAATATTTCTTGTTAAAGAATATATTGTATCCCTGTTAAAAGTTATCAAATGAATTTTAAAAGTGTTTTGCAGATCTAAAATGCTAAAAATTCAATAGAATTTAGCAAGTAGTAGGTTAAATTCTGTACCCAAAATAAGTTATAATATTAAAAAATGTAAACACACATCAGGTCATATCTCAGATTGATATTATATATTGGATAATCTCTTGGATTATAACAAATTACTTTAAAGTGTAGCAACATAAAACAGAGTCAGTTTTTGTTGGTAAGGAATGTGAAAGCAGTTTAAGTGATGATTTCTGCTAAATTCTGCTTATGGTTTTTTGTTAGTTTGCATTTGAGTTTTTAGCCAGGATGCATCATCCCAAGAGTTAACTGAGATACAGGAAAAAGAGAAATGACTTACCATTACTTTCTAACATTTCATTGACCCCAGATGTATACCAGCACTATGTGGGAGAGAACGAATGACGTTCTTAGAGAAATAAAAGGAGAGAGTCACAGAACCTTCTTGGAAAAAAGTCCTAAGCTATGACTTCAAAAGCTCGATTAGAACCATTCAAAAGTAAAATTTGCTTTCTCTTAGAAAATGTATACAATTGCTTAGTAATTTCATATTTACATTCAATGAAGCTCCTCTGAAATATTCAGATAATCAATAATTGACTAGCAAAATTGACTAGGACACTATTAATCAGTTCAGTTCAGTTCAGTCGCTCAGTCATGTCCGACTACAACCGCAACACACCAGGCCTCCCTGTCCATCACCAACTGCCGGAGTTTACCCAAACCCATGTCCATTGAATCGGTGATGCCATCCAGCCATCTCATCCTCTATCGTCCCCTTCTCCTCCTGCCCTCAATCTTTCCCAGCCTCAGGATCTTTTCCAATGAGTCAGCTCTTTGCATCAAGTGGCCAAAGTATTGGAGTTTCAGCTTCAACATCAGTCCTACTAATGAACACTCTGGACTGATCTCCTTTAGGATGGACTGGTTGGATCTCCTTGCAGTCCAAGGGACTCTCAAGAGTCTTCTCCAACACCACAGTTCAAAAGTATCAATTCTTTGGCGCTCAGCTTTCTTAATAGTCCAACTCTCACATCCATACATGACCACTGGAAAAACCATTGCCTTGACTAGATGGACCTTTGTTGGCAAAGTAATATCTCTACTTTTTTAATATGTTGTCTAGGTTAGTCATAACTTTCCTTCTAAGTAGTAAATGTCTTAATTTCATGGCTGCAATCACCATCTGCAGTGATTTTGGAGCCCAGAAAAATAAAGTCAGCCACTGTTTCCCCATCTGTTTGCCATGAACTGATGGGACCGGATGCCGTGATCTTAGTATTCTGAATATTGAGCTTTAAGCCAACTTTGTCACTCTCCTCTTTCACTTTCATCAAGAGGCTCTTTAGTTCTTCTTCACCTTTTGCCATAAGGGTGGTGTTATCTGCATATCTGAAGTTATGGTATTTCTCCCAGCAATGTTGATTCCAGCTTGTGCTTCATCCAGCCCAGCATTACTCATGATGTACTCTGCATATAAGTTAAATAAGCAGGGTGACAATATAACCCTTGACGTACTCCGTTTCCTATTTGGAAGCAGTCTTTGTTCCATGTGCAGTTCTAACTGTTGCTTCCTGACCTACATACAGGTTTCTCAAGAGGCAAGTCAGGTGGTCTGGTATTAATAAATATTGTTGAATGTGTGGATAGATGTCTGGATGGATTAATCCATGGTTGAGTGGATGATGTCTTTGTGAGTGTTTTATTACATATAAAAATTACTATTAAAATTAAACCTATTTTATAAGTACATTTTCTTTAAAGTGAAATACACAGGTCTTAAGTGTGAAATTTTATGATCATGCCACAGAAAGTTGATAAATGGGTTAAATGGTAAAACTTTGATGAGCCTTGGAATATCGAACATCTTTGTAACCAACATCCTAACATCCTACATTGGTTAACAGTTGTTCTGATTTTTATCACCATAGATTGGTTGTCCCTATTGTTGAACCTCATATGAAATGAATCATTATGAACTTTTTAATATATGGTTTCTTGGGTTATAACCATGATTTTTTGTATAGTTCTGTGTATTCTTCCCACCTCTTCTTAATATCTTCAGCTTCTGTTAGGTCCAAACCATTTCTGTCCTTTATTGAGCCCATCATTGCATGAAATGTTCCCTTGGTATCTCTAATTTTCTTGAAGAGATCTCTAGTCTTTCCCATTCTATTATTTTCCTCTATTTCTTTGCATTGATCTCTGAGGAAGGCTTTCTTATCTCTGCTTGCTATTCCTTGGAACTCTGCATTCAAATGGGTATATCTTTCCTTTTCTCCTTTGCCTGTAGCATCTCTTCTTTTCTCAGCTATTTGTAAGGCCTCCTCAGATGATCATTTTGCCTTTTTGCACTTTGACTGTGTGGATCAAAACAAACTGTGGAAAATTCTGAAAGAGATGGGGATACCAGACCACCTGACCTGCCTCCTGAGAAATCTATATGCAGGTCAAGAAGCAAGAGTTGGAACTGGACATGAAACAACAGACTGGTTCCTAATAGGAAAAGGAGTACATCAAGGCTGTATATTGTTACCCTGCTTATTTAACTTACATGCAGATTACATCATAGGAAACTCTGGGCTGGATGAAGCACAGGTGGGAATCAGGATTGCCGGGAGAAATATCAATAACCTCAGACATGTAGATGACACCACCCTTTTGGCAGAAAGTGAAGAACTAAAGAGCCTCTTGATGAAAGTGAAAGAGGAGAGTGAAAAATTTGGCTTAAAACTCAATATTCAGAAAACTAAGATCATGGCATCTGTTCCCATCATTTCATGGCAAATAGATGGGAAAATAATGGAAAGAGTGAGAAACTGTATTTTCTTTATTTTCTTGGGCTCCAAAATCACTGTAATGGTGACTGCAGCTGCGAAATTAAAAGATGCTTGCTCCTTGGAAGAAAAGCAATGACAAAACCAGACAGCCTGTTAAAAAGCAGAGACATTCCTTTGCCAGCAACAGTCTGTCTAGTCAAAGCTATGGTTTCTCCAGTAGTCATGTATGGATGTGAGAGTTGGACCATAAAGAAGGCTGAGCCCTACAGAATTGATGCTTTTGAACTGTGGTGTTGGAGAAGACTCTAGAGAGTTCCTTAGACTTCAAGGAGATCAAACCTGTCCATCCTAAATGAAATCAGTCCTGAATATTCAATGGAAGGACTGATGTTGAAGCTGAAACTCTAGTACTTTGGCCACCTGATGCAAAGAACTGACTCATTGGAAAAGATCCTGATGCTGGGAAAGATTTAAGGCGGGAGGAGAGGGGGACGACAGAGGATGAGATGGTTAGATGGCATCACCAACTCAGTGGACATGAGTTTGAGTAAGCTCTGGGAGTTGGTGATGGACAGGGAAGCCTGGTGTGCTGTAGTCCATGAGGTCTCAAACAGTCAGACACCCACTGAACGACTGAAATGAACTGAACCGTGATTTATTTATTTTTAAAATTATATGAATAAAGTTCGAATTTGCACCCATTATTGTGATGATATATATCTGAATTGTTTACAAATCTTATCTAATATTAATAGAACTGCTATACATGTTTTTATACAAGTCGTTTTGTGGAAGCATGCTATCATATCTATTGAGTTACACTGCTTTCATTGTGTTACATGACTGTTGATATATTGTAGTTTCATTTTCATTGGATTTAAAATCTTTTCCAATTTTTCTGTTATTTCTTCTTTTCTTTCATTCATTGGTTACTTAAAATATCTGGGAATTTTGACATTGATATTTTACTTTATTTATATTTTATCACAGTATATGTTCTCAAAGTTTCAGTTCTTTCTCTTTTTTTTTTTTTTTAATGAATAGAGAATTATGTTGCAGCCTGGCACGTTATCTGTCATGGTTAATATTGCATGTGCACTTAGAAAAATATGTTTTCTGTACTTTGGGTGAAGTGTTCTTCTATAAGCGTTAATTAGGTAAGATTAGTCGATTATATTCAGCAAATATTGTATATTCTAACTGGTGTTTTGTGTATGTATTTATAGATTATTGGAACAGTTTCTTGAAATATCTATCTGTATCTTTATTTTTTCTCCATTGAGAGAAAAAATGTTCTTTCTGTTTTCTTCTTTTATTTAAAAATTTTGTTTGTAAGTACATACCGAGTTAAACTTATAACATTTTTCTAATGTTTCAACTTTTTATCAGTTGGAACTGTACCTCTTTATGTCTAGTAATAGCCTATTGTCATGAAACATGTTTTTTCTTTTATGATTTTAATCACACAAGCTTACTTATGCAAAGATTTTTATTTCTTTGTTTCTTTAGTCTTTATATTTTAAAAAAATTGTGCAACCTTTAGTTGCATATTTATCTGACCTGATATTTTCTTATTTTTAACTGATGTCTTTTCATTAAATTTTAATTGTTAATATAGTTCATGTCTACTATTTTACTATTTGCTGTCTGTTTCTCACATCTAAATTATTGTTCCCCTGTTCTTTCATGCTTGCCTCCTTTTGAATTAATCTTTCTTTTATATCATTGTTCTGTTTCTATACTTTGGAATACCTGATGTATGTATTTGCACTTTGTTTTCTGGTTACCTTAGTAAACATTATGCATTCATATTTTTTTATATTCTACTTAAAATTAATGTTTTACAGCTTCCTATAACAGAACAAAGATCATTCCATTAGTATAATTATTCTACCATCTCTGTCTTTTGTGTCATTGTTGCCATATCTTAGTTTTACATAATCAAGCCACAAAATATAATGTTACTGGTTTTTATTTTTTCCTTAAAAAATAAGAGAAACTATAGCCTTTAGTATTCACCTAAATATGTGCTAGTAATTGAACTCATTCTTTCCTATTAATTTGCATTTTCATATGATATTATTTTTCTTCAGCCTTACCAAAGTGTTTTATTATGTGCGATAGAGCAGATTTTCTTTTAAGAATTCTTCAAGGTTTATTAAATTGAAGATGTCTTTTTTTCCCCTCAATTTTTAAGGCTATTTTTACTGAATATGAAAGTCTAGGTTGACAGTTTCACATTTTATAGATACTGTTCCACTGTCTTCTCCACCCTATTGTTTCTGTTGAGAATATGTCATGAATATTGAGATTACTTTGAATATGATGCTCCTGTTTAAGATTTTCTCTTTTTCTTTTCATTTCAGCAATTTGAGTATGGCATATCTGAGTGTCATTCTCTTTGGTTTGGCAGAACATCTGAGTGTCATTCTCTTTGGTTTGGCAGAACTTCTTGAAAATGTAAAGGTATGTTTTCTAAACACATTTAGCATTTTGGTCATTTTTTAAATATAATTCATGTGCCCTAATCTTTCAGCTCTCTGAAACTCCAAATATGTTTAGTAGACGACTTGATATGATGTCATAATTCACTAAATACTTTTTCAGACATTTCTTCAATTATTCTCTTTCTCCTTCAGTTAGGATTATTTCTATTTACGTGTCTTCAAGTTTACTAATCCTTTATTTTTCAGTATTAAACATTTTTTAAAAAGCTTTTATTTTTATATCATATATTTTCAGTTCTAGGATTTTAATTTGTTTCTTTTTTATACTCCAAACTTCTCTCTCGTCCTTGTCTATTAATTTCAAAATCTGTTTTGTTTTGGGGTGTTGTTTCCACTAATTACTGTTATTTTTTGGTGTGAGTGCATTTTCATGTTTCTTGATGTATCCAGTGATTCAGGTGCATGCTTGGCATTGTGCTGAACACACTTCAGAGATTCCAGATTGTGTCATCTTCCTTTAACGGATGTTAAATTAATGGATGTTGAATTTTCCTCTCTAAACAGTTAAGTTACTGGTGTAAAGATACAGGACTGTCAGATTTTTATGATTAAATGCTATCAGTTTTGTTATTAGTTTTAAGACACATCTTTTATACCAAGGTATGACTCTTACTCCAAAATTCTGGAATTTCAACTGAATGTTTGTGTGTTTGTAAAGTGCTGTTAGGGCTTGCCAGTCTGACTGGATGAGAATTCCAGTATCTCACAATAGTTAGGAACTCGGGTGTCTGTATTCCACACACACTGCAAATGCAAGAAAGCAGAACTTGACCTTTTAGAGTCTGGTCTGCATTTATAAAGCCCAGTCCTTGGCCAGGGATCCAGAGTAAATCCCCATCTAGTATTCTAGAGACTTTAGCAAAGCCGCTTCTTCTCTGATGCTATTTCCCACAAAGCCTAAGTACTTTAGCTGATCAAAACTCTGCCTCCTCGGCTCAGTAAGACTATTGTTTCTCTTGTTTTCCACCCTCCTGTTCTATAGTAGTTAAAATGTTCCTCTTGATAAATCTGGTATGAGCATGGGCTTACTTTCTATGATCTTGCTTTTCCTATTTCTTGGTGCTTGAAATAGTCATTTCATTTTTTTCAAATATTATATTTGTTTGTAGTAGGAGGACAAGTCTTATACCAATTATCCCTTCATGCCTGGAAGCAGAATTCTCATTAATTATATTTTGAGTTAAATATAATGTTGGATGAGAGGATGCTTTGAAAACCATATGTCCAATATTACATAGAGCGAGCATGGAAAAATTATGTCTTAGAAATCTTGGTTTAATAGTGGTTCTATAATGAGAGATTGTCATCAAAGAGAGACTAAATTGAGTCTTAAATTTATCTGTGTTAAGGAATTCAATGAGATAGCCAAATGTGGGTAGCAAAAGGAAATAAGATATGCCATTGATTTTTGAAAGTTAGGTGGGATTTAACTGATACAGTAAATGGATCTGTTCAGCAGGGGAGATTCATTTGTAAATATAGTGCAAAATATGAAAATAGTGTTTTTAAAAACAATGTAAAGCTTATACATTAAAGCATTGCTATTCTCATCACAAAAGACTTAGTTTATATAAAGATTCATTGAGGGCTCAGTACTCTGGTGAATTCCCATTATAATTGACAAATGCAGAATTATAATTTATTTCCTGCATTTGGATAAAAGAAAGCAGAGCAACCGTTTTATTATTGTATTTATCGCTTTTTCCAAGAAAGAGACACTTAGAATAAACCTAGTCCCAGAGTAACTCACATACATGGTGATATTAGCAAAGAGGAGGACACAGGGTTGTTTCCAGGGCAACAAGTATAAGGTAGACAAGATCCCTGAGTCCCTTTTCCTTCCTGGGGAAGTCCCACTCCAGGGCTCTTGCACAGACTTCCCATTGTTGAGAACCAGCAGAAAGAACAAGAAAGTGGTGAATTCAGTGGATCAAAGGCATTCATTGTGCATGAACTGGCTCAGAAGAACTCTAGTTCTTCTAGAGTATGTAATTTGATCTTTTTTTCTGCCTTATGTTTATTGTTTTTGTTTTATTTTTGTATAAAATAAAGACAGTTGTATCAGCCTTCTACTTCTCTCTTTTTTTAAAAAAAAAAAGGATAATCAGCCTTAGTGAAATTACTTTGGATAGTTTTCATTAACAACAATAAAACAGTAAGTATGAAAATTGTAAGCATATTTCCAATGAGCCATATAAGACATCTTTGTTAGGAGTTTTAATGGCTGGGTTGATAGCAGTTAAAATTTTAGGTCTTTAACTTGCTAGGGTGACAGGTAAAATTAGTGATTGACTTAGTAAATGAAAACACAATTTTTACAATATCTGCACCTTTTTTAGCACTGAGAAAAGTAAGAGTGCCCCTTTCTTATTTTTATTAGACTTATCGTGTAGTGAGGAACAGAAATATGTAATTACTAAGTGACATTATAAGTACAATATCATGGCAATCTGTCATACACCATAACACAGTAAAAAGGGAGGCCTTACCAAGTTTGTGGTGGCAGATGGATTAAGGACAACATACCAGAAAGAGGTAGTAGCTGTGGTGATTCTCAAATAATTAAAAGAAGTTGTAGTCACCCCTCAGAAACTAGGGGAAGTATTGGTTCCAGGATACTCACAGATACCAAAATCTTGGCATGCTCCAAACCCGTATAATTAATGGCATAGTATTTGCATATAACCTATGCACATCCCCCAGGATACTTTAAATCATCTCTAGATTAGTTATAATACCTAATACAAGGTAAATGGCATCTAAATAGTTGTAAATATAACATAAATGCTATTAAATATTTGCCAATGCACAGCAAATTCAAGTTTTGCTTTTGAAAATTTCTTTTTCAAATATTTCCCATCCACATTTGGTTGAATCTGCAGATTTAGAACTCACAGATATGGAGGGCTGACCATAGAGGTAAGGTGAGTGAGAGAACATTTCTGGAAGAAAGAATAATGTGAAAAATTGTAAAGTCAAATCAAAGAAAACTCCTGATGTTCTGTTAGGAATAAAACATGGAAGTTAAAGAACAGAGAAGCGACATATATTGAAAATATTATTAAGAGTAAACCCCTAGGATCTTTAAGGCAATAAAAAATATTTACAGCTTTGATATATTATACTGGGGAAATGCATATGAGGGAAATACACCTGTGAGTAAGGAACATACTTCAGAATCAAAAGATGATGAACCCTAAATAAAGCCCTAGTAACAAGTTCCCAGGCGGCACAGTGGTAAAGAATCTGCCTGACAGCTCAGGAAACACGAGAGACAGAGGCGGGTCTGATCCCTGGGTCAGGAAGATCCCCTGGAGGAGGAGGAAATGGCAGCCCACTCCAGTATTCTTGCCTGAAAAATTCCGTGGATAGAGGAGTCTGGTGGGCTGCAGTCCATGGGGTTGCAAAAAGTTGAATGTGACTGAATACACAGCCCAGAGAGTAACGGCTTTAGCTTGCAGCTTGGTGACTGTTGTGAAGGAATACTTAGGAAGTAACATTTACAGGATTTGTTGATTGGCCAAATGTGGAAGAAGTGACTTGGGTGACTGAATTGATGGATATGTGAAAGAATAAACTGAAAGATGATCAGACAGAGAAGAAGAACAGAAGTTCATTGCGATTGAGTTTGACTTTGAGGTAGCCAAGAGAAATCTATGTAAGAGCTCAGTGAAGAAATCTGAGTTAGAGATTAACTATACTACAGATAGTAAAACAAAAACAAACAAAAAACTGTAAGTTCATTATGGAAAGAAAAATGCTGAATTTTAAAAGAGAAAGATTAAGGATGAAACTCTAGGGGGTGTTGGAGTTTAGAATATAAAAGTAAAAAAGAAAATGCAGAAATGATGAAAATATACTACTCTGAGAGAGAAGAAATAGCAGGATAATTAAATGGGAGGAATAATAACCGTTATAATGAATGACGCTAAGACAGCTAGATACTCACATGCAAAGAATAAGTTGGATCCCTACATCTTACTGTATATAAAAACTGGCTCCAAATGCATCAAGGCTAGAACAGTAAAACTCTTTGAAGAAAATACAGACATAAATCTTTATGATTTTGAGTGAAGTAAAACCTTCTTAGATACCAAGAGCACAAATAACAAAAGAAAAAAATACACTGATTGGACTTCATGAGAATTGAAAGCTTTTTTGCTGAAAATGATACCATAAATAAAATAGAAAGATAACCATGGATTGGGAGAAAACATTTTCAAATCATACATATAGTAAAGAAATTGTTATCTAGAATGTATAAAGAACTCTTATAATTCAGAAATAAATCATAAATGACAAAATTGGCAAAGAATTTAAATAAACATATCTCCAGAAATTGTATATGAGTGACCAAAAAGCACTTGAAGAGATGCTCAGTATGATTAACAGTCGGGTAAACACAAATCAAAACCACAATGAGATACCACTTTATACCTATAAGAATGGCTATAATAATATTAAAAATAAATTAATTAAAAATACAAAGTGCTGGCAAGGATTGACATCTTCCTGTATTACTGGTGGGAATGTACAATGATTCAGCTATTTTGGAAAGCAGTTTGGCAGTTTCTCAAAAAAATTGAACATAGTGTTATTATATGACCTGGGAACTCCTCTCCTAGGTGTATACGCAAGGGAATGGAAAACAGATGTTCACCATGGAACCTTTACATGGATGGTCATAGCATATAGGCAAAACATGAAATTAACCTTAATACCCATCAGTTGATGAATGGATAAATACAATGTGGTGTATCTCTAAAGTGGAGCATTATTCAGCAATAATATATAATGAAGTACTAATACATGCTACAGCATAGGTAAACCTTGAAGTGATATTAAGGAAATCAGTTACATAAGACCACATACAGTATGGTTCAGTTTATAGGAAATGTCAAGAATTAGGCACATCCATAGTGATGGTGTTCTTGCCTGAAGAGTTGATCATGACTGAGGGACTCACACACACACACACACACACGACGGTAATTAGAGGTTGCCAAGAATGGGAGACGAAAGAGAGGAGGGAGTGGTAGGGTGACTGCTGGGGGGCACAGGGTTTATTTTGGGAGTGGTGAAATGTTCTGGAAGTAGATAATAGTGATGCTTTCATAAACTTGTCCCTCTATTTCAAACTCTGAATTATACACTTCATTTTTATTTATTTGGCTACACTGAGTCTTAGCTTCAGCATGCAGGATCTTTGATCTCTGTTGCAGCATGCAGACTCTTAGCTGTGGCATGTGGTATCTAGCTTGCTGACCAGGGATCGAACACAGGGCCCCGGCCTTGGGAGTGTGGAGTCTTAGCCACGAGACCATTGTGAAAGTTCCTATAGATTTTAAAATGGTGTTTTGGGTACCAGAATTAATTCACAATAAAACTGTTTAGAAAAATAGCCTCTGTGTGTCCCAATTCCAGCATTTTCCAGATACCAGCATATCTTTCATGTGTAAACACATGGGCTTTCTTCATGTCTTTTATCCAGTTATGGAATAGTTACTACAAATTGCCGAGTTCACAGTTAATTGGGACTGAGCATAGGGGCAAAAAGAATGAAGGGATGGAGCTAAAGCAAAAACAATACCCAGTTGTGGATGTGACTGGTGATAGAAGCAAGGTCCGATGCTATAAAGAGCAATACTGCATAGGAACCTAGAATGTTAGGTCCGTGAATCAAGGCAAACCGGAAGTAGTCAATCAGGAAATGGCAAGAGTGAATGTCAATATTCTAGGAATCAGTGAACTAAAATGGACTGGAATGGGTGAATTTAACTCAGATGACCATTATATCTACAACTGTGGGCAGGAATCCCTTAGAAGGATGGAGTAGCCATCATGGTGAACAAAAGAGTCCAAAATGCAGTACTTGGATGCAATCTCAAAAATGACAGAATGATCTCTGTTTGTTTCCAAGGCAAACCATTCAATATCACAGTAATCCAAGCCTATGCCCCAATCAGTAATGCTGAAGAAGCTGAAGTTGAACGGTTCTATGAAGACCTACAAGACATTCTAGAACTAACACCCAAAAAAGATGTCCTTTTCATGATAGGGGACTGGAATGCAAAAGTAGGTAGTCAGGAAACACCTGGAGTCACAGGCAAATTTGGCCTTGGAGTACAGAATGAAGCAGGGCAAAGGCTAATAGAGTTTTGCCAAGAGAACGCACTGGTCATAGCAAACACCCTCTTCCAACAACACAAGAGAAGACTCTACACATGGACATCACCAGATGGTCAACACCGAAATCAGATTGATTATATTCTTTGCAGCCAAAAATGGAGAAGCTCTATACAGTCAGCAAAAACAAGACCCGGAGCTGACTGTTGCTCAGATCATGAACTCCTTATTGCTAAATTCGGACTTAAACTGAAGAAAGTAGGGAAAACCACTAGACCATTCAGGTATGACCTAAATCAATTCCCTTATGACTATACAGTGGAAGTAAGAAATAGATTTAAGGGACTAGATCTGATAGAGTGCCTGATGAACTATGGACGGAGCTTCGTGACATTGTACAGGAGACAGGAATTAAGACCATCCCCATGGAAAAGAAATGCAAAAAAACAAAATGGCTGTCTGAGGAGGCCTTACAAATAGTTGTGAAAAGAAGAGAAGCAAAAAGTAAAGTAGAAAAGGAAAGATTTTCCAATCTGAATGCAGAGTTCCAAAGAATAGCAAGGAGAGAGAAAAAAGCCTTCCTCAGCGATCAATGCAAAGAAATAAAGGAAAACAACAGAATGGGGAATACTAGAGATCTCTTCAAGAAAATTAGAGATACCAAGGGAACAGTTCATGCAAAGATGGGATCGATAAAGGACAGAAATGGTATGGACCTAACAGAAGCAGGAGATAGTAAGAAGAGGTGGCAAGAACACACAGAAGAACTGTACAAAAAATATCTTCACGACCCAGATAATCACGATGGTGTGATCACTCACCTAGAGCCAGACATCCTGGAATGTGAAGTCAAGTGGGCCTTAGGAAGCATCACTACGAACAAAGTTAGTGGATGTGATGGAATTCAAGTTGAGCTATTTCAAATCCTGAAAGATGATGCTGTGAAAGTGCTGCACTCAACATGCCAGCAAATTTGGAAAACTCAGCAGTGACCAGCCACAGGACTGGAAGAGGTCAGTTTTCATTCCAGTCCCAAAGAAAGGCAATGCCAAAGAATGCTTGAAGTACCGTACAATTGCACTCATCTCACATGCTAGTAAAGTAATGCTCAAAATTCTCCAAGCCAGGCTTCAGCAATATGTGAACCGTAAACTTCCAGATGTTCAAGCTGGTTTTAGAAAAGGCAGAGGAACCAGAGATCAAATTGCCAACATCCGCTGGATCATCGAAAAAGCAAGAGAGTTCCAGAAAAACATCTACTTCTGCTTTATTGACTATGCCAAAGCCTTTGACTGTGTGGATCACAATAAACTGTGGAAAATTCTGAAAGAGATGGGAATACCAGACCATCTGACTTGTCTCTTGAGAAACCTGTATGCAGGTCAGGAAAAAACAGTTAAAATTGGACATGGAACAACAGACTGGTTCCAAATAGGAAAAGGAGTACATCAAGGCTGTATATTGTCACCCTGCTTATTTAACTTACATGCAGAGTACATCATGAGAAACGCTGGAGTGGAAGAGGCACAAGCTGGAATCAAGATTGCTGGGATAAATATCATAGCCTCAGATATGCAGACACCACCCTTATGGTAGAAAGTGAAGAGGAACTAAAAAGCATCTTGATGAAATTGAAGAAAGAGTGTGAAAAAGTTGGCTTAAAGCTCAGCATTCAGAAACTAAGATCATGGCATCTGGTCCCATTACTTCATGGCAAATAGATGGGGAAACAGTGGAAACAGTGACAGACTTTATTTTTTTGGGCTCCAAAATCACTGCAGATGGTGATTGTAGCCGTGAAATTAAAAGACGCTTACTCTTTGGAAAGAAAGTTATGACCAACCTAGACAGCATATTAAAAAGCAGAGACAAAAAAAAGCAGAGACATTACTTTGCCAACAAAGGTCCATCTAGTCAAGGCTGTAGTTTTTCCAGTGGTCATGTATGGATGTGAGAGTTGGACGGTGAAGAAAGCTGAGCATCGAAGAATTGATGCTTTTGAACTGTGGTGTTGGAGAAGACTCTTGAGAGTACCTTGGAGTGCAAGAAAATCCAACCAGTCAATCCTAAAGGAGACCAGTCCTGGGTGTTCATTGGAAGGAATGATGGTGAAGCTGAAACTCCAATACTTTGGCCACCTCATGCGAAGAGTTGACTCATTGGAAAAGACCCTAATGCTTGGAAGGATTGGGGGCAGGAGGAGAAGGGATCGACAGAGGATGAGATGGCTGGATGGCATCACCGACTCGATGGACATGGGTTTGGGTAGGCTCCAGGAGTTGGTGATGGACAGAGAGGCCTGGCGTACTGCAATTCATGGGGTCGCAAAGAATCGGACACGACTGAACGACTGAACTGAACTGAACTGAACTGATAGGGGCAAGTGGTTTCAGCAGAGTCAATTTTCTGTCTGTACTACTACATTTTTAACATTCGTATACCAACACTCTGAAGCCATAAAATCAATTCTGGATTTGAGTTTTCCTATGACAGTCTGGACAGAATGTCATTGGTGATGGAGACTTACGGTCTTGGAGTTCTCTAAAAATAAATGCCTTCTGCTAGGAGGCAGGCCTATCCTGGAATTTAGAATATAATACTTCAGCCCTCTAAGTCTGCAGGAATGTCTGCAATCTCACTTATGTTCCCTGTCCAGGATGTGTGCTTGACTGATGCTTCTATGCCTTCATATGCCTTTATGCTTACAGAAAATGCATAAAGGTCAACAGGCCTTGAGGCATGTTATTGATTTCCAACACAGCAGCACACCCTAACTGTGAGACATTGTCTAAACAAAGTTCATTCTGGTGCTGTCCTTTCTTGGTTGACAATCTACAATAGTCTGATTGCTTTATTTTGTTGTTGAACATTTAGTCATTTCATTTAGTAATATAAATTAAGGTGGGGAAATCTTATGTAAGTGTATTCAAAAAAGGAAACCTTTTTCTCAAGAAAACAAATGTTTTATGGTGATGCAGACTGAATTTGAATGCAATCTCCACTGTATGTTACTGAGTAACCTTGAGCAAATTAACCACTCAGTTACCTCAACTGCAAAGGAGAATAGAAATGACTACTACACTTGATTCCAATAATTAACACACAATAAATTCAAACTTGATAGGTAAACAAAAATATAGTAGGTATTATTCCCCAATATACCTATATAATGAGTAGTCATAGGTCTTTATTGAGTATACAACTCAATCACTTTACAAACTAAGCAGCAAATCTATTGTTAGATAATTCTGGCAGGAGTAAACTGAAATGCATATTTTCTTTGGAGTCAGAATTCTGTTTTAGGCAAGTGTAATGCAATTTTTCTTTGTAAATGACATGCAATTCACAAGTGAGTTGATTTGTATATGCCTAGTTATATCTGTTGTAGATCTTACTATGGCCCAAGAGGGTGGTATCCAGTTTGCAAAAGTTATTACTCATCTGTTTTATTGGCCTGGGTGTTTTAAAGCAATATCTGTTCTGTATGAGTGTTTTAACTTTAATCCCATTAGAAACAAAAACAAAAGTAGTTCAGTAAATTAGAAAGTTAATTCCTTAAATTTGTATCCTCTTTAAAATAAAGCTTTATAACAAATGTATTTTTCCTACAAACAGTATCTTCAAAAAATAGACTAAAGGGGATGCTTCATCTGAATTTTATCGTAGATGGCTAATCCCTGAAAAAACTGAAATATAGGCTGAACCATCTGGATGGGAATTCCTGGAGAACATCTGACCTTTGCCCTCTAGGGTCTTTGGTGCATGTCAGCAGCTACTGAACATCAACTTTGTGTCAATCACTGAGTTTGTTATGCTGGGTATGATAGTCCTGGCAACAGTAGGATTTTCTTAGGATTTAGAAGAACACAGTTTTTAAAATTCTGATCTTGATGAGATATTTCCTCATCTCTATAATAGGAATTATTTATATTTCTCTAGATTGGCTCTTGTAGCAATCAAATGAAATAATGTATGCAGTAGTTCTTTATAAACATTTATTTAACAAGGATATCCTGCTGGAATATATATATATATGTATGTATATATAGCTATATATATCTATATATATAGCTAGTGGTACTGAGAAGGCGATGGCACCCCACTCCAGTACTCTTGCCTGGAAAGTCCCATGGACAGAGGAGCCTGGTAGGCTGCAGTCCATGGGTCAGGAAGAGTTGGATACGACTGAGCGACTTCACTTTCACTTTTCACTTTCATGCATTGGAGAAGGAAATGGCAACCCACTCCAGTGTTCTTGCCTGGAGAATCCCAGGTAAAGCCTGGTGAGCTGCCGTCTATGGGGTCGCACAGAGTCAGACACAACTGAAGCGACTTAGCAGCAGCAGCAGCAGCTAGTGGTAAAGAACCCGCCTGCCAAGCCAATGCAGAAGACATAAGAGACATGGGCTTGATCCCTGGGTTGGGAAGATCCCCTGGAAGAGGGCATAGAAACCCACTCTAGCATTCTGGCCTGGAGAATCCCTGGACAGAGGAGCCTGGCGGGCTACAGTCCATAGGGTCCCAAAGAGTTGGACAGGACTTGAAGTGACTTAGCACGCACACATACTCCCCGCTGGTACACACACACACACACAGACACCATGTTACGAATATCCTAGAATTGAACATCTCAGTAGATGAAGTTGGCTCTATTTTCTAGGTTACTTGCAAAATGTTATTTTGTATTAGAGTTCTGTTATTTCATTTCCCTTATTAATTTTTCAAAATAAAGCTTACTAAATGTCAGATGATCATTATAGAAAATTTGGAAACTATAGGGGAAAAAAAGACAGATAAAACCTTCTGCCTTCCAGTACCACCACTCCGAGTTGAGTTAATCACCGTTAACATTTTGATGACTTCTTTAGTCATGTTTCCTGACCTGGAGACAAGCCACCCTTTAGGTGTGTGCAGCTGGGACAGCACGAGCTGCAAGCCCACTGCCAGCTGGTGGTACAAACAGACAAACTGAAATTACAGGAAGATCAGAAATCTTCAAAACACAGAAGCCACAGACGTCTTAAGTGTCCGGAAACCTGTTCCCAGCCCACGTTTTGCGAACTAAGAAGCTCGCAATAGCGATATGGGCTCAGGGTGCATTTCTGGACGCTCTTCACTCCTCCTGTCCTTCCATTCGCATCCGACGAGTCATTATGCGTTTGTAATTCGAGTTAACATTTTAAACACTCTCTCCCTCCGGAGCACCGCTTTTCCAAACACGCTTTCACCAGGTGAGGGGCACTTGCCTGTGACTCTGAGCCCCTGAGAGTCTTCCCCAGGGCATTCTGGCTCACCTCCTGCCGCGGATGCAGGCTCGGTTACTGGCAGACTAGGTTTCTCCCCTGGCCCCCTCCCCGCACCTCCCCATCCTCTGGAGAAGCGGAATAAAAGACCAGCTCCCGGGCCGGGACGTGCAGCCGGGTGAGCGCAGCCCGTTGGCCGAGCGCGCGGGGCCACCGCCGGGCACCCCTCCCGCTCCCCGCGCCGCCTCCAGCGCCAGTGACAGCGCGCCCTCCGGGCTCGGGAGCGGCGGCGCCGAACAATCCGGGGCAGGGCTCGCCTCGCCGGTGACATCACTCCCGAAGATACTCCCCGCTCTCAGCGCCTGCCTTCGCGAGGCGGCCGTCCGTTTGTCGGTTTCCTTCCGTCCGCTGCTGGAGAGGGCTCACTGCCGGCCGGGGACAGAGCCGGGCACCGAGGAGGAGCGCCGGGACCTGGAGGAGGAAGCGGGGGAGCGGAGGCAGCGGGGAAACGAGGACCCCGGCAGGTGACAAGCATGAAATTCAGCCCAGCGCACTACTTGCTGCCTCTCCTGCCGGCGCTGGTCCTCGGCACCAGGTGAGTCCGGGAGCCTGAGTGACCCGAGGGGCGCTGCCCGCAGGTCACCGCTGGGGGCCAAGGACAGACGCCTCGGCTGTTTGCATCTCCCGCCTAAGTTGGGCGGGGGGCTAGCGGAGAGGTCTCTATAATTCAGACTCTGAAATTCTTCTGGGGGAGTGGAACCCCTTTCTAGTTATCCGAGTCCTTAAAGAAATCCTCGTATTCCTCCCAGTGAGGGGACCGAGTGCTCCTTTCAAAGACGCGTTTCCCTCCAGCCCTAGTAGTAGCCGACAGATAACACGCGGATTGGAGACAACATAAAGAAAGGGAATTAGACAGACAAGGAGAAGGTTGTCACCAGGCACTGTCTCTGTACATTGGAGCTATCTCAATAGCCACAGAGATTACCTCCTCCCCTAAGTGTGTCTGATTTTAAGGCACGGGGAACCAGAGGAAAAAATGACAAATCTTGGGAAATGGTTAGCCGTGTACAAAAGTTCCCGGACTTGTGAAATAGACTGCTTTAACATCTTGATTGGGCTGACTGGTCTTGGCTGTCCTGCGAACAGGTCTAATTAAAGAGCACGCAGGCGATTAAAAGTTAGAAGACACTCTCAGAGTGCTGATGCAAGGACCCTAGTCAGAAACAATTAAGTACTGTATTCCGTCACTGGCCATAGATGGGACATTAAGCCCAAGCACAGTGGAGCTATTTTTAGTGAAGGTTTAAAATGCAGTGATTGAAAAGAGTTTTGTGACTCCCCACTGTTGATCAAGTCCCAAAGTTGGTGATGGGTTTGCATTCTTCTTCCACAAGGGCAAAACAAAGGTGGACTGTTTCATTGCCCAGGACTGAGCCTTTATTCTGCATGGCCTGAACATCATATTGGCAGCAGTCTCTCTGCCTTGGCCACTATAAAATAAAATGACCCATACAGGATGAGGATCTTTTCAAATCTATGTGAATGGAAACCTTATCTGATTATGTGTCTGGTGGATAATAAAGAGGGGAAATAGGATTATATCTAATTCTGAAATTGAGAAGTATAAAGGAAAGTCATTATCTGTGAAAAATCAGGGCAGCAAAATTCTTGATTCCACTTCTAGTGGACACACCCTCTATCAGTCTCTTGTAACCCAACTTTCTTTTGAGTGTGAGGACTGTTTGATGTAGCCCCAAGAGTTGAAGAACTTAGTCATTGCTTGCAAACAAAACCCAGGTAACTTTCCTAGGCTAAAATTCAGTATAAACCGGATTCTTTATTTTCTTTTAGGGTTGCTCATTCCTGGAGTTGACAAAATGCAGATGGTTTTAAAATCACTGCCCCCTGATACTATAATAACTTGTTCCAATTACAGAGCCCATTTTAATGTCTGTGTCTAACTCTAAACAATTCAGTTCAAATCTTGCATAACAGTTATTTTTTAAAGTGTCCTGGCACTTACTCTGAACTCTTGTGTTATGGTTTAGTAATTACTTGTGGCTTCTTCTAGAGAAAGCAAATTCTCCAAGTTTGGGGCACTTGAGTAGGTGCTTGTCAATAAATTCAGAAAATTATAAATATTTAAACAATGGAAACTCTGCCCACAATGAATCGTTAGTGTTCCAAAAGTACATTTGCTTTTTCAGGACACTATAATTTAAGTGACTCAGAAAACTCTATAGTCTCTAGCTTCCAAAGTTTTAATGTTGGTTATATAATGCAAAAACAAAAAGCCATCGGCTTATAAAACTTAATCCTTATAAATAAAAGTTTTTTAAAAAGTCAATGGACATTTTACAGCAAAAACTGAATGAACTGTCCCTAGCTTACTTTAGATAGGAAATATCTGCAGTGTTTGTGGTATGTGAAAACTGACCAGTCTTCTTTAAATCTTCCCTCTTGCCCACTCAACAAAAAGAACACACTGGGCCTAAAAGAGTGAAACTTTTCCTAATGGGCTGTATGTCTTTTTATTGTGATTACTCTGTAACAAGTAATGTTACTGGATACCCAGATTACTTAGTGAAAATCAGAGAACTTGACAATGAATTTGGAACTATCAATATGTCATTTTGCCAAAAAGAACTTATATTTCAGTGAACTGTAGCAGAAGCCTATTCTCTTTGTAATATTTAAGAGTTCTTGTAGGCATTTGGTTAATGTGTGGGTTAGAACCTGAGCTGAACAGGTTTCCAAGAATAATTGCATTAGTAGAGATGAGCTTATTGTCCTGCTGAGAAAAAAACTCTTGTAGCTGAGCTATGGCCACCTGTGATAGTGGGTTTTCTAGCCAAAGACTTCTGGCTAACTTAATTTTTTAGTCAGTGGTCCTATGTGTGAAGCCAAAGGCATTTCACCTGCTTCAGTCATGTTGAATGCATTAGCAGAGAGTGGCAGTTGCAAGATTTTCCTATATCTTCTGGGTGTTATCAGTTGTCTGTTATTATTAAGTTCTTTTCAAAGTGTTAAAAATGTAGATCCGAGACTTTTGATGTGTATTTGTTTCAACATCTTTTTTCTGGGTATAGCTCTTTTATACCTTGCTGTTATCCTTCCAATAGGGCTAAATTCAGTTCTGTTTTAAGGTAAAGGAATGTGTTCACTAAAGCAAATGCTCCAATTAGAGAAGGATGGTTACTATATAATAGTGTTCTACCCACAAGGATGAAAACTCTAAAGCAGTTCTGCCTTTTAAATATGAATTTTTGAATAGCTTTCTGTTTTTGTTTGTTTCTTATGCCTGCATTTTCTGTAGCAACTTTAGATGCTGAAGCACAAAAAAATCCATCATTTTCACCATAGTGAACAACATCTATGCCCCTCAGTCAGAGCTACTTAATTTGTCCTGTGTGCGTGCATGCTAAGTCACTTCAGTTGTGTCCAACTCTTTGTGACCCTATGGAGTGTAGTCCAGCAGGCTCCTCTGTCCATGGGATTCTTCAGGCAAGAATACTGGAGTGGGTTGCCATGCCCTCTTCCAGGGATCAAGCTCATGCCTCTTATGTCTCCTGCATTGGCAGGGGGGTTCTTTACCACTAGCACCCACCCTGGAAGCCCAGTTTGTCCTGAAAGAAAGCTAAATGTTCACCATTAACAGTAGCCAAGAACTGTTTTCTGTTTTACAGCTAAACCTCATAGATTTAAAAAGAGCTGTTTAATTTTCTAGCATATTGTCTCTCCTGTTTATAAAGTACATATAAATTTTTTTTTAAAATGAGTTAATGTTATGAATAATATAGCTAATGCAGAAAGCCATTTAACCTATGCACAAATAAATGTGATCAAAGAAAGCAAACATATCTTCGGAATAGATTGACTATACTTTTTAAACAGCCTTATTCTGTAGAAGCATTAAATGCTATTCGAAGGCAGTCAGCAATTCATTTCAGAAAGAAGCAGCATAGGTTTAGAAAGGAATGGTAGGGTGAAAAAAGTCTTTAGAAGTTCTTGGTGAAAAGGGACCCATGGAGTGCTGGAGAAGGCTCATCCTTTTAGTCTGCTGAACCTCTTGTTCCTTTCTGCTGTGTTTCCACTCTCACTACCTTTGGTTTTAAATGACTTAATGGGGAGAGAACATGGCAGGGAGGAGTGAAGGTCTACTGACTTCTGGTGGTTTTCCATCAAGCAAGAACTTTAAGCAGATGGTCGGTTATAGTCCTCTCAACAGGAGTCACCTTAGAGGTGTGTCCTGGGCCCTCTGACCGGCAGTCATATCACGTGTTTATTTTGGAATCTTATTTTTAGATGGTACTATATATTGAAGATGCCCCAGGCTCCTATTTGCTCCACCCTTAATCTAACCAAGTTGATGGATAGGATAAAGGAAAGATGAGCTACGGTAATAACCCAATAAGCACCAAAATGTTTTCTCTGTAAACAAAATAAATTTGATATTGGTAGGAGTCTTACTATAACTCCCCCACATTGATCTGAGGAAGTATTTTTTTTTTTTTTGTCCCAAGCCCTGAGCATATGTGTGTGTAGAGTCTTACCCTCTACATACCTTTATGTGACGCAGCATAAATGTCTTGGTCAAAATTGCCCCATTCTGTGTAACTGCACTAGAGAAATGTATTTTCTAGGCTAAGAGGATATTAACAAAAATGTTCTGACTTTTTAAATCCCTTTTGTGCATCTTAATTGCCTGTTTTGAATAGCAGTTTTTTTTTTTTTTAATGACTTATTTGGGGACTATCTTTGTGCGTTAAATTTTCTTTATAACCAGTGAAAGAGACTTCTCAAATTGAATTGACAGTACAATTGTCCCAGACCAAACTCTAAGTAATTGAAAGGGAGAACTTGATCTACCCACTAGGAAGCAAAAATCACTGCAACCACTGGTGGGGCTTTATGGATGTAATGAAATTATGCTTTCTCATGTATGTTATGAGAGTGCTTGTGTGTGGTTGGGTGCACGGGTGCCTATTTTTGACTGACTTCTAGAAGAAAATCTTTTTTAATAAATAGTGCTACATCATTTAAGTAACCTGCTTAAGCAGATAATGTTTAATATTAACCTTTCTTCTCTAGAAAACCCCCCAAAATCCATTTGAATCATCATATGTTAAGATTCAGAAATCTTTTCATATTCACACATCAAAAGTGCAAGTTAGTTGTTCCATAAGTCATCAAGGCAATTAATAAATTAGTTACAAATACATATAGCTAGAATCTAGTTATGTTCAGAAATATTTATAAATAAAGTTGTATAAATATTAACAATATTTTAAACAAAGCTTAAAGTGTGAACAGAGGAAAGAGCAAATAATGTTAATTAAGCAGTATTAGAAATACCTTTTGCTGAGGATAATGAAAGAAAAAATATTTTGTAATCGACTTTAATAGCTGTGAAAAGAAGAGAAGCGAAAAGCAAAGGAGAAAAGGAAAAATATTCCCATCTGAATGCAGAGTCCCAAAGAATAGCAAGGAGAGAGAAGAAAGCCTTCCTCAGCAATCAATGCAAAGAAATAGAGGAAAACAATAGAATGGGAAAGACTAGAGATCTCTTCAAGAAAATTAGAGATACCAAGGGAACATTTCATGCAAAGATGGGCTTAATAAAGGACAGAAATGGTATGGACCTAACAGAAGCAGAAGATATTAAGAAGAGGTGGCAAGAATACACAGAAGAACTGTACAAAAAAGATCTTCACGACCCAGATAATCACGATAGAGTGATCACTTACCTAGAGCCAGACAACCTGGAGTGCAATGCCAAGTGGGCCTTAGGAAGCATCACTACGAACAAAGCTAGTGGATGTGATGGAATTCCAGTTGAGCTATTTCAAATCCTGAAAGATGATGCTGTGAAAGTGCTGCACTCAACATGCCAGCAAATTTGGAAAACTCAGCAGTGGCCACAGGACTGGAAGAGGTCAGTTTTCATTCCAGTCCCAAAGAAAGGCAATGCCAAAGAATGCTTGAACTACCGTACAATTGCACTCATCTCATACTCTAGCAAAGAAATGCACAAAATTCTCCAAGCCAGGCTTCAGCAATACATGAACCATGAACTTCCAGATGTTCAAGCTGGTTTTAGAAAAGGCAGAGGAATCAGAGATCAAATTGCCAACATCCGCTGGATCATCGAAAAAGCAAGAGATTTCCAGAAAAACATATATTTCTACTTTATTGACTATGCCAAAGCCTTTGACTGTGTGGATCACAATAAACTGTGGAAAATTCTGAAAGAGATGGGAATACCAGACCACCTGACCTGCCCCTTGAGAAATCTGTATGTGGGTCAGGAAGCAACAGTTAAAATTGGACATGGAACAACAGACTGTTTCCAAATAGGAAAAGGAGTATGTCAAGACTGCATACTTCACCCTGCTTATTTAACCTACAAGCAGAGTACATCATGAGAAATGCTGGAGTGGAAGAAGCACAAGCTGGAATCAAGATTGCTGGAAGAAATATCAATAACTTCAGATATGCAGATAATACCACCCTTATGGCAGAAAGTGAAGAAGAACTAAAGAGCCTCTTGATGAAATTGAAGGAGGAGTGTGAAAAAGTTGGCTTAAAGCTCAACATTTAGAAAACTAAGATCATGGCATCTGGTCCCATCACCTCATGGGAAATAGATGGGGAAACAGTGGCTGACTTTATTTTTCTGGGCTCCAGAATCACTGCAGATGGTGATTGTAGCCATGAAATTAAAAGATGCTACTCCTTGGAAAGAAAGTTATGACCAACCTAGATAGCATATTAAAAAGCAGAGACATTACTTTGCCAACAAAGGTCCATCTAGTCAAGGCTATGGTTTTTCCAGTGGTCATGTATGGATGTGAGAATTGGACCATAAAGAAAGCTGAGCACTGAAGAATTGATGCTTTTGAAGTGTGGTGTTGGAGAAGACTCTTGAGGATCCCTTGGACTGCAAGGAGATCCCACCAGTCCATACTAAAGGAGATCAGTCCTGGTGTTCATTGGAAGGACTGATGTTGAAGCTGGAAACTCCAATATTTTGGCCACCTGATGCGAAGAACTGACTCATTGGAAAAGACCCTGATGTTGGGAAAGATTGAGGGCAGGAGGAGAAGGGGATGGAAGATGATGAGATGGTTGAATGGTATCACTGACTCGATGGAGATGAGTTTGGGTAAACTCCGGGAGGTGATGGACAGGGAGGCCTGGCGTGCTATGGTTCATAGGGTCACAAAGAGTCGGACACGATTGAGCGACTGAACTGAACTGAACTGAATCAACTTTAGTGTTGTTCAACTTTCGCTAGTTGTGTGATGTTAGATGAATTGCTTATCCTCTTTATCCAGTTTCCTCACGTAGAAAATAGGACTACTCATAGAAATTACCTGAAGGGGACTGTGGTAAAGACTGAGTACACCTAAAAAAAAAAAAAAAAAGAGTTTACCATATTTCCTGGAATATAAAATTGCTTAACAGAGATTAGCCCATGCAGCTAGTACTATATGGTTAATATTTTCATGAAATTTTTGTGTCTGTGAATAAATGAAAACTTGGCTGCAGTCAGTTGGAAGATAGAAAATTCACTAGAGTGACAGTCATCATGCAAAAGAAAGAAAAGATTGCCAAAAGAGGGGAAGCAGGAAAAATAATGAGGATTACCTGGTAACTCTCCTGGCTCTTTAAAATGTGTTTTGATGGCCAAGTGCTGTGGACTTTTGGGAACTCCATGAAAAATTGTGACATTTACTTTTACTTTTACCATATAGAATATGATTGAGCACAAAAGTACATACTTAGATATTTAACTTATATAGCTACAAGTAAGTTAAATTGCATTTAAAGTGCATAAATTGTTAAGTCAAAACCGTGAGCATAAGCATCAATGAATAAAAAAGGATGTGTTCAAGCTGCATAGACAAGATTGATACAAAAGTTTCTACAACTTTATTTTCTACCTGTTAATCAATTTCATCATCCATCAGCAAGCTCTATAAAGTACAGAGATTTAGGAAAATTGCAGAAAGAAAATGTAGGTTTTTTTCTACTATTGACAACAATTTGAGAACTGCTGATATAGTGAAAGCTTAACTAATATATGTCTTAAGAAACATCACATAAAAGGGACTTTATACTAAACCATCTTGGAAAACAGCTCTAGAGATCGTGTGCTCTCAACTAGAGTGCGTATATTTTATCATAAACTCTTCATAGTTGTACCATGGAATTCTGACCATTTAATGAAAACAATGTGTATATTTCTGCCATAGATTACTATGTGCATGCATATGTGTCTGTGTATGTCAATTGAGTGGATCATAGAACAGGGAATAATTTGCTGCTAAGGGTAAAGAAAAGGCATAGATCATGTTAAATCTGCATCAGAAAAGAGCATGTATTTACTGGAACATTTAGAAATGTTGCTTCATGTTTGTAAGATGCAAAAAACAAAATATCAAAAGTAAACCATTTTATTCAGGCACAAGCTAAAGTTCAACCAAATAAATGCTGTGCTTTGAAAATGCTTTCATAAACACTAGGAGACATCGTTATACTATAGGTAGTGATTGCTTTGCAATTATGTCTGACTTGTTTGGTGCCGCTTTCGAGTGTTTTAATCTCTTTGAGTGTACTTTAAAGAGTCTGTTATTGGGAAGCATGCTGTGAATGTAAGGTTGTGTTCTCATCCAAAGCCCGTCATATTAGAGGTGAGAAAACCAAGGTCCAGTATGACTGAGACCGGAGGAAACCAAAACAAGAACCCAGAACTTTCTGCAGTGCTCTCCTCTATCATGTGACCACTGTCCACATCATCTCTTCTGTAAGTAAGCCACATTGGTATCATTGCTGCCTACTTTATATCCCAAACTATTCTAGGTATTGTAGAGTATAAAGTAATTTAAGTTCTCTGGCCACACAGAATCATGATAGAACAACAGGCTACAGTCAAAGGGAATTACAGTAATGAGTTGGACACCATTTGTTCACCTGTATTTAGCTGTTTTTGTTTTGAAGAATGAGTTGACTTTGAAAAGATTCCAGGTCATTTTCAAAACCGAAAGCAGCATTACAAATGAGTTCTCACATTTGTACACAGTTTACCTGATAAGAGATACACCTATAATGGTTCCTCTTAGCTTTTGACTTCTATTGTAAGGTGATTTTTTTGGTACCTTTGGAATCTTCTCTTTGAAGCTCTTTTCTGTAGTCGTATTTCCTAGGAGATTTGCTTGCATATTCCTTACCTATTAAACTTATACTGCAAACTGTGTGGTATTGTTCAGTGGGTAGCCTACTGAACTATCTTAGTTCCTAAATATGTCCATGTCTAGCTTTAACTTATGGTAACATTACATTTCGTTTGGTTTATATATCTCTATACTTTCATCATAGCCTATCAACATTTTATAGTAACTTTTTTTAGGATGAAGTGGTAATAGGTTTTATTCTACACATGCATATCATTAATGTGCTTCCTTTGGATAGATTTCTTAACCATTCTGAGACTTAACTTTCTCATCTATACAGTGGAAAATAATAATGTCCAACATTTAAGGCCATTAAGATTGAAGAAAGGATATTTAAGTTCTATTTTAGTGCATGCACATAGCTATATTTTTGGTCCTTCAAGAAATCCCAAAACGTGTTAGCTATTACTGTGTGTAGAAATTAAAATTTAGTGTAGTGTGTTGATTTTATACTAGATACCTTAAGCAGTCAAAATTTAATATTTTTATTAAAAATCAAAGTAAACCATTCCCCTAAGTGAATTTCAAAGTTCTTGAGTGACACAGCCAAAATAATAAATCATAGTTTATTCCTGATATGATTATTCTAGGGATAGGTTCTGGAGGAAATTGAATTCAGGGAAAATGCTCCTTAGGAAAACATGGAACAAAAAGCATGCAGTGACCCACGCCTTCTAAAGTAGTCCTTTCAGCTGAGCTAAGGTATCGACAAAGACGAATGCAGACTCCAGGCCAGCCTTTACCTCATGTCCCTGTAGATGATGTGACTTTCTGTGACTTCTCTTGTTTATCATCAAAAGGGTTTCTAGTTCCACATCCTTCAGACTCTGTTCAACACACAACTCTGAGCTTCTAGAAACACTTACCCAGTGAGAGTTTGAGGTTAATGAGGTAGAGATTACAGAAAGCGTTTGTGGGATCCTATGTGTTAAATCCAAAAACATGGAATAACAAACAGACTTTGAGTCAGCCTTCCTAGCTACATGAGTTTAGAAATGTTAATTAACATCCCTTTAGGCTTCCCTTGTGGCTCAGATGGTAAAGACTCTGCCTGCAGTGCGGGAGACCCTGGGTCAGGAAGATCCCCTGGAGAAGAGCATGGCTACCCACTCCAGTATTCTTGTCTGGAGAATTCCATGGACAGAGGAACCTGGCAGTCTATGGAAGCGCAGAGAGTCGGACACGACTGAATGACTAACACAGCCACATTTTTCTCATCAATGAAGAGGCGATAACATTGCCTTTCTCATAGATTTGTCAAGAGGATCAAATAAACTAATGTACATAAAAAGTAATGTCTAGCACAAAGAAATACAACTCAGCATATTACCAATCTTACATCATTTGATTGAGAGGATCAGAGAGATTTTACCCTAACAGAATGTACTTGCATGTCAGAAAGAGCAGTCTTTAAAAACTTCTACTTGGTATAGGTAAGACAAAAGTTTTGTTGTTCAGTCACTATGTAGCACACCAGGTTTCTCTGTCCTTCATTACTTTGGAGAGTTTGCTCAAACTCATGTCCATTGTGTCAATGATGTCATTCTACCAACTCAAAAGTGTTGGTGAACAGATTTTGGAAATCAGCCGTGTCTTCCCTTATTATAGATGAAAACAAGCAAACAAACAAATACACCTGAATGGAGAATGCGCTTCTCCAGCTCCTGTGGATGATTTGAGGCCAATGTGAAAGTCAATTCTAAATCACCCTAATCAATTCCGGTTAGGAACACTGATTTAAACATGTACAACACCCTCAAGAAAAATATTATGGGAAACGAGTATGATGATCTAGCTTCTATTCTGAATTTGATGGCTTCAAATTATGTTGTTAATAATGTTGCTAACCTAGTTAAATGTTAAATATAGTTATTGAAATTATATTACCACATCACACAAATGCCTTTAAAGAAGATTCATTTGTCAAGTTTAAGATGGCAGAATCAAAAGATATATCTTAGAGGAGTAGGACAGCATAAATACAAACAAGCCTTTGGACTAGTTGACGATTCTTGATTTTAAAATTAAGCAGTCTCATAGTGAGGTATGGTTAGTCTTGATCTCCACAGAATGGTGGAGAAGGGCTGGGATGGCAGAAGGAAATGAAAAGCCTAATACTCTAGGGCACTTTGAATGCTGTGTGCATGAGCAGAGATGGTAGGAGTAGAAAAGAAAGTCTGGAAGCATTAGCTTTCCTTTTTTTTTTTTCTTTTGCTTTCTGTCATTTTCTTTTTAATTTTGTCTTTCCTTATGCTAGCAGTCATTCAGTGCTGGTCTTTGCAGTAAACTAAGTCCTTAGCTTTGGACAGGAAAGGTGGGGCTGGGAGGTGGAGAGGGGATCATTTGAATTCTAAAGGAAATAAGGAAATGCATGAAAAATTGAAGTGACGTATTGGCAAGAAGCAGATATGGTTGAGTAAGCTTTATAACGTTGAGAACATCTTCAGATGCCACAAAGTGAAATGTGAGCTCATTCTACAAAGAAAAGTTCATAGAAAAATGTTCATATAAAAATGGGGGCAGACATTTTTTTCTGCCACTACAATTTAGAAAAATATTGAATCCCTTATCTATGTCTTTATTTCATTTGGTATTGTATACAACATTTGAATTACAGATTCATCCAGTAATGCTGAGGACTCAACATCGCCTGCAGGGTGCCAGATGCTTGCTCTCTGCCACTCAGCCCTTACTTTCTTGCAACACATTAATTATTCCTGTACCTGTTTTATCACTATAAAGAGAAGGAGTTTGGGGCGAATTAAACACTTAGTCCACATTTTCCTAGATCTTAGCTCATCATTTCTAAGAATCATTTTATGAATGAAACTAGAGCAATGCCCATAACGTCTAATCTCTGTATAAATTCACACTGAAGAAAAAAATAACTTAAAAATAAGAATAGCTGAAATTAAACTGCGCTGGCAAGTAGCTGCATGTTTGCATGACGTGGGACAGGCTACATTAAAAACATTCTTAAAGGAGCCAAATAAATTTGTTAGTTTTAAACTTGATAAATTGGAACCGTCATTATAAGTACACAATTTGCAAGTTAATTTCAGTACTTCTATGTAGAAAACATGTGTGGCAGACTAATATTTTTCGAAGTACACTCCTCGTTGTACCTAAGTCAGAATCCCCAGGACATTAAAAAGTCTACTTCCTTGTTCCTACTGCAGACAGTTTAGATTTTCTGAGGAAAGGGCCAAGGAATTTTCATTTGAATGTGGAATTTGGATGCTTTCTATACACAGGAAAATTTGAAAACCAATATTTGAAACTGTAGTGTCTACAACACTTTGATATCTTGCATATTTGCTTAACGTGGACATTGCAGAAAAATGGAAAGACAGTGCTGCTTTGACAAAAATCACATCAATTTTCATATGTAGGTAAATAAATTTAATAGATGAGTATCTTGTCACATACCAGGCTGCATTTATCAGTCAAGTTACATGAAAATAATTCTCTGCCTCCTCTGCTTTTCTACAGAGGACTGAGAAAATGCTCAAATAAACTGGATGATATAAAACTATATGACTTGGACTTATCAAGGCATAACTCTCTTTAGAAAATACTTGACAGTGAGGTGAAATCTTACAGATAACACTGAAAAGAATGAAAACTTACCTCAACATCCTTCACGTTCATCAGTTCAAGGTATATGATAAAGAGGCGATGAAAACTAAGATCTGCACTTGAAGCTATATAAATGCCTGTTGTTCTTCTACTTGGGGCAGGAAATTTGAGTTTTTAGACCAAGTAGGAATAATATTTAGCCTGGTAAAATGAAACTGTTGATTCCCCTCACCTTCATTAGCAGCAGTTGGTTTTGACTGATGTGGAAAATCAAATTGATTCCATTAATTTTATTCAATTGAATTAAGTTGATTCAATTAATATTAATTTCAATTAATATTAAATAGAATAAGAAAAACTGTGTCATCCATACTGTCTTAGTTCTCATCTTCTCTGCAATATTAGTTCTTCTGGAGAAATAAATTGAAAGATGATTTGATAATAGGGAAGAACTAACAGGTGCTATCTTAAACTAGGTTAATCCTCACAGAAGACTTACTTGTGAGGTGGTTGCTATTGTTGCTTTCCTTTTATATCTGTGGAAACTAAGGCACCGCAGGGATTAGACTAGAGTCCTAGGCTATAAAGTGGTGAGTGAAAGTGAAAAGTGAAAGTGTTAGTCACTCCCTCCTGTTCCTGTTTGGCTCAGATGGTAAAAAATCTGCCTATGGCGCAGGAGACCTGAGTTCCATCCCTGGGTCAGGAAGATCCCCTGGCGAAGGAAATGGCAACCCACTCCAGCACTCTTGCCTGGAGAATTCCACAGACAGAGGAACCTAGAGGGTTATAGTCCATGGGGTTCCAAAGAGTCGGGCACAGCTGAGTGACGAACACTTCCCACTCCTGTCCGACTCTGCAACCTCATGGGCTGTGGCCCGCTGGGCTCCCAGGTGCTGCTGTGCTTATTCGCCCAGCCCTGGCCGACTCTGTGACCCCCGGGGACTGTGGCCTGCCAAGGCTTCTCTGTCCATGGGGATTCTCCTGCTTTGCCAGTGGATTCTTTAGCAACTGAGCTCCCAGGGAAGCCCCAGGCTCCCAGGCGACGTGAAATGAAAGTCTCTCAGTCATGACCGACTCTTTGCAACCCCATGAAATTCCCCCCTGGAATTCTCCAGGCCAGAATACTGGAGTGGGTAGCCTTTCCCTTCCCCAGGGGAGCTTCCCAAACCAGGGATCAAACCCAGGTCTCGCACATTGCGGGCAGATTCTTTACCAGCTGAGGCAGAAGGGAGGCCCTAGGCTCCTAGGTAGTGGAGCCTAAAGTCAGACACCAAATAGCCCTTTAGCCCATCACTGTGCTGAAGCGTCTCCTAGTGTGTAATGTAAAACACTGGAATGACCCTAAATCAGAAATAGCCTCCTGTGTTCTGATTTACACATTGAGAAGTTGTAAATATGTGACTTCCTCTCACACTCTAAGCTCACAACTAAGTATAACAAAAGATCCTTTCTTTATAGTTCTTACAAAAATAATGTTCATTTTGTTTTGTTTACATTGTGAAAGAAAAATAATCATGTATTTGTATGATACTGTCTTTCTTTGTGGATGTCGTTTTCCAGAGTCACACCAGTGACTTGTAGTGTCTTACTGTTTGGCTCCAGGTGGCTTCCAGGTTTCAGCTGTGGAGCTTAGAAACCTAAGGTGGGAATCACACTGACCTGCCCTAACTGCAGCTTAGCCCTTTCTACCTGTGCAATCCTGGGGAAGTTGTCTTACTGCCTGGGCTCATAATTTAATTTTTAAAATTATAATAGTAGTTAAAGGTTATTGTTAGATCTCTGTGTGTAAGAACTGTACTACACATTTCTTTAGGATTACTTTAATTAATGCTCTTTTGTACTTCATAAAAGTACTTTATAGATTAGGACATTGAGGATCAGAGAAGTTAATATATCTAAAAATCACAAAATTACTAAGGTAGAGGTGAAATTTGAGCCAGTGATTTAATAGGCATAGCTTCAAGGTCTGGGTCTTATACAGTGAACATTAACACTGAAATCTATGATGTCAGGCATTTGGAAGGTATTTCAGAAACAAAGGAGTTGATGAAAATCACAGGAGACTGGAGCACGTATCCACATATGTGCAATGTGTATTCACGAGCCAAGGTGTCTGGTGCACATGAACCTTCACAATATCCCGTGTCATGAATAGCGTCATTTTTTTTTTCTTTTACAGATGTTAAACACAACAGACTCATTGTTTGAACTCAATCTGTCTTAAATAATAATAGTGATAATAATGGTAGTCAGATTTTCCCTAGAAAGTTAAAACAGAGCTGCTGTTTTACTGGAACTGCACTTCCACTGGTAGCCAGAAGATGGCACTGCGAAGTGAGAAGTACAATACAGTTATCTCCGGTCTCGATTTCACCCATTTGGACAGACACATCCGAAAATTGATGTCTAAAATAATTTGGCTTCATTTCACACCAAAATAATTACGAAAGAGATATATGTATGTATACTCATGTACATATACTTTATAGTCTCTATCATATGTATGTATGCATGTTATTTAACAGTTTTTTTTTGGGGGGGGGCGATTATCCTTGAAAATAGACTTTGTTTATAAATCAAACAAAGCTTGATCCCATTCATCACTACAGTGACTCCTACAAGTCTTGTCCCTCCTAAGTGGAATTGGACCTGAAATTTTAATAATGTACCCATTTCCCCTATGTGCCCTTACTTAAAAGAATCTTCAAGGACAGACTTGTCGGGAAGAAGACATTATGTAAGGGAGACGAGAGCGTCTGACATTTTTATAGTACTTAAATTTTAATTTTTATATATGCTCATATCTTTTCACATTATCCCGTGTAACAGTTAGTAATGACTCCTTTTTATAGATGAAGAGACTGTGAGTAATGTCAGGTGGGTGGCCCAGAGCCAGGGCTGAGTGTCAGGTTCACAACACCAGCCTTAGCTCGGGACCTGGACAGCTAGGGTGTGCGGGAGGAGAGTCGCTTTGTCTCGGCCTGCTGTGGCCCCTGTAACAGATCAGCATAGATCGGGTGACTCAGGCCGCAGCGTTTCCTCCTCACAGCTCTGGAGGCTGAGAAGCCAGAAGTTAATATGCTGACATATTCAGTGTCTAATGAGAGCCCTTTTCCTGGTCTGTGGACTGTGGTCTTCTCTTTGTACCCCTCCATGGTGGATTAGGCAGGAAGCCCCGTCTTGTGTATCTGCTTATAAGAGCACAGTGGACTCTGCCCTCATGATATAATTACTTCCCAAAGGGCCTACCTCTTAATTCCGTCCCTGTGAGGATTAGGGTTTCAACATATGAATTTTGGAGGAACACAGACATGCATCCGTAACATAGCTATTGAAAGATGAAGCAAATGCTATCAGCCTGGTAACATTAAAGGAGGTGGCCCATATGCAGTGTTTGACTTGTTTGGTCATACATGATTTTGGCCCTGTATTAATTGTGTACCTTTTATAAATCAATGTGAGTACCTACCTCTTTAATCAGTTAAGATTCAATTTCTTGTTATGTATCAGAAAATTCCAAATAATAGTGGCTTAAGCAAAATAGAAGTTCATCTTCCTCTCATCTGGGATGTACTTGGAGGAGGAAATGCAGGGCTGGTTGATTCTCATGGACAGGAAGTAGGCCTGCATTGTAAGTTTCCTGGTCCTCGAGTATGTTTACTTTCATCAGCTCATACCCCCAATCAAAGATATATATACTATTTTGTGACTGTTGATATAAAGAAGATATATTAATACTATGTATACTTAAGCCTAAAAGTTCACTTATTTTTCTATTTTAAAAGAATTTTAAAATGTTTATGGGCCCTTAAAAGTGTCATGAAAGCACTGTGCCTACTGAGCCTAATGGACCTGTTGGCCCTGTCAGCGGGACCCAGGCTCCTTCCAGCTCTCTGCTCTCTGAGCCTGGCCTTTATGATCCAAGAGCACTCAGGTCATCCAGGTCATCCTTTTGAACAGCAGAATGGGATAGGGGCACACCATCCTCCGTTTCCAAATATTTTGCTAGCCATAGTAGAATAGTACAATAGCTATGCTCCCTGGTGTCTCAGATTGCAGGAGACCCGGGTCTGATCCCTAGGTCAAGAAGATCCCCTGGAGAAGGGAATTGCAACCCACTCCAGCAGTCTTGCTTGGAGAATTCCATGGACAGAGGGGCCTGGTGGGCTACAGTCCATGGGGTTGCGAAGAGTTGGACACAAGCAACCAACACTATCTACCCAGTTAAAAGGTAGGCTGAGACTTGCAGACCCTTTGCTTCAGTGATATATTCAGGTGTAAATCAGTTTTTTCTTACTAGGAGACAAATGGAAAATGAATATTGGAAGCTCTGTCATATTTACTTAGTCTTCTTTCCTGTTTGCTTCTCAAATTCTTTGCTAGGTAAGTGGTTCCCATTACTCTAAAATGTTTTCCTATTTTGAGTACAACAGAGTAGAAGATGGGTATCTCTCACTAGAAATTAAAATCAAAGCAAAACAGATAACGGTAAATTTTCTCTTTTGGTTTATAGGTAAGGTAAAAGCTTACATCACTGGAATTTTGGCTAAGAGATAGGAACCAAACTAGGGAATAATTTGAGCTTAAAAATAGAGGTACTTATAATTAATTATTTTTATGTGACTCCTAAATATTTACTAGCAATAAAGTAATGTCAGTAAATGACCCAGTCTTAAACTTAGTGCATCTGTTCTGGAGGTGACCACTTTAAAGGCAAGGTTCACGTGTATTTTAGGGCTTCGTATTGTGCTTTACGTGTAACAAATACTCAAATATGTGCGTGACTCTTTGCCTCGTTGTTTTTCCTTGCACTTGTTTACTTGTTTTTTTGTGGATGGAAAGAATATGATATAGATGGTTTTAAAATTTTAAAGTCAATGATGCTATTTTTTTTTTTTAAGGAACTTGTGTCTACCACTTAGCTTAACCTCCAAACCATGTTGTGAACATATTCAGCTAGCATCCACATTTATGTATGTTTGTATCTTAAATTATCAGAGGCTACCATTTTTTTCGAAGTCTCCACCTTATGAGGAACTTTTCCTCAGGGAAAAGAAAAAGAAGGTTGAAAATAATTTCTCGTACAGTTTTGTGTAGTGGGAAGGGGGATACCGTGGTTACGGCAACAGAGTGATTGAAATAGTGGATCTTGGATACTAAGCTGAGTAGGGAAAGAGGTCAAACCAAGATGGTGTTGGAAGCGAAGGAAGAGGTTATGGGGCTAGTTGTTTCCACAGGGCTACTGAGCCATGTTGTGGTAGGTACAGGCTGAAAAACCAATTGTGATGGCAGCCAAATATAAGTAGTATTAACATTAAGAACCTTCCTCGAATCATAACGTTTCAGATCTCAGTGGGTCTTCTCTGTTGCAGCTCTTACTTTTATGAAAGTATAAACTAAGATTCATAGATACCAAATGACTTATCAGAAGTGCTACAAGTATTTAATGGTACAGTCAAGACAAAGGGGGATAAAGCTAATGTTTTATTGCCAATACAGCATCAGTCTTTCATAAAACACCAGGAAAATTTGATCATAATTTGAGCTTAACTAATATAAAGCTGTCTAAAAATATATAAATTAATAATAATTCATTTCAAATGTCTCAATTGTTTCTAACACAAATATAAATGTTAAAGAAGCCAGAATGACTTTGAATTCCTGTTTGGTTTCTTTCTAACACTTACCACAAAGTTTAACATTAATTTATATATAATAAATAGAGCTTGTCTTGTCAAAATGGGTCTTTTAATGAAAATTATATTTACTGACATGCCAATTAACCAAAAATGAAGTCACTTTTGCCTGCTTTTGAATTCACAAAAGACTTGATTTAATCATGTCTGAACTGGAACCATCTGTACAAGAAAGAAATATTGCATGGAAGAGCCAATTATGACTCCATGTTGGGTCTGTTACTTTAAACTTTGCTTCCTGTTGTTTTTGTTCACTGAAAGGATACTGTTTATATGTAATGGCCTGCCTCAGGAACCCTGCCCCTCTGCCTGAATATTAAACCAAAGGTGCCTTTGTTCAGGATCCTGTCCACTTGTGGATGCCTAAAGGAAGGGAGAAATTAACACACCCTCTCACCAAGGCTTTCCTGATGGCTCAGTTGGTAAAGAATCTGCCTGCAATGCAGGCGACCCTGGTTCAATCCCTGGGTTGGGAAGATTCCCTGGAGAAGGGATAGGCTACCCACTCCAGTATTCTTGGGCTTCCCTGGTGGCTAAGCTGGTAAAGAATCTGCTGGCAATGCAGGAGATCTCGGTTCGATCCCTGGGTTGGGAAGATTCCCTGGAGAAGGGAAAGGCTGCTGACTCCAGTATTCTGGCCTGGAGAATTCCATGGACTGTATAGTCCGTGGGATCACAAAGAGTCGGACACGACTGAGCAACTTGCACTTTCACTTTCACTGCACTCGCCAAGGCTGGCTATTCCAGGTTATACTTGTGAGATTAATGGGCTTTTTACCTTGTTTTCTCACCTCCCCTCCCCACCACTCATCTTTGCTGTATAAAAGAAACTGGCATCCAGACACTGACAAAATGGTTATTTTGAGACATTAGTCTGGCATGTTTTCAGTCAGTTGGCTTTCTGAATAAAGTCATATCCCTTGCCTCAGTACCTCATCTCTTGAATTTATTGGCCTGTCATACAGTGAACAAAACGAGTTTGGACTGGGTAACAGAAAGTCTATACAGAGTCATAAGATCATTAGTCATGATCCTGTAGTAATCATTGGTAACATTTTATTTTTATAATCAATGTAGCAAGTAAGAGAAAGAAATGAATGAGATTTGTCCCAGGCCAACAACTGTGTTTTAAAGCACTTTAAGATATTTGGAAAACATAAATTTATCTGTAGCTACTTTAAATTATGTTCTGCTTTGACTGTTTAAAGAATTGGAAGTGTAAAGATTATTTTTTTTAATATGCTCAGGACCTGTATACCACAAAACAGCATTTCATCTGTGACTTGTCTCTATCCATCATCCCTTACAGCTATAGTAAGTTGCAGGGCCAAGATTTGGACCCTAGACTCTGATTCCAAAGCTTGGATTGCACCATGAAAAATCAGTTGATGAATCCCATTTGTCCTAAGCAAAGGCTAAATTGTGGTAGAAATATGTCAATTGTTCTTTCAGGAAATCAACAGCTTTTGTCTACCCATAACCTTTCAAACAATGAATGTAGTGAGTGTTTATCTCAAAGAAGTGATGAAAGGGTGATAGGCTGGGAAAATAAGAGTTGCTAGACAGAATGCTAAGTGGAGGGCAAAGCGAGAATGGAACCGATTTTGTGTTCTGATGTTTTCAAGTATAGTACATTCTGCATGCACAGTCAGGATTCCCTGTTGTAAAAAGAATTGCATCCGGAACAAGCAAAACAAACAAACAAACAAAAAAGACCTTTGGAATGTTTTAAAGATGAGTGATGAGCATAGACTCATCACTCATGAGACTGTAAACACATGCTCATAGTACATCACTGGCATTGAAGTAGAGTTTTTAGAAGAGGAGACTGGATTATTGGGGGGAAAATGCAGTCTGTGACTGTTTTCTGGTTTTTTTTTTATTTGTTTTCTTCTTGCTATAAAAAGAACATACAAGACAAACTAGCACAAAGAGAGACATAAATAGTTGGTGGTGATGAGTCCCTTATTCCTCATTCATAGTGAAACTGAGGTACCGTAATATGAGAAGAATGGATTTGGAATAAGTGAGTTTGCCTCATAGCTGAGTGACCCTAAACAAATAAAGCAGGCTGTACATCTCAGGAGAACTGAGAATGGGGTAGCAGAATGTGGAACTGAAGGAGACCAAATGTCCAAACATAAGAGTAAATTTCCCCACTGCTGGGAGTAGAGAGGAGAAAGTTGTAGAAGGTGTCATAGAACTAAGTGACTCTTCTGTGGTTTTCAGCACTTGAAAGTATACAGGAACAACCAAAAAAAAGTATACAGGAACAATGTCGTTTAAGAAAATAAATCTCAGGAAGAAAACTGCTATGTATAAAGGCACTACAATTAATAATAATAATAATTTCAAAGTGATAACTTCTAAGCAGAATTGTAAAAAGTGAGTGAAAATAGATGGACCAGTTTGCCCATCTTCCATACTAAAATATATTCAGTTCAGTTCAGTCGCTCAGTTGTGTCCGACTCTACGACCCCATGAATCGCAGCATGCCAGGCCTCCCTGTCCATCACCAACTCCTGGAGTCTACCCAAACCCATGCCTATTGAGTCAGTGATGCCAACCAGCCATCTCATCCTCTGTCATCCTCTTCTCCTCCTGCCCCCAATCCCTCCCAGTATCAGGGTCTTTTCCAGTGAGTCAACTCTTTACATGAGGTGGCCAAAGTACTGGAGTTTCAGCTTCAGCATCAGTCCTTCCAGTGAATACCCAGGACTGATCTCCTTTAGGATGGACTGGTTGGATCTCCTTGCAGTCCAAGGGACTCTCAAGAGTCTTCTCCAACACCACAGTTCAAAAGCATCAATTTTTCAGTGCTCAGCTTTCTTCACAGTCCAACTCTCACATCCATTCATGACCACTGGACAAACCATAGCCTTGACCAGATGGACCTTTGTTGGCAAAGTAATGTCTCTGCTTTTTAATATGCTGCCTAGGTTGGTCATAACTTTCCTTCCAAGGAGTAAGCGTCTTTTAATTTCATGGCTGCAGTCACCATCTGCAGTGATTTTGGAGCCCCAAAAAATAAAGTCTGACACTGTTTCCACTGTCTCCCCATCTATTTCCCATTAGGTGATGGGACCAGATGCCATGATCTTAGTTTTCTGAATGTTAAGCTTTAAGTCAACTTTTTCACTCTCATCTTTCACTTTCATCAAGAGGTTTTTTAGTTCCTCTTCACTTTCTGCCATAAGGGTATGGTTATATAAATTTGAATGAAAATTGTCACATAAGTGAATTTTATGTGACTTATATGCTCAAGAAAATTTTATATTAAGAATTTATATATAAAAGTAATGTATTATAACTAAGGTATATCACTATCTACAAATGCATTTCAGAATTTTCAAATAGAGTCAGATACTTTATTGGAGTCACAAATGAGTGAGACAGATCTGCCTTTGATCAGGCACTGCACACACACACACACATGCATACACAAACACACACTCATACACACATATGTGCACATGTGTGCTCCATTCTCCACCTTGTATAAAATTGTGTAGTAGCTATATAGTCTTTCCTGTGTTGAGGTGAGAAATCAATTGACCAGAAATTTTTCATGGTTAATTTCCAACCTCCATAAGAGAGAGTCTTATATTCTAGGGAGTTGACAGGATATCAGTTTGGTCTTATAGCCAGCCTCCCAGCATGTGAAATATTCATATGAAAAGATAACTGTTGTAGTGAATTTAGAGGCTGCAGTAGATCTTTTTGGTGCCTAGTCTAGCTGTACTAGGAGTGGCCCTTTTGCCTATTGCCTTTCATGGCACCAGTTGCTTTTGGTTGTACTGACAGCTAATGAATAACCTAAAAAATAACAGATAAATAGCCTTAATGAGATTTTCACCTAATTCTATGCTTTATTCATCCTCTCTTTCACCACCTTTTCCCATCCCTAACCTGTCCTAATGGAGTCTATCTCTCTATTCCTATGAATTTTCTCCCCCATTTCACTCGCACCCCCATGCCTAATTAGACTTACTTTCCCTCCATTGTTGCCCAGCCTCCGGGTGCCCTAGCCTCAATCTCCATAGTTAGCAACCATGTGGGCCTACTTCTGTGGTGCAATGCATGCTCCAAGCTTCCCTAGGAACCATGAGAAGCTAGTGTTCTTCTGGTACCACTTATTTGCTGAACATTTTTGTTCTCAATTTCTTTTGAAAGTACTCACTCCTTGAGATACATCAGTTGTCCAAAGGAGGCCTTGGAGGCTTTACTTTTGGGATAACCGACCTAAGACAGAGACTGATCCACCTGGATTTAAATCCTAGTCTTCCATATTGCTAGTTACACGACCTTGAATGAGCTGTTGAAAATTCTTTATGATAATGTGTTTCATTTGAATTGGAAAAATAACCAATCTGGAAGTCCTGTTGTGAAGATTAACAGATTTAAAACACCTGGCACTTATATATACTTAATGTATGCTACTTTTCTTACCATTCAATTATGGAAATTAATGCAAAACCTAAAGCTATTTTTGTGAAGTGTGAGTAGTTTTTATGTGAATATGAAATTCTGAGACCCCCAAATTCTCCATATGACTCCTTTTTGGGGTTTGATAATTTCCTGTTACCATGTATATTATTTTTTATTGTAATCCTCCCTACAAAATACATGGTTTTTTTAAATTTATGTTTCAGTGTTCTAAGTTAAACCATATAAATGAAATATTTGAAAAAATCAGTTGCCTGTCCAAAGAATTATTGCTACTGTTTAAAGATTCTATATAGTTTTCATGTAAAAAATTTTATCCTGTTTATTCAATCTCACTTATTTTTTCTTACATATGTATTGACTCTAAAAATTTCAATGTGAGTACATCAATCATGTCATTTGCATAAGTTTAATTGTGTGTGTGTATTAGTCACTCAATCATATCTGACTCTTTGTGACCCTATGAACCCCACGTGACCCCATGGTAGCCTACCAGGGTCCTCTGTCCATGGAATTCTCCAGGCAAGAATACTGGAGTGCATTGCCCTTCCTTTCTCTAGGGGATCTTCCTGACCTGGGGATTGAGCCCAGATCTCCTGCATTGGAGGCAGATTCTTTACCATCTGAGCTACTAGGAAAACCCTAAGTTTAATTATTTGAGCCAATTTCTATTTTTTTTCTTAAAAATCCATTAAGAAGGTTGAATTCATCAGTTGCTATAACGTAGTTAAAAGAATGTTTTATCTTGACTTATTGAAAAATGACTTTATGTTGCTGCTCAAAGTTATTTTCATGTTGCATCTGAAGAAGGAAAAAATCCCGTGGTATTTAACATTTATGGTATACTAGAGGCTCTGTTTAATTACATCAAAATCCTGCCTTTTATCACTGAGAAAGTAATTTCCTTCCCATAAAGAAACCCTTTATCTTTGGACTTTTTAAATGACATATTCCAGGAATTGTTTTTGAAATGTGGGCTACTTAGCACTTTGTATCCATTAAGGTTCTACTAACTTGGGAAATAAAATGGAAATGAAGGGGAAATGACGCTTTGAGATGAAGTGGCTAAAAAGTCTTAAATTCATCATACTTTGTTAATGAATAAAATAACAAATACTAATAGAGAATAATTAAACAGCACTTACATGTTAGATATTATCATGTTTAATCTGTTTTGCCTAATTAAATTAATACATACGATGTATAGGTGAGATATTATGGCTTAGGTGAAGCAAGAGGCTTCTCTCAGCTGGTCAGCTAGTCATTGATGGAATCAGAATGGTGGGATGTCTGAAGCTAAATTCTAGGTTCTTTGTTACTTTAGTCATAACTGTTAAAGCCCTTTGGATATTTTGAAGAAAAATATAAAGGAGCTATTTTTTCCGTTATAACATTCTATACTTACAGGTTGGCCTCACGCAGATAAATAGTTACTTGAAGGTGTATTATCCTTTCTATAAATCATCATGAATAAATCTGAATTCACTTGATTTTCGTGTGGGCTTTAAATACCTATCTCTGTCTATGTCTCTGTCGTTTCTTTTTGATCTTCTCCCTCCCTTTCTCTTTCCTGGCTTCCAGCTCTGGCAAGGGAACCACCCATCCTGTACTACTTTAACTGTTTTAATTGAGTGAGAATTTGACTAGGTACACAGACTCTGTTTGTTTAACCTGTACGCTGAACACATCATGAGAAATGCCAGGCTGGATGAGTTACAGGCTGGAATCAAGACAGGCGGGAGAGACATCAACAACCTCAGATATGCAGATGGTACCACCCTAATGGCAGAAAGCAAAGAGGAACTAAAAGGCCTCTTGATGAGGGTGAAGGAGGAGAGTGAAAGAGCCAGCTTAAGGCTAAATATTAAAAAATCTTAGATTATGACATCCGGCCCCATTACTGCATGGAAAATAGATGAAGAAAAGGTGGAAGTAGTGACAGATTTCCTCTTCTTGGGCTCCAAAATTATGGCAGATGATGACTGCAGTCATGAAATCAGAAGACAATTGCTTCTTGGCAGGAAATTGATGACAAACCTAGACAGTATGTTGAAAAGCAGAGACACTATATTCTGCTGACACAGGTCTGTATAGTCAAGGCTATGGTCTTCCCAGTGGTCACAAACAGTTGTGAGAGCCGGACTGTAAAGAAGGCAGAGCACCAAAGAATTGATGCCTTCAAACTGTGGTGCTGGAGAAGATTCCTGAAAGTCGCTTGGACAGCAAGGAGATCAGCCCTGAATATTCACTGAAAGGACTGATGCTGAAGCTGAAACTCCAGTATTTTGGTCATCGGATGTGAACAGATGACTCATTGGAAAAGTCCCTGATGCTGGCATAGATCGTGGGCAGAAGGAGAAGAAGGCGCCCGAGGATGAGATGGCTGGACGGCATCACCGATGCAATGAACATGAACTTGGGCAAAAGCCAGAAGATGGTGAGGCATAGGGAAGCCTGGCGTGTTGCAGTCCATGGGATTGCAAAGAGTTGGACACGACTGGGCAACGGAACAACAACAACATAGACTCTCCGATTTAGGAGTTTGGGATATTCCAGGGAGATTCCAGAAGATAACAGTTTCAGAAGCAAGAAATATTTTACCTCAAGAAAGCATGAGACAATACCTTAGCCTGGGTAAGAGAATTGTGCAGCCTCTTCCTCCTACCTAAAACAGGTCTAAAAGAAATTGCTAAAAATTATTAAAGAACATGTTTATTGACTGTCTCTAATATAGCTGGGAGAATATTAAGTTGATGATTGAAACATCGGAAGATGATAGGAGATCATCATGCAAACTGTTGAAATGTTCTTCTTTTGGTCTTTCCACTTCTTTTTTTTTCCTTACCATTTTTTTTTCATAACAGCATTATTTAAAATATAATATTTCTACTGATGAATAATTCATATACAATGAAATGCACTGATCTTAAATTTTGCAATTCATTACATTTGGGTTAATGCGTGCTTTCTTGTGACCCACTCTTTATAAGATTTAAAATGTTTGCAACGTCTCAGAAAGTTCCTTTGTTCTTCTTCTATTTAATCTCTGCTACATCACTCCATCCCCAACTCCCAGGGTATTTATTTTTTTATTTTTTTACTTTTATTTTTTTTCTGTTTTATAAATCCTTTTTTTTTTCCTGGTCTTTCCACTTTTTATGTGTTCCTAGTTCAAAGCTAGTCAGCAAATGGAGAATGGCTTCATAAACTGCTTTGCTCTCACAGTCATTATCATTATCTTTTCTGAAGTCTTGCTTCATATTTTGATTACAGTTGTTCTTCAGACAATTGTGTTTAAGGATTGTTAACATCACCACTCAAATACTCTAATACTTTATTCTGAATGAGTCTTGAATTTTCAAGAGTCCTGCATGTCATTGTATAAGACTGTCTGTCATCTGGAAGAATCTAACAAACTGGATGTAGGTTTTTATATTAAAAATTTTAATTGAAGATCCTTGCTTTTAAAGTTTTATAGTTTTCATGTTTTTAAAACATGTTGAGCTTAAGTCTACAAAGAACAGAATTGAAGAAAGGAAGCATGATTTCCAGAATCAGGACTGGATTGTGAACATAGTGGAAGTATAGACCTATTACTTCTCCCTCTAAATTATCTCTCCAAAAATGCTGCTAACAAAGAGGTTTTGTATTTTCCTAGGATATAGTTGCAGTGAAGCAGGTCTGCACATGTCTGGGCATGTACCGGAATGTGTCATTTTCTCGTGTCTTGGTTCTCTTTGGATTTCATTTATTTATGGTTTGTTATATGGGAAGTTATACTTCAGGCTTTAATAAATTACTACTACTTCAACATAGTTAATTTATAGTAACGATTAAAAGTGAATAAAACCAAAACAACTTCATTTGTTCAAAATATTTTCGTCTTTTTAAATTTGTGAATGAACATAGTTATCAGGGAGTTTTTCATTTTAGCCAAGCTTTAGACCTAAAGACACTGCCAGCACAGGCCTGGAATGTATTTTTGCTTCTGATAACTCAATATAACAACAGCAGCAGAAACGACAGCAATAGCAGTAACGCCTGTTGGTGTCAGGCAGCTATAAATGCTTCACTTTTAGTATCTAATTTTTTTTCTAGTTTCACTAGTTTTCTTAGTTTATTATCTAATCTCAGAAGTTGCATAGTTGTGTGACTGTAAAGTAGCAGTAAAATGCATAAAACACCTAATATCTAAGATCTTTAATTTTGAAGAATTTGAATAGTAGGATTTTAAGGATTTTACTCTCAGCAGGGGAGATCTCGTGGAAAGACAGCTAGATGTCAAGATGCAGTAAAATTACTACCAGCAAAATTAAATGAATCACACTTTACAAAAAGTTGCTATCTACTCCAGAACTCACTAGTGCATGACCGAGAGGAATGTTTGAAAATGGAACTGTTATCAACATGAAGGGAAGACAGAATTGAAAAATGATTGAAATGAATATTTGTTTGTATGATCACATTTGAACATCAGTTTGAAGCACTGCCTGTCATAGAAATCAGGTGTGATTTTTGTTTTTCCATCCAAGGGAATCGTGTGTGTGTGTGTGTGTGTGTGTGTGTGTGTGTGTGTGTGTGTGTGTAATAAAATACATATATAATGTGTGTATATATATATATATATATATATATATATATAATGAAAGACTGCAATATAGCATTGAGATTGCACAGAAGAATCTTTGTATAAATTTAAATTTAAAATTCAGTAAGTTGCTGAATAATATTTAATGGAACTTTTAAAAATAGAAAGGAGATTAGAAAAGGTGGTCTTATATCTCACACACATTTTCCTATGTTCAGTTACTCTTTTGAAGCCTGTGGTACAGGTACAATGAAGCATAGACCAACATAAATTCCACTTATAAGGAACTGAAACCTAGGCCCGACTCGATTTAGAAAATATGAATATTTCAGTCAGGTAGTCAACAATCATACTATGGAAAGGTCAGATACTTATTTTTTATGAGCATATCCCCAAATAAATCAAATCAGCAGAGAAAAGATAACTCATATTAGTTAAACCTAGAAGAGGTTGAAATATAAAGTTCTAGTATTGTCATTGAGGAGAAATAAAAATGCAAGAGTGATAGATATGAATGTTTTCCAGTCATTGCCTTACCCCTCAGCAGGGAAATATTCTTAGGTAGCCAAGTTATGATCAAGTCATAATGATAATGATGAGAGTAGCAGCTGTTATCATTTTTGAAACAAATAATTGTCTTGGATCTTAGCATTGTGCTAAGTGCTATAACTCTTCACAGTTTTATTCTCTTAAGACTTCAAAGCATAAGTTCTTTTATCATTGTCATTTTATAGTTGAGGAAACTAAAACTTGGGGAAGTTAAGGATTTGCACAAACCTCACAGATGGTCAACGCCACAGGTAGATTTTAAAGACATGTCTGCTTTTCAGCAAACAGATTAAGAATGGGGCTTTTTACAGCAATCCATGTGAGTTTTAATTGGAGGTAGAAAATGAGCAGTCCTGAGAAATGAGTCATCCAAGACACACTATGACTTAATAGCTCATCCTCCATTTACCTGAAGGACATCTGCATTGCAGCTCGTTAGTCACATTACATGTTTCCTTTAGCCAGTGAAAAATATTCCCTTTTACATCTTTTTCCTAGCTGTTGGCCTGAACAATTCCATTTTTTAACTGACAGCCCTAGGTATATTTAGCCCTTGTGATATTTGGATCACTTTGAAGCAGGCTTACATATATCTCACCCTCTTATTCAGACATTCACATAATGATCTCAAATACTTATTTCATCACACATGGATTTCACCCGACTGTCTCTGAGGCAATCTCGTTTGTGTAGTCATCAGGGCCTAGCTCTGTCCTCTTCTCTATAGTTGATTCAGGGCAACTCATCATGAGAAACATAATATCATCTATTAGACTCAAAATTTGAATAAGAGGAATTTGCCTGGGTCACTTTTGGAGGTCTTGTTTAAAATAATAATTTAGATTGGATATGTTTAAGCAGTTGTACTTAGAGAAAGAGTTTGACCTGGTCTAATTTGAGAAATTGAAAATTTGTTTTTAAATCTCTCAGAATATTTTTTGTCAATGTGGACCTCACCAAAATAATACCTGTAAACATACTCAGTCTTGTTGTGAATACTTTGGGCTGTAGTTTTCTCTTCTTCCAAAAGTGGACAGCTAAAACTTGTTACTATGTCAACAACACATTTACTTGTGCTTGAGTATCAATAGGGATAATGGGTTAATATGCTAAACTTTACCAAGTAAGAGTTACATTTTACTAACAGTCCTCTGAAAAGATAATCATCTGTCATAGTGGCAGTACTCTAAATCTTAAGACACGGTAGCAGATCACGTGTGCAAACCCATCTTCAGAACACAACTCTCTCCCTAAGACCTCAACAAAACTCTTTTGAGCCTTAATGACAAATGTGACTGAGAAACATATTAAGATAAGGCTTTATAATTGTTGTTTAGTCTCTAAGTCCTGTCTGACTCTTTTGCGACCCCATGGACTGTTGCCTAAAAGTCTCCTCTTTCCCTGGGATTTTTCCAGCAAGAATACTGGAGTTGGTGTCAGTTTCCCTCTCCAGGGGACCTTCCCAACCCAGGGATCTATCCCGCATCTCCTGCATCTTCTGCAGGAGGATTCTTTATCGGCAGGCGGATTCTTTACCACTGAGCCACCAGGGAAGCCCAAGGCTTTATAGAAAGTTTATTTTGAAGTAATCCATATGCGCCTACAAAGTATGAAAACATTGCATCTGTTGTGAAACAAATTTGGAAACCCTTGAGTTAACAACAGAAAAGAAGCTTCTTTATTCCTATTGTTGATTTTAAAGCTTCATGACAACTGCAGTGATTTAATAATTCAAATTTTATAAGTTGCCTCTTTTAAAAACACCTGTTTTCTTTTTAGAGCTTAGGGACACACTAGTTTTCAATTACTAGAAAAGTCTGGTACACAGAAGTAACTAAAAAAAATTTTTTTTTTTGTTGAAAGGAAAGTGAATCAGTATTAATTTGCTAGTTAGTACTGTAGGTTCACTGGTGAATTAACTAGATACCCTGCATTTTAAGAACATACAGTCCAAAGGAGATTTTTTTTTCTTGTAAAGATCCCTAATAAATAGTAAAAGATATAAAATCCTCTACAAATATGTACTTAAGTGCTATAGAAGCAGCAAGAGGATAGGGCTTATTCTGCTGTGGTAGGGAGAAGAGCTTAATCAAAGAAAGTTCTGTTTTAGACTTAGAAGTTTATTTATGTCAAACCTAATCTCCAAGTTCATTCCACCATCCCCTTCCGCCTCTGAATGCACACATCCATTCTCCGTGTCTGTGTCTGTATTCCTGCCCGGGAACTAGGTTCATCTGTGCCATATTTCTAGATTCTAGGGAGCTCAGCTCAGTGGTGACCTAGAGGGATGGGATGGTGTGGGAGGGACGTCCAAGCGGGAAGGGATGTATCCATACAAATAGCAGATTCACTTCATTGTACAGCAGAAACTTAACACAATAGCTTAAAGCAATTATACTCCAGTAAAAAAAAAAAAAAAAAATTCTAATCAAGGATCATCTTTTCGATCATCACATCGAAACTTCTGTTTATGAAGTTGCATTAAATCATTAAGTATTTCTCTCTGAAGATTGGTAGATTGTTTGGTTCTTAGACTGATATGTAACTTGGACTTTATGGCAAACACTGTACCAAGGGTTTTACAGGATTTCAGTCCAATCAAGAGGTTGAAGATTCTGACTCTGTATACACCTATTGTCAGCCACAATATTCAACTCTAGAATGAAGGACAGCATTGAAAGTAGACAGTATGTTTTTAATTCTCTGGATTTGTGTTTCACACTTAAATATCTTTGTGAGTAGGCACTGCTATTTGCTATAACCTTTTAATAAACTGTTAAGAAACTCCTGTAACTTGTTAAGAGACTGCTATACAGTGATAGACTTATACTTGGAAGACAATAGAAGAATAAAAGGAAGCTAAACTAACAGTCTCCATGGCAGTGCTTTTCAAGGGGGAAAAGAAACATTGGATTTTGAAGTTAAAGGAGGAAAATTTGTGATATACTTTGTAGGCTTATAAATAACCTGCTTTATGAATGAATTTGTCATTGCCCACCTTACTTTTCAAAAAGTAAAGAGAAAACTTTCACAGGAGGCCCCATATTTACTTTAATTAAAGGAAAGATATTTGGAATTACAACTTTAATAACTCTAGTTCCAGCGAAGCAGATCAGACCATGAGGGAACAGCTGCTTTTCAATTCAAAACAGATGGTACCTTTCTTTTCCTAGTCAGATTTCCCTTTTGGATGTGATACATCCATTGAATATCAGTAAAGCTATGATTTCAAGACTTCTATGTCATAAAACACTTTTTTTTGAGGAATGATGTGAGCTGTGTCTTATAGTTTGTATGTGTGTTTTCTTTGAACACTGATTTGTAAACATCACCAAATTAAATACTGGAAATGATTTTTTTTTTCCAATGGAAGAGAATGTTGAAGAATCTTTTTTGAATAATTTAATGTTTGTCAAAAACTGGCCCATAGTTTTTCTAATAAGTACAAATAGCTCATTTTATTAGGAGAGTCTATTATCAATGAGGAGAATGTTGAATAGAGTGCTTTGAAAGAAAGCTATAGAACCAATTTGCTCAAGAGGCTTTCACAATAGAGCCTAGACCCCTTAACAAATATACCTTTAAACTCAGAGCTGTCCAAAAGGCATAACTGTTTCATATCTTTTTTCCTAAACCCACATAATAATTTCAGATTGAAGGTTCCCCTCAAATTCCTCTCGACCAACCTATATTTAATGTTTCAGCAATTATCTCATCTCACTGTATCTGAAAAATAGTCCTAAAAATTATTCTGTAATAAACTTTGCCTGACTTTCTTTCAATCAGCATCTGGCTGTACAGTAAAAATTCTTCTGGTGTGTATTTTTATTATGTTTTTCCTTACAGGTGCTTTTTAATTTAAGAACTCTAAAGCGTTTCTCTAAGTTTTAGGTCCCTAAGGTTTGTGCTTAATGTGACATTCTCATCAAATTTGGGTCTTAAAGAAGTAACTCCTTTTTATTCAAAGAAACATATAATTTTCAAAATAAAGATATTTTCATTTTTATAACACTGTAGACAATGTAGAAAAGATGGAAAAGCACAAGTGAAAAAACCTATATTCAATAATATCTTTAACATTTTGTATAAATTCTTCATATACCAGGGATCATATATAGTATATTTAATGGTGATTAATGAATAAATTAATACATATTAGTTTGCTTAAAACATCAAGCTCCATTGTATTTAAAAAGCAAACAATTAATTTGAAATGTTAATTTACAAATGAGACTGTTACACGGCAGATATTAGTAATGGATTTCATTTTGTCAGGTTATTGTATTTAGATTGCCTACTTAGCTCTAAATCAAGATCCTGGTAACCAGTATTCACAGACAAATGAAACATAAGAGATAACAATATTACTTTAATTGAGGTCCTACCTAATCTCCCTGTGTAGGTAAAGATTCAATGGACTTGGCTTTTATTAGAAACCTGCATCATTACTTTGTAAGATATTAACTCTGACCCCAGTGAAATATCTCTAATCGTAGGATTTAGATGCAGTGGGGCATAAAGCATTTGATAAAAGTGAAAATGTTATTCATATTTTTGTACAATACAAAATAAAAACTTTTCATGAATTTTTTTTAAACAGTTCAGGTGAAACACGAGGGCAGTGAAAAGTTGAATTGATGTCTGCACTCATTTATCTCATGAATGAGTCAGAATTTAATTTACCCTAAACAAAGATGTTAGACAGATGCTGACATAGGATAAAAGTCTAGTTTTCAAATTAATTTTCTTGGTTACTCGAAGTGTTTCAGAAATTGAGCTGGCCAATTCCATTATCCTCTGCCAAGTGTTAAAGATGCTAAATGCTACATTTTATTACAAAAACTAATAGTAAATGTTTTAAAACTAAAATATAGTTTTATAGCCTGTATGTTGCAATTCAAGTCACAACCCCTGGTCTCCTGTGCTGGTCACCCAAGGTGATATAACATGACTAATATCAAAAATGCATGGCCTGGTTATAAGGATGATGTATCTTCATGAGACTTTAAGCTTTGATGAAACATCCTGGCAAAATGGCTTTATAGAAAAGAACTCTTCTTTAGAAAGATTCCATTCCATGAATTCTGAGGCATCTAGTTCAAAAAGTTTCTTTTTTTCTCTCTGATTTAGAGTTAAAATTCTTTAGATACAGTTTCAGTTCAGTTCAGTTCAGAAGGTCAGTTGTCTATCTCTTTGTGACCCCATGGACTGCAGCATGCCAGGCCTCCCTGTCCATCACCAACTCCCAGAGCTTACTCATACTCATGTCCATTGAGTCGGTGATGCCATCCAACCATCTCATCCTCTGTTGTCCCTTTCTCCTCCTGCCTTCAGTCTTTCCCAGCATCAGGTTCTTTTCAAATGAGTTAGTTCTTTGCGTCAGGTGGCCAAAGTATTGGAGTTTTCAGCTTCAACATCAGTCCTTCCAATGAATATTCAGGACTGATTTCCTTTAGGATGGACTGGTTGGATCTCCTTGCAGTCCAAGGGAATCTCAACAGTCTTCTCCAACACCACAGTTCAAAAGCATCAATTTAGTTACTATCAGTTGAATTGTGGTGCTGGAGGAGACTCTTGAGAGTCTGTTGGACTGCAAAGAGATCAAACCAGTCAATCCTAAAGGAAATCAACCCTGAATATTCTTTGGAAAGACTGAAGCTCTAATACTTTGGCCACCTGACGCAAAGAGCCAAATCATTGGAAAAGACCCTGATACTGGAAAAGATTGAGGTTAGGAGAAGTGGGCAACAGAGGATGAGATGGTTGGATAGCATCACCAACTCAGTGGACATGAATTTGAGCAAATTCTGGGAGATAGTGAAGGACAGGAAAGCCTGGCTTGCTAAAGTCCACGGGGTCACAAAGAGTTGGACACAACTTAGTGACTGAACAACAAAACAATCCACCCTTTTCCTGAAATTCACTGTATACCATAGAAATGATGTTTCTACTGGGCAAGAGCAATGTATTATACTTTAGCCTATAAACTCACATTCCTTGGCACACTTGTGTAGGAAGAAACTAATAGTATATTTGCCACATTTAATTAGGAAATATTGTGCATCAGTTTAAAAAAATAAAAATGAAGGGGAATGTTGTTAGACCAATGAGGAGAGTATAAAAGTTCTGGCCTTCAATATTATGTCATTTAAATCAGTTTTATATCCGTCTAGAGGATTAAATGGGCTTCCTTTGTGACAGCTGGTAAAGAATCCGCCTGCAATGTGGGAGACCTGGGTTCGATCCCTGGGTTGGGAAGATCCCCTGGAGAAGGGAAAGGCTACCCACTCCAATATTCTGGCCTGGAGAATTCCATGGACTATACAGACCAAGGGGTCACAAAGAGTTGGACACAACTGAGCGACTTTCACTTTCTTCTTTCAGAGGAACAAATAAAATTATAATTCACCTTTTCTGGTATTCTTTCATGTTCATTCACCATGATCTTCAAGTCATTGAATTACAAACATTTGCCTCTGAATAGTCTAAAGTTTGCAAGGCTTATGAATAAACCCAGAGTCATGAAACAGGTATAATGAAAGTGTCCTTGAAAAAGACTTCAGGCTTTTCTCTTGTAGTCTATGTTAAAACACAATCTGTAAAAGGGAAATTTGATAAATATGATCAAAGTTTAAGACTTTTGGTCTGCAAAAGACCCTGTTAAAACCAACAAGACATAACCTACAGATGAAGAGAAAATATTTGCAGGTCACATATCCAATAAGAACTGGTATCTAGACTATATAAATAACTCTCAAAACACAATAATAGAACAATCTCATGAGAAAATAGCCAATGATGTAAACAGACAGTTCCCCAGTGAAAATATACAGGTGGCAACAAAATACATAAAAGATACTCAACATCATTATTTCTCAAGTAAATTCTACCTAAAGCAACCATGTGGTATCACATACACTTTTCAGAATGAATAAAATAAAAGAGTGTCAGCATCAAATGCTGACAAGTCTGAGGAGAAACCGTTTCACTTGCACATTGGAGGTATACATGTAAAATGCTAAAACCACTCTGATAAACAGCTGTGCAATTCTTTAACAAACTGAACATGCAACTATTCAATTATCATGTAACCCAGGAACTGCACCCTGGGACATACTGAATAGCAATGAAAATTCATTCCCACACAACTGCTTGTGCATATTTGTTCATAGCAGCATTACTTGCAATACTCAAAACCTGAATCCTCAGTAAGTAAATGGTTAAACAAATTGTGGTATCCCCATACCGCAGAATGCAGCAGTATAAAGGAATGTACTGCAAATATACATGATGCCTTAGATGAGTCTCCAGAAAAATTATATTGATTGAAAAAAGTCAATTCCGAAAGTTTGCATACTATATGATCCCATTCATGCAGCGTTCTTGAAGTGACAATATTTAGAAATAAATTAATAGTTTCCCAATGTTAGGTGTGATATGAAAGTGACTAGGTAGGTGGGTTAATGGTAACAAGGGATTTTTGTGGTAATAGAAGTATTTTGTATATGAATTACATCAGTGGTTTATATCTGATTTTGATATTGTACTGTAGTGTTGCATAATATTACCATTTGAGGAAACTGGAGAAAAAGAACATGAGATCTCTGTTTTTCCCTACACCTGCATGTAAATCTCTCTATATATTTTCCTCAATATAAGAATTTTAACCTAAACAAAAAAATTCAAAAAAACAAACAACCTTGGTGGGAGAGTGTTACATGGTAGATGTTATATAATTAGGTTTTGTTGATCTAGCCTAACCAAATGTTATATTTCGGAATTGTTTTCCCCTCAGATTTTGTCAACATTATCCCCTCTTCCTGGTTATTTGTCAACTTGTAACAGCAACTGGAGGAATATTCTTCCCTTAATAAGAACTTTAACCTAACTTTTTTTTTTAACTTAAGCACATTTATTTTGAAAGAAACCTTAATATCACTGCCTATAAATGAAAACAAATTTAACTTACCATTACAAAAGAGGAAGCTACAAAATGAATATATAACTATTCCATGTTTTTAAAATTTATCCTCATATTACTTAAAATCTTCACATGTGACATGTGGATACTATATTTTAAGAAACACTGTGTGGGAATATTAAATTATTTTAAAAATCCTTAATTTCTAATTATTACAGATATTTTGTGCATGCTCATTTAGGGGGGTGTAGAAAATATTCCATGATTTAGAAATGATTATAAACACTCATAAATTTCCCTATCTCTACTAATTTTGAGAATACTGATAACAGTGGTTACAATTATACTGACAGGTACCAGAAGTGTTCAGTCTTATATTCACAAAATTACACATTTCTAGAAGTTTGCCACATTTCTTTTTTCCAAAATAATTATCCCCCTCAAACAATCCTAGAGACTATTAATACAGTGGGATTACCTGATATTCCTAATTTCACATTAGTTTTTATATTATTATGTCTTTATATATAGATGTGCCTCTAACCAAGAGCTGACTTTTAGGCAGAGAAAAAACTTGTACAAAATATTGTCTCTTATTTCTGGCAGCAAAATTAGTTCATGTGACTGTAAGCACATAGATGGGATCAGCTTGGGGTTCCTTTAATGAGAGGCTGAAAAAAATGGGAATTAAATTGATGTTAATGAAACCAGAGAAAGAAGGTAATGATAGACATGCTAAAAAATACCGCTATTTTTTTTTCCTAATTTTCACTCTATTAAAAGATTATTTCTGCTTTGAAAATTCACTGATATGAGTGAGTCACATGCACACATGTATAGGTAATCGTCCCAGGCAACAGATGTGTATTTAAGAAAGGCCCTCTAGGAAATCCTATATATATTTTTGCATCATATATTACTTGAGTATAAAGTAAAAACCTTGAATTTAAATATGAAGTGGATGGGATCAAAGCATGTATGGGGAGATAACAGTGCTGACCTTATTTTTTCTTCAGATTTTATATTATGATATCCATCTACAGTGGCTCTTTTTGCTTTTTCCCATGATTTTAATGAAACCTCTAAATGAAAATAGCATACGTATTTCCAAATGCCAAAGGGTCAATTTAATGTTTCCCTTAAAAGTGTGCTTCCTTCCTCCCTTCCTCTCTCCCTCCCTTTTTTCCTCCTTTCTTCCTTCTTTGTCTGTATATCTATCACCTTTTTTTCTGTAGAGGATGAGCATTGATTTAAAGGAGATACCATCATGTTCATGGGTTGATCTGTATTTCTTTGTGGCTCCTAAAGCAATCATTCTATGATGAAGTGCTTAACTTCCTGCAGGACTCCAACCTAATAAATCAATTAGTAGCAATTAATCAGGTGTATAACTCATGACACCCAGGGGAAAAGTGGATTTTACTGCTTCTGTTAGGGATAAAGCATTTCTAACTGAGCCTTGATTCACCCAGGTTTCATTCGCTTGTGATTTATTGCCTCAAAATCTATGGTTTTGGTATAGTTAATGATTAAAGAAGGAGGTCTAACTTTGATTTGAGAATGCAATTTTAATCTCCTTATTCACCTTTTCGATAAAATATGAGAAAAGGCAATTTTAAGAGTTATCAGTTATAACTTTCCACTGCTTATTTTAGTCATCATGATCTTTGATTACAAAACTATATATATATGTATATGTATATATACATATATTCATGTGAACTATGTTTCACATGGTTTTGTTAAATTAGTGTCTCATGCTTGAAGAATATTCAGCTGAATTATTTTAATACTTGCTAGTGCTTGACAGTTCTTATGATGTATTAGAAGCTGATGATTAACCAGAATCTTATTTCTACTGAAGGACTTGTCTTTCTGTTCCAGACCTTACAAACCAACAGCTTGATGCTGTTGGTACATTGGGGCAGACGTTTCAGTTCTTCAATGGAAAGGGACTAATCCATCAAAGTGCCCCCTGGTCCCTTTGCACATTGTTACAGTGCAGCAAGATTCAGACAGTACTTCAGGAGACCCCACTCTGTGTCTTGGAGGTGGGGTTCTACCCTTCTCTAGATGACCTTAGACATGGACTGGGCTAGCTCACTTAAACATGAGGATAGAAATCCCAAAGTTTTTGCCCATAGGTAAACTCTGTGGGGAATATGATACTGATGCTTTTATTATTATTATTATTATTTTATCTTCATTGGAATAAAAGCAATTGAGTCCTTGGTAACCTCCAGTCATGTCTCTCTTATCACATATGGGGTTCTGGGAGCCAAGTTTCTTTTCTTTAACAGAAACATTAAACAAATAGTATTATTGCCAGTCAAAGAGGATCTGAGCAATATATTCTGAAGATACTTTTTTGTTTTTCCTCAGTATTTATCTTCTGGAAGAGAGATAAATGTGTCTTGGTCTAATTTGCTGAAGGGAACAGACAATAGTTAGGGATTCTCGGAATGTCTCCTTAAGAATGTAGATGGTGACAACTACTAAATAAAATGTTTTTAAGAAGTAATTTTAATTAAGTATATATTAGTTCAAAAGCAGTTTTATTTATTAAAATTAATAGATTTTTTCAGGGGCTTCCCAGGTGGGGCTGTGGTAAAGAGCCCTCCTGGCAATGCAGGAGATGTAAGAGATGTGGGTTCGAACTCTGGGTCAGGAAGATCGCCTGGAAGAGGGCATGGCAACCCATCCAGTTATTCGTACCTGGAGAATCCCATGGACAAAGGAGACTGACGGGCTACAGTCCATGGGGTTGCAAAAAGTCAGACATGACTTAAGCAACTAACACGCACGTGTAGTTTTTCCATTTCCAAACTTCAAGGGTAAAGAGGTATAATCACATTCTGTCTCTGACAGGTAGCTGCATATCTGGATATATATACATATGTGTGTGTGTGTGTGTGTGTGTATTAATATTCAGGCTATACTAGTTTAGTTCTTTACTAGAATGTGAGAAGTCTCCCTTTACTTTGGTAAATCACAGGCTCTCTATCTCTGTCTCCTTTTCTCTATCTCTGTCTCTGTCTGTCTCTCCATATGGATGGATAAATAGATAGATTTGTGTGTGTGGGTTCTGTCTCTCTCACATACACAATTTGTTATTTGTTAGCATCTTCTGGAAATTTCTTCCTGTTCTTTCAGTGCTTCTAATTCTTTATTTCCCACCCTTGCTTCCCACACACAGACACACACAGACCCCACTTAATCCAGCCTTGAGAAAATCAGTCTTTACACTGAGCATAATCTTTTCTTCTTACAAATTGGGTCACTCAACAGTCTGCTTCTGGGTCACTGACTCATTTTCTTTGCAAATGCTTCACTCTTCTATAGAGCTTTAAAAATTTCTCAGAGAAGAGTCTTAAAAATCTTTCAAAGGCAAAGGTCGGAATACAAACAGCACTGAATGGAGTGTGGTTTATAATTGGTAGTGCTGAAGGATTTGGATTTGTGACCGCAGAATTCTAAGAAGCAGGAAACTGCAAATTCCCAGGTCCGGACTTCCGTTCCCTGTTAGATGTCTTTGCAGAGGTCTCTCAAAGTGACTGTTATTGAAAATATGGCTCAATCCTCTATTCATAGTAAGTAGGGGCATTTTGCTTTGGTGGAGGAAGTATAAAAGTTTCCTTTCATGAAAATCTGATGGCTAATTGAAAATGCAAAAGGAAGTAAATGATTCTTTAGAGTCAAAATCATCTTTCTCAGCATGTTTCAAGGGACACTAGTTTCTGTAGACATTAATAGGCCTTAAATGAGCAAAATAATCCTCTTGAGGGAAACGCTGGGTTTAGGAAAGTTAAACAAGTTTCTTTATTGCAGGAATTTTTATCATCTTTGATATACTAATGCAGATGAACCTCTAAGGAGTGGATAAATATGCAGAAATTACTAAATTAATTTAGCCACCAAAGAACATCTCTTGGAAGCACAGGTTCTTTGAAACATATTTTTGAAAATGCTGTTATATGTGCTAATAGTATAAATTTTTTAAATGATGATTAAAACCTGGAGGAGCTTTTTTTCTTTTTCTTTCTTTTTTGAGAATGGTAGTGACCTGTCTGAGATCAAGCCAAATTCCTTATTAATGCCCAAGAAAATAGTCATTTCTTTGGCTTCTACCATCTGATTCTTTTCAATGGAATGGCCATAACAAAGCATCTTGGAGAGTCTGCTTTCTGTAAAGATGAGCTAAAAGGTATTGAAGACAATATCCATTCATTCAAACTCTGGAATCCTGCCAAATAAATTACCTTACATGACTTTTCTAGTCTTACTTCTCTGGCTTCTAAAAAACATTACTCTTAATTGCTATCAATATAAAATCCTGAAAGACACAGGTACTATCTGATGTCACATTGCATTTCCTATATTGATTTCAGTGTTTTATTCATAGTAGGTCATTAGTTCATAGTATGTTGGGTTACATACAAATTAAACTTAAAACTTCTGAACATTCTTCTTAGATTTTGTACATAACTTGGCTTCTGTCTTCTTCAGTAATATCTGTTTCCACCCTCCAGTTCTAATCAGTCAAAACTGTCATTTTCTTCCATCACACTTTATTCATCCTCCACATCACAGAACTCATTTTAGTTTCTAATCATCTAGTTGTTGATATAATTTTGTGGGGTTTTTCCCCCTCTCAGTTCAGTCACTCAGTTGTGTCCAACTCTTTGTGACCACATGGACTGCAGCACGCCAGGCTTCCCTGTCCATCACCAATTCCCAGAACTTGCTCAAACTCATGTCCATTGACTCAGTGATGACATACAACCATCTCATCCTCTTGTCATCCCCTTCTTCTCCTGCCTTCAGTCTTTCCCAGCACCAGGGTTTTTTCCAGTGAGCCAGTTCTTTGCATCAGGTGGCCAAAGTATTGGAGCTTCAGCTTCAGCATCAGTCCTTCCAGTGAATATTCAGGACTGATTTCCTTTAGGATGGACTGGTTGGATCTCCTTGCTGTCCAAAGGACTCTCAAGAGTCTTCTCCAACACCACAGTTCAAAACCATCAGTTCTTTGGCGCTCAGTTTTCTTTATGGTCCAACTCTCATATACATACATGACTACTGAAAAAAAAACCATGGGACATTAGGTTCTATAAAATAGACATCTCTGTTTTTATCATTATGTCTTTATACACAATATTTAGCTGAGAAATATGTTTATTGTATTCAATAGATAGAATGAGTGAATAATTGTTCAATAATTAGAGTGAATGAATGAAAATATGAATGAATGTATAAATGTAGGCATGCTTCATTTAGAAGTGCTCAGTTCATGAGATCAAATTACTGATTCAACCATGTAGCAAAAACTCTTTAAACATTAGTTTTCCAAGGGGAAAAAATATGAACACTAATACATTAGTACTAATCATGATCTTCCTGAAAGTATATGCTATACATTCTGACACCTGAAAAAAATTCTCAAGTACTGGTTTTTAAAAAGCACATTCAGTAGTTAATATTCATCATCAGGAAGAAACACTATTTCTATCAATATAGTGCCCTCTTAAACAAAGGTTAATACATGCTTATCCAACATCAATGGCTGAATTCTTTTAACTGGCAAATTCTAAATTATAGATAAATAAAAAATATTGTTTTGCTCAAGATCACTGGTAGTACTCTAGCAGTTCTTTACAAATGGTGACCTTTATCTCTTATCATAGGGCAAATGAGTATGGTTATTTGAGAAAGTTTACCTGTAATACAAAATTAGGTGTCAAAAGTTAAATAAAGATAAGCTGTCAAGTTTATAAGTCCATCTATAAAATACTTTAAATTTTTCAGAGTTTTATTTTCTTTTTGAAAAGTGATGATATTATTTTGTGTACTTCTAATAGACTACTAATAAATATCTCCATTTATCTTCAAAATATTCATGGGTCTCCAAACCATTTTAGGAAGAGAAGTCATTTGAATTGTTTTTTAATCTTCTTAAAAATATATCAAAATTCTGTTTTTATTTTGGACTTTTTTTTCTTGTGGGAGTTTTGATTGAAATATCTACAAAGCTTGACCAGTTCAGTTCAGTTCAGTCACTCATTCGTGTCTGACTCTTTGCAACCCCATGAACTGCAGCATGCCAGGCCTCCCTGTCCATTACCAACTCCCAGAGTCCACCCAAACTCATGTCCATTGAGTCAGTGATGCCATCCAGCCATCTCATCCTCTGTCGTCCCCTTCTCCTCCTGCCCCCAGTTCCTCCCAGCATCAGGGTCTTTTCAAATGAGTCAACTCTTCACATGAGGTGGCCAAAGTATTGGAGTTTCAGCTTCAGCATCAGTCCTTCCAATGAACACCCAGGACTGATCTCCTTTAGGATGGACTGGTTGGATCTCCTTGCAGTCCAAGGGACTCTCAAGAGTCTTCTCCAACACCACAGTTCAAAAGCATCAATTTTTCAGCACTCAGCTTTCTTCACAGTCCAACTCTCACATCCATACATGACTACTGGAAAAACCATAGCCTTGGCTAGACAGACCTTTGTTGGCAAAGTAATGTCTCTGCTTTTTAATATGCTATCTAGGTTCCATTAACTTACTTTAATTCTTGTTCTTTTTTTTCCCTTTCATATTCTGGCTGCAGATTTTAAGACTGGTACTTTTCTTTGTTTAATTCATCAAAAGTATTCTGATTCTAATAATAAGACATCTAAAAATGCAAATGCAATGCACACAGTTATGAATTCACTGAGAAGATTTATATTATCATTATCACTTTGAAGATTCAGAGCCAGTTAAATGAATAACATCAGAGTCGGACACGACTGAGCTACTGAACTGAACTGAACTGATCATATTTACCTGCCAGTTTTTCTGCTTGACATCTGTAACAGTTATCAGGTCTGAAATTTGATTTTTGATTAAACTATCACTCATGTGCTAAGTATCAGACTACTCATTGAATGCATATATACATGACTTATATGCATATATGACATACAGATATAAATGTACAGTATCTTCTCTAGTAAAAATAAATACTTTCTTTGGGTTTCACATTCTTATCTACTTATTGTACCTGTTGTATAACTCTCTAGAAAATAATTCTAGAAATAAAGATCTGTATTTGGTTTTTTAAATACTGTACAAAGTACCATAGGGGCTCCAGTGGATGGACATTTGGGTGGTTTATTCTGGTCACTTCACTGAATATCCTTGTGTATATATCAATCCATGTTTTTACTAATACAACTACGGGACACACTTTGGGATGTAATTTGCATTTTTATTTATTATATTAAATTCTCAGATAAAATTATATAGTAAATTTCTGTTTAGAAATAATATAAAAACAAAATTGGATAAATATAAATAATGATAGTCTTAGTCATGTTAAAATTCAACTAGTTTAAAAAATTGGATTCCCTGAAGCAAGATCTTCTACAGTTCTTTCTTCTCCAGGTTGCTAATTGTGTTTTAAGATGTTTCATTCAATTCCACATATGGAAGTTTCCATCTCTTTTTGACTTACCTTCTCCAGAATTCCAAAGTGTTTGATCCTTTATATTTTTATAAGAAATAGTTATCTCCTAATCATTCATATCTGCTTATATTGCTTTGGGATTGACACTTTATCTGTTTAATTTTGCCAAAATAATGCTTAGTTGTTTTATTCTTAGTTTTGCTTAAAAACTCCATGGTCCTAAGTCATTTTACTCGCCTTTCAAACTGTCTTCTCTGTTTCTCTGATGTACTCTTAAATGGATATTCATGGAATTTAAAATATTCTGGTATCCCAATATAAAAAAATATGAACATAAAATTTATTCTTGCTTCTGTTACATTTTCCATTTAACTTTTCCCTTCTTTATTCTGTGTCTTTGTCAAGAGCCTCTTTTAATATTTTAAACATTTTTTGTAAGGGTTTTGAAGCTTCCACTTATAAGTTCTTTGTAGTAATTTCTTTAAGTTATCTGTTTCATTCTTACCTGTTTCATTCTAACATAGAGCATGATATTACCCCTCTTACCAACTATTAGGATTATATAAAGTAATTGATGCATAGTATTTAGGCATTCAATCCATTTGCCTGTCTCCTCCCTACACCCCAGTTTTTACTCTCTATCTTTCTGCTACTTTATTTTAAAGAATATTTATAAATATTGAAAAACCTTAAAACATTATTTAAAAAGTACAAAAATATATAAGGACATACATCACTCCTTTTTAAAATGTGTGCCTATTTAGTTAAAGTAAAGGTACTAAAGTGTCTTTGAATCCAAATCAACTCTGTGGGGATGAAAAGAAAATTGCTTCACTTCATCATTTTTTATTTGTTAAACACATGTCTCTAAATCTTTGCAGTATATTAACGACAGGCTCATGTTGGATTTTTAAAGTATTTTCATCAAGTTGATTTCTAGAATAGTTTTTTTATATCCCACCTTTTTCTTAAGCATTTTTGAGATGAAGTACAAATTTAAAATATATGTTTCATAAATACTGTAGTAACATTATATGTATATTACATTTAAAATATATACACATACACACATACACATATTTTGATCTAGCAATAGAACATGATGATTTAAAAAGGACAATATAAGTAGTCTTCACGTAGAAGGTAGTTGAATATTAAATGTCCTTGAACTTTCTACATCTAAGAAAGGTAAAGAAACCATCTATAAAGCTAATGGTTAGGGACAAATCAGTCTTTCAAGAAGATAATTTTTTTATGGCTGTAAGAACAATTATCACATAGGAACTTTCCTAATGATTTTAACAATGTCATCTAAACAATATTTATAATAAAGATGTTACTGTTTCTTTTGATGGCCCTTACCAATGCAAATTATTGAAAGTCTTACAATTGAATTTATAAATCTTACTTCATTAAGTTCACTTCATGAAGTGTCTTTCTAAAACAACCCTGAAGTTGTATATTACTATAGTATCTATAAAACTGTATAGTATAATATCTATAGTATAGTATCTATACTTTATTACTATAGTGTCTTAAATTTGTGCTTCATCCCAAAAGTGTTTAAAAAGAAGGTGGGATATAAATTGTATAATGAACTAAGCCCAAGACTTTTGTATTAAGATGCATCTACTCTTATTTAGATAAAATATATTCAAATCACAGATTCTTTTCTTTTTAGTAGTACAAGCGGTTACTACTAATAAAGAGACTTTTACAAAATATCTTATCTCACTTTTGAAACAAAATTTGTTAGATTTCATTAAGGTATATCCTAGAAGTTAGTTTCACTCTAGTCTATGACGTTAAAATGAAAAAACAAAAGAACTTTTATTACAAATGATTACAAATACTTTTTCAAATACCACTCACCATGACAGTTTAATGCAAGAGTCAACATTTCATATGTAAAGAACTACCAAAAAATGGAGCTTTATCTTTAAATAAAATCTACCTTTTAATTATGAATACTATATTTACTACCTTGCTTTATCTTAAAAATTGTAAATAAGCCAACCTGGGTTAGCGAGAAGAAATATAATATTTAGTTACTCGTGTGGCTGTTCTCCATTAGTTTATTTTGTAATCACTTCTCCAAAAGAAAATGGACTTCTACATTTCCTTCATGCACTCAAAAACTAAACCCACACACACACATGCACACGCACACACTTACACACCAAAAACATAAACAAGAAATACATAGATGGAGATATAAAACTGAGATCAAACATATGAACATATGTATAACCACACTTACAAAACCATAAAATTAAGAGCAAAATAAATCTGTATTCAAATCCTGCGTGTGTTGTATGATCTTTCATGCCTTGTTATCTCTGATCATCAAGTGGCAAGCATAATAACGAAAAACCTGTATTTCAAGCAAGGATGAGCTTAAAGATACATATACATTCTAAGATTCGAAGATTATCATGAAGTAGCTTCACTATCTATGGCATAACTATTTTTAGATTTCTATTTACATTAAAGAAATGCTTATTTAAGTCACCATAGTAAAAGTCTGATAATTGTAATCATAACGCATTTTTAAGAAATGGAGTAGGTCTGTATTTCAGAGAATAGATGGTATATCAAAGATGAATGAATTGAGTTTGATTACATAAACATGCTAAATTATTATGTCAATGGTGTGCCCTCCCCAGTAGTACATTTTGGAAAGAGAGAAAGGTCCCCAGAAAGGCATATAACATGATCAGGTTTGAAAGTAATAGAAAAAGAGTGATGAAAGAGAAAATTAAAGATGATATATAACAAAATAATTATACAGTATTATCATTCTTTCCTCCACCCTTCCTTACCATAACACTCATTGTATGTTCCCCTCTCTAGAAGAGAAAAAATCAGAGGTGAATGCCAGATTTGTGGGGGATTCTAACATATAGAGCTGACACAACATGTAAGATAATCTCTGTTGCATTTTAAAAGTCAGGAATTGATGACCACAGCCGATGCTTTAGACAGGATCACCCCTTTAGACACAAAAAATGGGGAAGAAGTATGCCCAGGGAAATTAACATTTGGTTTTCATGTGCCATTTACCAAATTGGTAGTTATGTTATTACTAATGGTAAATATCAATTTGGAGAATATTTCTTTGTATAAAAATAATGCTAGTTATAGCTGTTATGAAAAGTGTGTATACAGAGAGGGAGTAGGTATAGTCCCTCACTTCCCATAGTCAATGAAACAAAATAATATGGATAAATGCTGGGACAGAGCCCTCATTTGGGTGTTATGTATGATTATTCAAAATAGTTTTTGACAATATGCTAGTTTGCTAGTTTGAATTATAATCACTTTCAGCTATAAAAATAGGTGATCCGTCATTATTTTGAATGGCTTTGTGGCTTAACAATTTAGCTGTCCCTCACAAGTTTGTGGTGAAGTTCAATGGAAAAGACTTTTATTTATCAGTGAAATTCAAGGAGATAGTTCAGGTTGATTAACTGAGTTAGGGTTGCTCAGTTTCATGGGATTTCTTTGTTTTGATAAAAGAGGACATCTTTATTACCTGTTTATCCAGGGAGATAGGACATTATAACAGATATTATAAAAGTGGGCACTCATGACTTTTAGAAAAATTGTGTCAAAAAGTATTAAGGGATAGTTGGGCTTATTTATTTTGAAATGTATGTGCTTTTAATGATAAGATGATCCTGTAGATCATTTAAATTTGCATATAAGGAAATTGATACTTAGAATCAGAAAATTTGATTTATTTCAAATATGAAGGATGAATTATGAAAAGAGTACATTGACTTAGTCTAGCTACTTTAACAAGCCAATTGGTATTTATACAGGAGAACCACAGTAGATCATAAGTCCTAAAAATCTAAATGCACCTTTGTTTTATTCTCAAATTAGTATGACTGTGTCTGTGACCATGTCTGTGGTTGGAGATGTCCTAGATTTTGTGCAGTATCCCAGAGCTATTTGGAAGCTTCCAAAAAAAAAAAAAGGGAGACTGTTTAGCATTTCATTTGAAAATGGCCAAGAGCACAGATACAGTCAATGTGAACTGCAGTGTTTCTGGGGTAGCAAAATACAAATGTCATTGAAGTAGAAAATTCTGAATGACTGTTCTGCAGTGCAAATGAAATGCCATATTTATTGCCATGAATTTGCTATGGTGTTTTGTGTTTTGGTTGTGTATTAAAGTATAACCATTTTGTGTTTTAAAAGAAAAAGAAAACTTTGAATGAGACAAATGATATGACCCTATCACGTATGCTGTTGCTCAGTCATGTCTGACTCTTTGCAAACCGATGGACGATTTTCCACCATGCTCCACTGTGCATGGAACTTTTCAGACAAGAATACTGGAGTCAGTTGCCATTTCCCTCTCCAGGGGATCTTCCTGACCCAGGGACTGAACCTGTGTCTCTTGCATCTCCCACATTGGCAGGTGGACTGTTTTACCACTGCACCACCTGGGAAGCCCTGTGTGATTCTAAATGCTTACAATTTTAGCTGAAGAAATCTAAATGTTCATGTTACTGTTTATGGTAGCTTTTGATAAATAGGTTGGAAGATTCTGTTTAATACATATAAACAAAATTATTGCTATTTAGAATGGAGAAATAAGAGGTCCCCATGCTCTGGGCAAGAAAAATAATGTAAGTAAACATAGGAGAGAAACCACTCTCTCATTAAACATCTGACTTCTATAATTATATCCTGTGAGAGAGATTTTTTTAAATAGTCAAAAAATTACATGAAAATTTTAAGTTGCTGGGGCTTTGAGAACATTCATGAATCTAATTCCTTGTAGTATAGCGTAACATGTCAATCTCATTATAATGACTCAGATGTGCTAACTCTTCTGATATAATTACTGGAGATGACAGTGAACTAGAAATATTTTTTAAAAAGAATCTGCCTATATTTATGTATTTAAAACATAAATCTAAAGTATGATTTAAATAATAATTTTGAAGTTTCATTTTGTCTTTTTAAATCTGTACACTGGGATGTAATGTACAATGTAAATAATATAATTAGCACTGCTATATGTTATTTAGGAAAGTTATTAAGAGAGTTCTCATCACAAGAAAAAAATTTGAGTTGTCCAAAAAGTTCATTTTTGGGAATTTTTTTTTTTTTTTGGCATGTTAAGGAAAACCAGAACGAACTTTTTGGCCAGCATTTTTTTTCTTTTTTACTTATATGAGTTGGTGGATGTTCACTAAATTTATTATGGAAATTATTTCATGAGGTATGTAAGTCAAATTGGTATGCTGTACACCCTAAGCTTATACACTGCTTTGTGCCAAGTATATCTGAATACAATGGGGAAGGGAAACAAAAAGATATCGAAGTAGTAAAACACAAACAAGAAAATCTACAAATGATACTCTAGGTAAGAAATCAATGCTCATACTGTTTCAGGTTTAACTAACACAGTTCCAAGAGAGGGACTGATTTTTCTAGCTGAATGGGTTGTTAGAGATGCTGAATGGGATATTACATTCTAACACTGAAAGAATATTTGGTTATCTTGCAGTCCAGTCCTGGGGCATCAGCCTAGACTTGAGGTGTCTCAGTGGGTCTCAGATGCCAGTGCAACTTGACCAATTCTGGAGGCAAGGAATATATTCCACTATTGAAAAATCTCTAAATGTTAGCAAATTATGTCTTTTTAGTGTACTAAAACAGAAAGAGAAGTGAAAGTGTTAGTCACTTAGTCATGTCCGACTATTTGCAGCCACATGGACTGTATCCCACCAGGCTCCTCTGTCCATAGAATTCTCCAGGCAAGAATACTAGAGTGGAGTTCCATGCCCTTCTCCAGGGAATCTTCCTGACCTAGGGACTGACCTTGGGTCTCCTCCATTGCAGGCAGATTCTTTATTGTCTGAGCCACTAGGGGATTTCCTGTTAAACAGATTCCCCCCAAATGTCTTTCCTCACTGGGCCTACTTCTTCATTGAAGCACAACATAATATAGTGATTTTTACTACTTTAAGCCTAAATAGAAACTGTTTTATGTGCATTTAAATGAAGCAGTAAGCAAATTGAGGATGGTTATCACTTTATTTTTGAGACTTTGACTGCAGTTTTTCATGAGATTATAGACTATTTCAGATTTCAAAATCAGCTTTGTTGTTATCTAAGATTAGAATATTGCCTTAGAATCCTAATTTGCATAACTTAGAATACCAATTCCTGATATTCATATTATATATATTGTGAAAGAGTATGATTAAATTTATTGACAATCTCAGTCACTCAGTCATATCCAACTCTTTGTGACCCCAGGGACTGTAGCCCGCCAGGCTCCTCTGCCCATGGGATTATCTTGGCAAGAATATTGACAAGAGGATAGATATTTTTAATCATCTATTTGGATACTACAAAATATCATGTTAAATAATTATTTGATTAAAAGAGAAATCATAAACACCAAACAACAGCAAAAACATACACATATTTGTGTGTCTCTACACACAAATAACTCAATCTTTACAACTACACATGAATTCTACCAATACTTTCCAAAAGTAGTTAATTTCTATACTATTTAAGCTCCTATAGAAAACAGAAAAAGGACAAAGGCTAATCAGTTTACATGATGAGGGTAAAGTGGTGGGCAAAACATGACAAAAAGAACTAGAGAAAGAAAAGCTGAAGGCCCATTTTTCTTCTACATGCAGGTGTGGCATCTTAAATCTGCTAAATTTACACAAAATATGTAATACATGTATTGTAATCAAACAGCATTTAACATAGAAAGTCTGAGCTGTTTCAACTTCCAGGTATGAATGTCACATGAAGAAAAATAATTGATACATTTCAATACCTTCTAACAATACAAATTTTAGCAAATTAGCAAAATAGAGGGACGTTTCCCTAACCTGGTGGAAGTTTGTCAGAACACCATAGAAAACAGTACATAAGGAACATATGCCTGCCTTTATGACTACTGTTTAACATAATTTTAGAAGATATGGTCTTAGCTATAAGTTAATAGTAATATTCATTTTTTTCAGAAGTAAATTTTTTTAATACATCTTAACTACACTACAGGACATTTGCCTGAAAAATAATGGTATAGCATAGTGACAGTTATCGTATTTCAATATGAATTAGGTCACACTCTTCTCTATCCTAAACGTGGTTTACAAGGCCAAGAATTTTATTCCAACCATATATTTTGTCACTCCTTTGCATCCTTGCACTTATATAATGTCTAGCCATTTAGTACTAATTTTACTTCCCCAAGACTTTCCCCAAACTTCCAAGATTCCTTCTAGCTTTTTCATTTGCTATTATCTCTCTCTGGCATGTTCTCTGTTTTCATCCAGCCTCTGCACTCTACCTTTCCCTGGTTAATTTTCTCCTATCTAGTCACATCTTATCTTAGTTACCATTTCAATCAAAAATCTTTCCCTGATGCCCCGTCTCGAGAACATTGTCTGTGTGCCTTTGAAAATGAGAGTGTTAGTCACTCAGTCATGTCTGGCTCTTTGTGACCCCATGGACTGTAGCCCACCAGGCTGCTCTGTCCATGGGATTCTCCAGGCAAGAATACTGGCGTGATTAGTCATTCCCTTCTCCATGGAATCTTCCCACCCCAGGGATTGAACCCCTGTCTCTTGCATTGGCAGGAGGTTCTTTACTGTCTGAGCCAACAGGGAAGCCCCCTGTGCTCCTTTACTATGCTGAATTTCCCCACTGGGTTAGAATTCTTTACTCCTCTACATTGTCCATCATAATGCAGGTGTATGGTAGCAAGAATCATATTTCTTTTGCCTCCAGAACTCAGTCCTGTGGTCGGCTAGTAAAATATAAACAATTTTTTTTTAATCAGTGAATGGATGATGAATATATGGTGGAAATGTCAGCATCTCAACAACTTGTGAGTTAACAGTGTCAGTATATCCTGTTCAACCTAATACTTTAAGGGCTGTGTGATTATGGTTCTGAGCCAGGCCTGTGTGCTCAGTTGTGTCCGACTATGCGACCTCATGGACTGTAGCCAGCCAGGCTCCTCTGTCCATGGAATTTTCCTGGCAAGAATACTGGAGTGGGTTGCCATTTCCTTCTCCAGGGAATCTTCCTGACCCAGGTATCAAACCCATGTTTCTTGCATTGCCTGCATTGGCAGGGAGAATCTTTACCAGCTGAGCCACCGGAGAAGCCCTCTGAGCAAAGTAATATATATCTAAATCACTTTTGAGCCTGTGACTAAAATTAGAATATACTGACTGGATAGAAATCTCTCTTGCATTGCCATCAAGTTGAAGCAAATAGAAAGCCTAAGTATATGAAAATTTGTTAGGAAGTAGTGTAAATGGAAGGAAAAGAGTTATTTTGCATTAAGTATCAAACAAAAGCATAAATAATTCAAATCTTGGGCAAAAAAGAAATATCAAAATTGAAACTTGGAAAAAAATCAATTGCAACTAGTTTATTTCATTAAAAAGGTATGTATAAAATTGAGTAATGAATGCTGTTAATATTGATAAGTGAAATTCTAAATAAATGTTTTGTTATTACTAACATAATTTCTATTGAATACTTAAATACTTTTTAAACATTTGTGAAAGCATTTTTCTCATCATGTTTGTAGATGTTATTAAATTAGACATGTTTCCTAACATCCTGAAACACAAGCAAAAATACTAGCCTTGCAAGTGAGGAAATAAGTCACATATCTGGATAATGCTTTTTGAAGCAACAAAGAGACAGCAATGCAACCATGACACCATAATCAGTTGACTGAGAATAAATGTATCAAGCAAATTTTTGTAGGTTATAATTGACCACAATTAAAAATGTATGGAACTGTATTATGCTAAAATAACATGATAATCAGGGCTTCTTTGAAAAAATATAATTTAAATATAAATATATTTGATATAAGCATATAATAAATATATACATATGTCTATAATACAAATACTTTTATAAAGCAAGTAAAAATGCACTTGATATGGAGAGTTACTGCTGCTGCTGCTGCTAAGTCACTTGAGTTATGTTCGACTCTGCGGCCCTATGGACTGTTGCCCGCCAGGCTCCTCTGTCCATGGGATTCTCCAGGCAAGAATACTGGAGTGGGTTGCCATGCCCTCCTCCAGGGGAATCTTCCCCATCCAGGGATCGAACCCATGTCTCTTACGTCTCCTGCGGCTTCTTCACCACTGTCGCCACCTGGGAAGCCCCATGGAGAAATAAGTGGAGATCAAACAATTAAATACGCTACATAGCACGTCATTCTGAGAACAAAAAGTCCTGATTGAAAGGAGGAGAAAGTGACAAAGTCAGATATCCATTGTAGAAATGACACTATCAGTGTGTAAAGAAAAGATCAGAGACAAAAACTGTCAAGGCACGGCAATACATCAGACTCTCTTCTGGGTGAACTTAAGAATGATCCATGTAATTTTTAAAAACGTAAATGGCTTAACCCTATCCCATTTCACATGTAAAGTTAGCTGAGGCCCAGTATCTCAGTAGCAGAACTAGGATCCAAATCCTGATCCTCTTGACTGTTTCTAAGCTTATATATGGAATCTAAAAAAAAATTACAAATGAACTTATTTACAAAACAGAAACAGACTCACAGTCTTAGAGGATGAATTTATGGTTACCAAGGGGAAAAGGGTGGGGGAGGGATAGTTAGGGAGTTTGGGATTGGCATGTACTCACTACCATATTTAAAATAGATAACCAACAAGGACCTACTGTGTAAAACAGGGAACTGTGTTCAATATTCTGTAATAACCTAGTGGGATCAGAATTTGAAAAATAATAGATACATGTATATTTGTAACTGAATCACCTCAATATTCACCTAAAACTAATACAATATCGTTAATCAACTATGCTTCAATAGGAAATAAAATTTTGAAAAAGTATTATGCTAAGGGAGCCATTTGACACAGATGAGAGTCCTAGAAAATATGAAAGCTGTGTAAAGTTTGCCTAATAAAGAAACATAGGGAAAGCTCTCCAGGAAGAGAGAAAAACATGACTGGAAAGTAATATGAGAGGGAGAAAGCTTAAAAATGAGAGTGAAGATGTTGCTAAGGATTAGGGAAGGAGCACTTTATGTTGTCAACCAAAAAATATAGTCACAACCTGAAAGAAAGTTATTTTATTTGGTGAGAATGTTTAGGATTCTGAGCCCGGGGGACTGAGACACCATCTCAGTTGTTGTTGTTCAGTTGCTCAGTTGTGTCTAACTCTTTGTGACCCCATGGACTGCAGCGCGCCAGGTTTCTCTGTCCTTCACCATGTCACGGAGCTTGCTCAAACTCATGTCCGTTGAGCCAGTGATGCCATACCATCCTCTGTCCTCCCCTTCTCTTCCTGCCTTGAAACTTTCCCAGCATCAGGATTTTTTCCGAAGAGTTGGCTCTTCACATCAGATGGCCAAACTATTGGAGCTTCAGCTTCAGCGTCAGTGATTCCAATGAACATTCAGGGTTGATTTCGGTTTCTGAGAAAACTATTCCAAGGAGGTGGGGGTGAGAGGAGTCAGGCTATTTACAAGTTTCCTAAGCAGGAAGCCAGCAGTCTGAACATCAAAGATCAGATATCAAGTTAAGGAATTTAGCTTCTCTGTATGGTAAGATGCAAGCCTCAGGGCTCAATGAATTCCTTCCTTTCATATACACCTCAGCTATCTGTGGCCAAGTCCTATTTCCTTGTTCACCGTAAGGAGTGGCAGATGGCTGCTTCTTGCATTACTTAGTCTCCTCAGCAATCACCTTGGTGGGTGGTGGCATCTGCTGGATCATAGTTTTGGGAGCCCTCATTCACATTTGGAGGCCAAAAATTGCTGATGACTGTGACATTCATTGTTTATTGATATGGCAGCTATCATGTGCCTGCTTGCTCAGTCATGTCCAACTTTTTGTAACCCCATGGACTATAGCCTGCCAAGCTCCTCTGTCCATGGGGATTCTCCAGGCAAGAATACTGGAGTGGGTAGCCTTTCCCTTCTCCAGGGGATCTTCCCAACCCAGGGATCGAACCCAGGTCTCCTGCATTGCAGGGAGATTCTTTATCATCTGGGCCTCCAGGGAAGCCCAGATATGGCAGAAGATATTTTAATTTCACACTGTGTGAGTGGTAGATTTGTTTTTTGTTTTTGTTTCCTTTTTGCTTTGAAAACTGGGATACAGAAGAGTTTAAAACACAAAGATTGAAAGAGTGAGTTAGATAAAGAATTAAAAATATGGAAAATAAGTATTTTGTAGGAATGCTTCAAAACACTGATAAACATTGTCACTGTATATTTAAATTGGTAGGGTATGCTTTATAGCATAGTATGGAAGGTGGTAAAGAACTCAGAATTGAAACTATAACTGTTGTTTGAGGGGTAAAGAGTCTTGGCTGTAACTCAGTGATATTTTCTATCTGTATAACATGACTTGGAGCCAGAGGGATATATTACACTCTTTTTATTTCAAACGTAGAACTTTGATCTCAAAAATGAGTCCTGGCAAGAGATAATAAGAAACACAACTATAGCAGGACTTTGAGACAGTGAGCCTATGAGGGCAAGAATCTGTTAACAGTAACAAATACAGAAAGGCTACAATCGGCGCCTGGATCATGATATAAGGAATGATAAAAAGATGTGATTATAGCACCCAGGAAGAAGATAAGAATCAAGTAATTAAAATTAAGGTACAGCATTCATGTAGACTGGCTGAAAAGATAGCTTGAACATGAGCCCTGGATATGGATTGGAGCTGATTAATCATCTTTTGATAATTGTCTTTGGAAAAAGGAAATGGAATGAAAGCACTTCAAAAAACTTTAAGCTTTCACCCATGCAGAGGACAAGGTACATGGGTGCATCTGACAGTTTTCTCTTCTTATTTGAATTGGAGCAAATCATTGGGAAATCAAGTAATAAGTGAAGAATGCAAATGGATTATCAAAGCATGATTCATAAAATACACTTCACATTAAGGTACATTCAGTTTATGTTTATGGCATAGGAAAAAATGGACAGCTCTATAACATTGAAAAAAATTATGGACAGTTTATTAAGCATGTATTTATGGAGTACCTATGGTATAAATGTGTTCTTATAATTTTAGAGGCACTAAACTGAACTTCAGGAGACCCTGAGCACATGAGTTTCACATTAAGTTAGTATGAAATTCTCAAGTTCTTCTGTTTTAAATGAGGGATAATTTTCTATGTTGTTGAAAAGACTAAGTAGAACTCTGTCACATTTCTCGTGCTTGGAGATGGCAAGAGAGAACATGGACATTTTAGGAATCAGTGAACTAAAATGGGTATAAATGGGTGAATTTTATGCAGATGACCATTATATCTACTACTGAGGTCAAGACTCCCTTAGAAGAAATGGAGTAGCCATCATGGTCAACAAAAGAGTCTGGAATGCAGTACTTGGATGCAGTCTCAAAACTGACAGAATGATCTCAGATTGTTTCCAAGGCAAAACATTCAATCTCACATTAATAAAAGTCTATGCCCCAACCTGTAATGATAAAGAAGCTGAAGCTGTATGGTTCTATGAAGACCTGCAAGACCTTCTAGAACTAACATGCAAAAATGATGCCCTTTTCATCATAGGACTGGAAAAGTAAGAAGTCAGGAGATACTTGGAGTAACAGGTACGTTTAGCCTTGGAGCACAAAATGAAGCAGGGCAAAGGCTAATGGAGTTTTTCTGAGAGAACACACTGCTCATAGCAAACACCATCTTTCAACAACATGAGATGACTGTATACATCGACATCACCAGATGGTCAATATTGAAACCAGATTGATTATATTCTTTGTACCCAGAGATGGAGAAGTTCTATACAGTCAGCAAAAACAAGACCTGGAGTTGACTATAACTCAGATCATGAATTTATTGCACAATTCACCCTTAAATTGAAGAAAGTAGGGAAAACCACTAGGCCATTCAAGTGTGCCCTAACTCAAATTCCTTTTGATTATACAGTGGAAGTAACAAATAGATTCAAGGGATTAGATCTCATATACAGAGTGCCTGAAGAACTATGAACAGAGGTTCATAACATGTTACAGGAGGTGGTGATCAAAATCATCCCAAGAAAAATAAATGCAAAAAGGCAAAATGGTTGCCTGAGGATGCCTTACAAATAGCTGAGAAAAGAAGAGAAGTGAAAGGTAAAGGATAAAAGGAAAGATATATCCATCTGAATGAAGAGTTCCAAAGGATAGCAAGGAGAGATAAGAAAGCCTTCCTAAGTGACCAATGCAAAGAAATAGAGGAAGACAATAGAAGAGGAAAGACTAGATATATCTTCAAGACAACTAGAGATACCAGGGGAATATTTCATGCAGATAGGCATAATAAAGGATAGAAATGGTATGGACAAAACAGAAGATATTAAGAAGAGGTGGCAAGAATACACAGAAGAACTATACAAAAAAGATCTTCATGACCCAGATAACCATGATGGTGTGATCACTCACCTAGAGTCAGACATCTAGGAGTGTGAAGTCAAGAGGGCCTTAGGAAGCATCACTGCGAACAAAGCTAGTGGAGGTGATGGAATTCCAGCTGAGCTATTTCAGATCCTCAAAGATGTTGCTGTGAAAGTTCTGCACTCAATATGCCAGCAAATTTGGAAAACTCAGCAGTGGCCACAGGACTGGAAAAGTTCAGTTTTCATTCCAATTCCAATTAAGGGCAATGCCAAAGAATGTTCAAACTACTGCACAATTGCACTCATTGCACATAATAGCAAGGTCATGCTCAAAATCCTCCAAGCTAGGCTTTAACAGTATGTGAACCAAGAACTTACAGATTTACAAGCTGGATTTACAAAAAGCAGAAGAACCAAAGATCAAATTGCCAACATCTGTTAGATCATTGTAAAAGCAAGAGAATTCCAGAACATCTAGTTCTGTTTCATTGACTATGCTAAAGCCTTTGACAGTGTGGATCACAACAAACTGTGGAAAATTCTCAAAGAGATATGAATACCAGAACACCTTACCTGCCTCCTGAGAATCCTGTATCCAGCTCAAGAAGCATCAGTTAGAACCAAACATGTAACAACAGACTGGGTCAAATTGGGAAAGGAGTGTGTCAAGACTGCATATTGTCAACCTTTTTATATAACTTTTATACAGAATACATCATGCGAAATGAGTGGTTGGATGAATCACAAGCTGGACTCAAGATTACAAGGAGAAATATCAATAACCTCAGATACACAGATGACACTACCCTTATGGCAAAAAGCGAAGAGGAACTAAAGAGTCTTTAGATGAAGGTAAAAGAGAGTGAAAAAGCTGACTTAAAATTCAACATTCAAAAAGCCAAGATCATGACCTCTGGTCCCATCACTTCATGGCAAATAGATGGGGAAAAAATGGAGACATTGAGAGATTCCAAAATCACTGCCAGATGGTGACTTTAGCCATGAAATTAAAAGACACTTGCTCCTTAGAAGAAAAGCTATGACAGACTTAGCATATTAAAAAGCAGAGACATTACTTTGCCAACAATGGTCTGTATAGTCAAAACTTTGATTTTTCCAGTAGTTATGTATGGATGTGAGAGTTGAACCATAAAGAAGTCTGGGCACCAAAGAATTGATGCTTTTGAACTGTGGTGTTGGAGAAGACTCTTGAGAGTCCCTTGGACAGCAAGGAGATCAAACCAGTCAATCGTAAAGGAAATCAGTCCTGAATATTCATCGAAAAGGCTGATGTGGAAACTCCAATTCTTTGGCCACCTGATGCGATGAGCTGACTCACTGGAAAACACCCTGATGATGGGAAAGATAGAAGCAGGAGGAGAAGGGGACGTCAGAGGATGAAATGGTTGGGTTGCATCACTGACTCAGTGGGCATGAGTTTGAGCAAGCTCTGGGAGATGGTGAAGGACAGCGAAGCCTTGGTGTGTTGCAGTGCATGGCATCGCAGAGTTGGACAAGACTGAGCAACTGAACAACATTGCCACCCTCATATCGTAGCTCTCTTGTCCCTCAAATTGTCATCATAGTCACAGCTGATAGGCATTTTTCTGTTAGTCATTTGACCTTAACCTAACTTTCCAGAAAGCCAAGTCTACTTTATTAGCATAGGAAAATGGAAGAAGATAGGTTAATATGTTGTGTGAACAAGAAAAATTTTTAAAAAAGTATAATTGTAGAGGCAGATAGTTCCTGCTCCATGATTTAGCTCTGTTTTATATTATTTCACATTATTTATGAATTATACATTTATAACTCTAATTACAGTCATTAGTGAAGCAGAATGATGGTTAAATAGAATATATCTTAGTCTTCAAATTGAACTCCTCCATTTTTTTCCCTTAAAAGAAATAATGAAACCCAGAGAAATTGTTAGTTCTTAAAGTCCAGAGTTCAAATTAAACCTGAGAACAGTTCAGTTAATTTGACTTTAATACTGAACTATGCTGTTTACTTGATTCCCTCTCTCAAAGTATTACTTCTAGATTTGAAAGGGTGCAAGGCTTGAGGTATGAATATATAATTTTTCCTCTCAAAGGCTTATAATCAAATAAGAAACAAGCTTTGAGTTCTAGGTGTGAACTCTTTCAGTGTGCTTTGCAGGCTTTAATGTGCAAATATACAAGTTCTGAAATTCTGAAAGTTTTTCTCCTTCCTCACTCAAAGAGTAAAACCAGTATTATGTGACATCTAGCCACCTGATTTTAGGTTGTTAGCACAAAGTGCATCACTAAAAAGGAAGGTTTGATTTTAATAGCACTGAAATTAGGATTTAGGCTTATAATAAGAAGACATCAAAGACATCATTTTACAAAATAATGTTATAAAAATATAACATTCTGTTTGGACTATTAAAAATACTGAATAATTTGGACATGTCACACAAGTAATTCCTTTTTGAGGTGACATTCCCAGATATATTTTTATGTTGAATATTTCATTCTGATCTTATTTAAGCCTTCAGAAAGAGCAGCATATATGCATGCCCCAAGCCAGAAATCAGAGCAAAATGGTATAGGTATTCATAGCTGGCCAGTCTCATTTATCTAGAAGCTGCAGCTGGTTTAGTACCTGAGAGGCAACCAGAGCTTTGCTTTTAGATAGCAGGTAGATCAATAATTATATTGCAACTAACAGAAAGTTTCTAACAATTTTTAAGTGATTATTTGATCTTTTCAGCTAATAATATCTTCTGAGAATGTGTAATCAAGGGACATTTTCTCCTTTTTGTTACCAAAGATAAACTTTGTTAGTTGATTCTTATGACTTTGTAATGTATATATTTAAGATAAATTAGGTCTACTGTTCATCAGGGCTTTCCAGATGGCGCAGAGGTAAAGGATCCGCCTGCCAATGCAAGAGACACAGGTTTAATCCCTGGGTTGAAAGATATCCTGGAGTAGGAGATGGCAAGCCACTCCAGTATTCTTACCTGGAAAATTCCAAAACAGAAAGAGCATGGTGGGCTGCAGCTCATGGGGTAACAAAGAGTTGGACACAGCTGAGCACGTATGCATCGTTACATAAAGAAATGAATTTCTCAATGAGCTCTGGAAAAAATTCATCTGAGACTACCTAATTTCGTGGTCTAAGATATGAATAGAAGGAAAGCATAGAGAAAATGGTGAAACCATTGGATTCACAGAGTATTATATTTCTTGTTGTTTGTACTATACTTAATAGTAGGATAAGAAGAGTTTTTAGGCATCCTCTGTCATACAATTGGATTGCCATTAAAATGCAAGACAGATAACTATTGAGGAGACTAAATGTAATCATCCTCTGACTTTGTGTATAGACCTGGCTAACAAGAAAGCTTGCTGTATCTGTTTGCCCCAGAATAGTAGATTCAAAAAAAGAAGGAAAGATCTGAAGACGTGAAGTGTTTTAGAAATGTCCTTGATGCTTAAGATGCAAAAGAGATTCAAAATAAATCATTCTGACAGTGAAAGCAACTGAGGAAATTCTACTCACCATCCTTGTGCCTGTATATGAGATACAAAGGTATATATTTGCAGGGTAGATAGCAAAACAAATTCTAGTCGAAGAAAATTTATAATGATCAAGAATAGTGAAATATTTGTGAGGTTCACATATTCTTTAATAGCCTACTAAAACAAATAGACAGAAAAAATATTATCACATGTATAGTACCAAATAACTTAACTAAGGGTGCACTTCTAAAGTTTTCACTGGTTACCAAATCAATATATTTTGTTTTTCAAATCAATATTTTTAAAGGACAAAACTAATAATCTAGGTAGAAAAAAGTTTTAATTACAGGAATAAATAATATTACAAATTTGTATGTGGAGAAAGCAAAATAAAACAAAGTACTTCATTAGTAAACAAAAACAAAGTGAAATATTTTAACTATAAATGAAGAAGTCAAAATTTTAAACTTCTCCAAAATATTAAAACCTAGAAGAGTCATAAATGATGGTTTCAAGCTTAAACATTTAACTAAAAATAGTTCCTTACCTGGTAAAATTAGTCATTTTCAAGAAGAGGAAAGATAATTCAATTTATTGAGAGATGTAGAATTTATCAATGTAGTACAAAATAATTGCTACATAAATTATGTAAAATGTCCAGTTTCCACAATAACAATAAAGAAATTGCAAAGCATGGAAATTTGTAACCTCCACAAATGGAAATAGAGCAGAAAATAAAAAATACCTCTGAATGGACCTACATGTTGATCATTGAACAATTGGCAGAGGAGCTGAATAGACATTTTTCCCAAACAAGACGTACAAATGGCCAAAAAGCACATGAAAAGATGTATAACATAACTAATTATTAGGGGAATACAAGTAAAAACTACAATGAAATATCACCTCATGCCTGTTAGTATGCAAAAAGTCAAGAAATATCCAGTGTTGGGAGGGTTTGAAGAAAATAGAAACCCTATACCCTATTGGTGGAAATGAAGATTGGTTCAATGACTATCGAAAACAGTATGCAGATTCCTCAAAAAAAAATTAAAAATAGTACTACCATATGATACAGCTATTCTACTTCTGGATATTTATCTGAAAAATACACAAACATTAATTTGAAAAGATACATGCACTCCTATGTTCATCATAACATTGTTTATATTTAGTCAAGATGTGGAAACAGCATAAGTGTCCATTGACGGATGAATGGATAAGGAGAAATTGTATGTGTGTGTGTGTGTGTATATATATATATATATATATATATATGGACTACTATTCAACCATTAAAAAAAAGATGAAATTTTGCCATTTGGCAAGTATGGATGGACCTTGAGGGTATTAAGCTAAATGAAGTAAGTCAGATGGACAAATACCATATAATTATACTCATATTTAGCATAAAAAATGAAAAAACAAGCAAAACAAACACATAGAGAACAAACAGTGGCTACCGAAGGGGGTTGGAAAGAGGGCACAGTGGGTAAACAGAATCAACAGTATGGTGATGGATGAATACTAAACTTTTGTTGGTAAGTATGCTTGTAGTATGGGATTCCCTGGTAGCTTAGATGGTAAAGAATTTGCCTGCAATTAAGGAGACCCAGGTTCAGTTCCTGGGTTGGGAAGATCCCCTGGAGAAGGGAATGGCAACCTACTCCAGGATTCTTTCCTAGAATGTCCCATGGACAGAGGAGCCTGATGGTCTGCAGTCCATCACAAAGAGTCAGACATGACTGAGTGACTAACACACACACATCCTGTAGTATATACCGAAGTCAAATTATAAAATCGTACACAGGAAGCATATAATGTTATAAATAATTTTAAAATGTTAAAAAGGAAAGCACTATTTCTTTTAGTATAGATTCTTTTTTTTCCTGATACAAAGGCAAGAAAAAAGCCTTCATATTAAAATAGTTTGTATATCTTGAATCTAATATTGAAGTTGACTGATTTTTAAAATGGGAAACACTCATATTGCATTTCAACAAATTGGGGCATGTCCGGAAAGAGTGAAATGAATTTACTTCAACAGTGGCTAAAATAGATAATTCACATAGGAAAGAGGATGGAAATTTATAGCCATATAAATACATCTTGATGTTTCTCAGTCTCTCTTCTATATACTTTTTGACGTCTACAGATATATTCCCTTGACAGGTTTCAAGGCAGCTGGTAGGAAAGCTAAAAGTTGGGGCTTCAAACTTACCAATAACTTTTCATATATAAGGTGTTTTGCCATTAAAGTCTTTGTTTTTACTTTTTCTTTTATATGTTAGGAAACTTAAGGTCAGATAAGAAAGGATTTATCTAATTATATAGTTACAGGAAATAGGAAGGATAATATGGAAGGTAAAAACCTATCATCACATATTAAAAAACTAACACATGAAAAAATAAAAGTCATTCTATGGATTCCCATGGGATCATAATAGTATCAGTGAAGGCAAGATAAAAGTCTTAGACAAAAAGACTACTATTCTATTCAAAGGAAAAAAAAAATCCAGCAGCTTAGGCTTCTTAAAGATCAGATGGGTCGCCACAAGGAGCAGTGATTTTTCCAACTACAAAGATATTGAGAAAAAACATGGGATTCCAGTCTTGGTGGTGGCATGGAGAACAGATGGTTCTGATCAAAAGTTGCATGAAGTGTCTTTTAAGACACATTTTGGCTCTTAAAGTTTGTGATTTCTTATGTACGAAAAAAGTAATCTCCTTTATTTAGCACTTCTGGGGCAAAGGAATATTTGCTTAAAAAACAAATTTGAAATTGGCCTGTGCTCCTTGTCCAGACAGCCCTTTGGAGTTTTCCTCCAGTGTGTACCTATTATACCTCTCATCGTACCCTAAAAGGCATTTACATATCATAAAAATGTTTCCTTGCTCAAATGTTGTGTTTGTCTTAGCAAATACATTTAACTCAAGTGCTAACTCCAAACTAGAGTTAGTATTTGTCTCCAGATTTGTGTTATAAATAATTATCTGTTTAGTTTGGGTTCAACGTTGGGTGTCACATTCCTTAAGCCAGGTATTAGGCATCTGCGGTATAAATCAGTGAGCATATTACTAGTTAATTTGCTGTGTAATGAAAGCAACACAGGCATATGATTTAATAGGTTAGAAAAATATAATTGCCTTATGCTTGTCTTTGTTTTTGTTCTTTACTCATACTTTTTGAAATTCAAAAATTATCTTTTTAATTTCTTGAGAAGGGACCGATTAAGTCTCCTATACTCTTCTACTGATTTTACTAGGCTTTTGAAAGCTGTATCCATCTACTGACATAGGAAAAATATAGGGTGTAGTTTTTAGACTGTTGCTTAGCCCCAGACACTTCCCTAAGAATGATATGCTTCTAATTCCTTTAAACCATCTCTCAGAAAGCATTTTCAAGAATATGATATGAGTATAGAAACAGGTATATAAAATTCCCATTATCTCTGTGTTCAGCTTCTTTGGCATTAGTGGTTGGGGAAGAGACTTGGATTACTGTGATACTGTAGTATTGAATGGTTTGCCTTGGAAACAAACTGAGATCTTTCTATCATTTTTGAGATTGCATGCAAGTACTGCATTTTGGACTTTTTGTTGACTATGAGGGCTATTCCATTTCTGATAGAAAGAGATGCTCATGAGGAAAGGGCAGAAATGCTCTAACTTAGCAAAGAATAATCATAAAGTAATGGCCAAAACAAGCTCAACATTCTCCTTGACTAAACTTGAGACAGGTTTCTTACTGGATATATGCTCCTAACGCTCCTTTTTTTTAATGGCCTTTACAAACTTGCAGCTGTAAATTCTTCCTCTGCCCCTTTAAGCTGTAAAACTTCACCCAAAGACTTGGGAGCCATCTCTACCAAATATAATCATCAAGAAAGACAGAATCCCTATTTCACATTATTTGTGTGAGCATAGGAACCTAACTGTGATAACTGTCCATTGGTCAATGTAGATGACCTAATCATACTGACCAGACTCCTTCCTAATACACTCCAGTACTTTACCACTAATTCACCCCCATGCTTACAAACTCTCCTAACTTACACTTCAATTGTGCTCCTAGTTCCTTTCAATCACTGTCTTATTGCAGTAGTCTTTAAATACATATCCCTGGCCTGTTTAACTTTTCCTGTGCAATTTTACAGTAATTTCAGGGTGCTTATCCTGGCCCCCCTTTAACTGTACTTTTATCATTGTCCATCATATATATATCTACATTTCTCTGGTCAATTTTCTTTTTCTATACTTGCATGGCTGATTGCTGTATTTTGGAGTTCATTATTTGAGTGATGTATCCTCAATGAAGTTGCTTAGTATTTAATATAATAAGCTCATTTAATTTGACATTATTGTCGTATTTCATTGACTTGGTCTTGATTTCCTCATTTATATTATAACACAGAGTTTGGATAGAATAAATGTCAAGACTCATGTTTCCTGTGATATATTTTGCCATATACTGGTAACTGCCATGTATGAGTGTTTCTTTTTTTCTTTACCAGACACTGTCTTAAGCACTTTAGCTGCATAATCTATTTAAACCCCAAAATACTCAATGAAGTACCTCCTGTTATCTGCTATGCAGAGGAGAAAATGAGAGAAAAAGATTACATGGTTTGTTAGTATGGAAACCTACAGTCATGATCAGGTTTATCTCCCACCATATACAAAACTTCTAATCACCACAGAACACTACTACTTTGTCTTTCGTCCATTTTACCTTCCTCTCTTCCTTGTCAGGGTACCTCTCTTTTTTTATTCCCCTTAAATTTTCTTTCATTTGTTTTTCTCTGTCATCCTTTATTTTTCCCTGTAATTTGCTAAGGACAGAAGATTAAAAATTCACTTGATCAGGGATCCTGCACTCAAGACATTCACAGTCTCCTTTCTTATCACATATCACATGCCATAAAAGGATTTTGATATCCACTCAATAATTCTAAATAAACCAATGAATGAAATAAATGAAACTTTACTTAACCTAAAGAAAGTTGAATTTCTCTAGCATGTGTTTCTTGTTAAACATATACTAAAAACTGTGTAATCTCTCAATTTTGACTAGAATTTTCTTTTTTTTTTTTGCAATCTGATATATTTGCTTTATGTTAAAAATGTTTTAGTTATTTATTAAGGGAGATAGGGAATGAATAATCATCAAGATTTGAGGCTTTCATAAAGATTTATTAAAAAGAAAACTTATATGAATAGACTATGCCTAATTGTTAATATCAAAGATTGCTGCTTTAGAAGTAATTGACAAAATGACAATCAGAGAGTACCAAAGTTGCAAATGGGAAATATTCGTCCAAATAAACTAAGAATGATAATATTATTTTCCAATGAATCATAGAGAATTGACTTTTAGAGTATACAGGTAAGATAGTTAGATAAAGTTGAAAAAAGAGGGAACTGGTAAATGTACTTAACAGTAAGTTAAGTTAGTTATTTATAAAGATAAATTGCTTGATGTATTAGATATAAATATTATAATAAACTATTATGAACTTCTATGATTAATAGAAGTATAATGAATATGATTAATCTTTAAAATATCATTTATTAAATCTTAAGAAGAAATCAATGACTATTTAAAGAAAATAGTCTATAAACAATAATAAATGATACATCTCTTCACAGAATATTTAAGAGTTCATGCCTCTGACATTTATTTGTTCAATCTGGATAGATTTTATGTAAATTTGCCTCTTAGTATAATTAGCAACTTTGTGATGGTGACTATCTTAATTTACTTCTGTATTTGAAAAAATGTCAGCTCCTGCCAAAAATGACATCGCTCTGTCTTTTAAGAACCTTTGCAAATAAAAATATTATGACACTATTAGCTTACAATGTATAAATTATTATATTGAGCTTAATATTTTAAGTTATGTCTTTTTGAAAACTGTTGTGCCTCTGGTTTTGACAGAGACATTCTTTTCTGCATTTTGAGATGAACAGAAATTTTCACTCAGAGGAATTTACAAGATTATAAAATTAGAGCAGATTTGGGGAAAAGAAGCAGCTGTTTAAAGAAAATGCATTATACCTTTCTTTCAATATACGAGGCATAGCATGTCTTGTAAATTCTGTTTCTTGATTAGATATATTGAAAGAATTAAAAATAAAAATGCAGATATAATAATATAAGATTAACCCTAACTTATAATTAAGTAATCAAATATCTTGAATTCTACCTTGATCCATCAGATGTAAAATAAAAAGATTTAAAAGTAAGAAATTATTTTATCTATATATATACATATACACACGCTTTTAAATATGACAAAACTAATGATAAATGCAAATTTTGTGGCAGGCATTATAATAAGCAGTTTACTTAAATGTGTTTTTTTGTTAATTTATCCTTCCCCCAAGTTTCAAAGCTAATTATTGCTATTATACCTTCTTTATAAGTGAAAAAAATGAAATTCAGAGGTACTGTGATTCGTGTTTATGCCTGTAGTGATGCGGTTAGTATATAAGTTAAAAATTACATCCAGTTCCAAGATGAACCTTATAAACGGTGGCTTTAAGTACAGTTTAGTTTGTTCATATCACGAGAAGTCTGAAGGAAGGAATTCCAGATATGGGTTGGTGGCTCCATGATGGCATTAGGAGTCTAAGACTCCTTTTCCCAAAAGCTTGGCCATCCTCAGCATAGGCTTTTTTCCTCAGAGTGGAATCTGTCATGTAAAATCAATCAAATTTTATATTAGAAGAAAGAAAAGGAGAAAACTTCAAAGAAAAATGCTGTTATTTTACTCCATTTAAAGAAGCTTTCTCAGAAATCTTAGACATTGACATCTTCAACTTACAACTGTTCAGAAGCACGTGATGTGCAACAAAATATGCGCTTTTGTATTCATGCTTTTGCCAGCTTCATAGGTGGCTCAGGTGGTAAAGAATTCTTCTGTCAATGCTGGAGATGAAGTTTTGATCCCTGGGTTCAGAAGATCCACTGGAGTAGGAAATGGCAATGTGTTCCAGTATTCTTGCATGGAAAATTCAATGGACTAGAGGAGCCTGACAGGCTACAGTCCATGGGGTGGCAGAGTCGGATGCATGAGCAGGTATGCACATTTGCACTTTGCTATCATCAACAATATCAGGATATAATGAAGAAACAACCAAGACAATGTTTTTTGGGTAACCAAATATCTCATTCCTAATTTCAAGAAGCAGAGATAGGATTTGAAGCCAGATTTGTCTAATTCCAAAACCGGGGCTCAGTTCAGTTCAGTTCAGTTGCTCAGTCGTGTCCGACTCTTTGCAACCCCATGAACTGCAGCACGCCAGGCCTCTCTATCCTTCACCAACTCATGGAGTCCACCCAAACCCATGTCCATTGTGTTGGTGATGCCATCCAACCATCTCATCCTGTGTTGTCCCCTTCTCCTCTTGCCCTCAATCTTTCCCAGCATCAGGGTCTTTTTAAATGAGTCAGCTCTTCGCATCAGGTGGCCAGAGTATTGGAGTTTCAGCTTCACCATCAGTCCCTCCAATGAACACCCAGGACTGATCTCCTTTAGGATGACTGGTTGGATCTCCTTGCAGTCCAAGGGACTCTCAAGAGTCTTCTCAAAACCACAGTTTAAAAGCATCAATGCTTTGGTGCTCAGCTTTCTTTATAGTCCAACTCTCACATCCATACATGACTACTGGAAAAACCATAGCCTTGACTAGATGGACCTTTGTTGGCAAAGTAATGTCTCTGCTTTTTAATATGCTGTCTAGGTTGGTCATAACTTTCCTTCTGAGGAGCGTCTTTTAATTTCATGGCTGCAGTCACCATCTGCAGTGATTTTGGAGCCCAGAAAAATAAAGTCAGTCACTGTTTCCACTATTTCCCCATCTATTTGCCATGAAGTGATAGGACCGGATGCCATGATCTGTTTTCTGAATGTTGAGCTTTAAGCCAACTTTTTCACTCTTCTCTTTCACTTTGATCAAGAGGCTCTTTAGTTCTTCTTTACTTTCTGCCATAAGGGTGGTGTCATCTGCATATCTGAGGTTGTTGATATTTCTCCCAGAAATCTTGATTCCAGCTTGTGCTTCTTCCAGCCCAGAGTTTCTCATGATGTACTCTGCATAGAAGTTAAATAAGCAGGGTGACAATATACAGCCTTGACACACTCCTTTTCTTATTTGGAACCAGCCTGTTGTTCCATGTCCAGTTCTAACTGTTGCCTCCTGACCTGCATACAGGTTTCTCAAGTGGCAGGTCAGGTGGTCTGGTATTCCCATCTCTTTCAGAATTATCCACAGTTGATTGTGATCCACACAGTCAAAGGCTTTGGCATAGTCAATAAAGCAGAAATAGATGTTTTTCTGGAACTCTCTTGCTTTTTCGATGATCCAGCGGATGTTGGCAATTTGATCTCTGGCTCCTCTGCCTTTTCTAAAACCAGCTTGAACATCTGGAAGTTCACGGTTCACATATTGCTGAAGCCTGACTTGGAGAATTTTGAGCATCACTTTACTAGCTTGTGAGATGAGTGCAATCACAAACAACTAGCCAGTCTGATCACAGGGACCACAGCCTTGTCTAACTCAGTGATCTTTATTTTATAGAATATTATTTCATTTCCCTGGCACACATCAATATTTTTATTTTTTGTTGCTTGTTTTTATTTATTTATTTATTTTAATTGGACTTCCCTGGTGGCTCAGATGGTAAAGAATTGCAATGCAGGAAACCTATGTTCGATCCCTGGGTTGGGAAGATCCCCTGGAGAAGGGAATGGCAACTAACTCCAGTATTCTAGCCTGGAGAATCCCATGGACAGAGAAGCCTGCAGACTACAGTCCACGGGGTCACAAAGAGTTGAACACGACTGAACGACTAATACATACGTACATACATTTTAAATTTATTTACTTTTGATTAGATGATAATTGCTTTACAGTATTGTGTTGGTTTCTGCCATAAATCAACTGATAAATTAATATAAAGAGTAGTAGAGTATTATATTAATACTATGTCAAAAGATTTATTATGTGAATTTGAAAAGTATTGGCAATTCATTAAATCAGTGGGAATTAGAAGGATCTTGGAAAGCTATATAAATGCATTGGCACATACTACCTATGTGAATATTTTAACTTCTTATTTTACTTTTATATTGTTTTATAACTGGAACCTCTAAGCTTTTTGCAATTCAACAGATTAAACTTTCTTGAATAAATTGCAGTTGAAATATCAAATGATCATTTGAAACTTCATGAGCGGAAGAAATACACTCTGTAGATAGGACACAATTGCCTTCTGTTGTTAAATAATGTTAAAGATGACCATAGCGATTTTGATTGGTTATAGTCTCCATTCTCCTATGTTTATACAGCATGGAACAATACAATAATACAATTCTCTCTGCTGAATTGCACAGGGTAAATTTATTGCCACTGCCCAATGCACTTCTAGTTTTAACTTTTAATTCTTTGCTTTCCAAACTCGTACTCTAAAAACCCAGTTACTTAGCTACCAAATAATGATATGAATGAAGCCATTGGTGTTATTGTACAGATTTTTGTTTTCAGACCTTGTTTAGAAGTCAAAGTTCAGATGACATATTGATTAGTAAACTGAATCGCAGTTAGTGGTATCTTGCACGTGAGTTAATAAATTCCACAAAATACAAAGATAAGAACATTAAAAAGAAAATCACCTGTCTGGAACATTATAGTGTAGAAAAGATCAATACAAGCAGTTTTATCCTTAGAAAAAATATAAAATGTTGTCTTAATAATAATAAATCCCCAAACTTCTTTATGTTAAAAATAGGAAGTCCCAGAAATTGCTATATATTTTGTTAGTTCATCCATTACTATTTAAGTACGTATTTGCATGGCAACCCACTCTAGTGTTCTTGCCTGGAGAATCCCAGGGACAGCGGAGCCTGGTGGGCTGCCGTCTATGGGGTCGCACAGAGTCAGACACGACTGAAGCGACTTAGCAACAGCAGTCTTGTAACTTGATAGACTGTCTTTATTGCAGAAACACCTGCAAAATAAGCTGCAAGGGTTTTTCAGGCAAGAATGTTAATCTGCTCATTATATCAATGCTTGTTTAATCAGTTTAGTGACCAGTATGAAATAATACACAATATATATGGGTCAATTAGGAAATGAAATTTATTAAAATTAATTGGTTGAAGACTAAATTACCCAGGGTTTTTTATGATTGCTGAAAACAGTACTGGATAGCTTGGTTTTATTTTCTATTTTAAAAGTTTTAAGATTCCCCTAATTTTTTGATGTTCAAATATAACCCACATCTGGAATATATCCAAGGTCTTTATAGACACATCTGGAAATTATTCATTTAGTTCTGGAAGACCAGTTAACTTACTGTGAAGAAACTTTTTATTACATTCTGATTCAGCTTAAGGACAGCATTGGTTAAGTCCTTTCTAATTGTTTCAAAAGTTGTAGACCAGGCAATTAGGAGTAAAACAGCTGTGTATCTGTTGCCTATAATACTAGAAAGATTCATTTTCTTTTTTATTGCCTGTCATATCAAATAAAGAGGCTGAGAGTTTATCTGTGATAAATGCACTCTCTTTAATGCAATGGGACAGTCCCTTAATTTGAGCACCTAGCATAGTGTCAGCCTAAATCTCTTTTTGCTGATTTAATTAGCAAAAGCTCCTGTTAATCACTTTACAATTAGACTTTTTGAGTCTCACATCAAAAATATATAATCCTTTCACAAAATAGAAAAAATGTAGAATAAGCTCAGTAATAAAAGTAATTTGCATTTTTTAGCAAATGTGTTAAACAGCTGATGAATTATTCAACACTTGGTATGGTTCTGCAGACTTAATGAGCCTCTCTCATTTGACTTCCACACCAAATTATAAATTTTATTCCATGTTTATGAATTGAAAAGTGTTCATTAGCAAAATGCATTCAGCAATGTACTATATATCGTTAATAGGGAAAAAATATATTTTTAAAAAATTTCGCTGGGAATTCTAGTATTACAAGCAGAATTTCTCCCACTGATAAAAATAATTATTCATTTCACTACTCTCTCTATATATATATGTATATATACAGATAGATAGATAATGAGCACAATAAAGTGGAAATTACTCATTTTTTATAATTTTTACTTCTTCCTAGATGGTACATGTTGAACAACCACATAGAACCCGATTATAAACCTATTTCCCTAAGCCCTGAGGCCATCTGAGCTCACCTCATGTTGAACAGCATGGTTCAAAGTTTTAGTAATCTAGGACTTTATATACTAAGCCTAACATCGTAATATTTCTTCAAAAGGTTAAAAAACATTTCTCAATTTTTGGGCGCACCCTCTTTCACTGGCAAGATAATGGTTTAATGATGAAGAAAGTGCCATCATTAAAAAATAAAATGATCCTGGATTGTGCATTTTTAAAGCACTACATTTCATTTGAAGTGCAATAGATGCACCAATAATCTAAAAATAATAGGAGCCTCCAAATCTTTGCTGACCTGTGTTGAGCTGTGTACGTGCCTTTGTCTTAAATTCTTTCACACATTTCTCTCTTGACTCTCACAACAAGCAAGGCTGGGAGACAGATGTTATTTTACTGTTAATGATGAGGGAGTTGAAGCTCAGACAAATGAGTCACTTTCCCTGAAAATCAGCAGGTCAGTGGTGGAGCAGGCATTCAAAGCCTGTCCACCAGTAATTCCTGAGGACTGCTGACTACCCTCTCTAAACTATACTGGATGTGCTTCCTCCTGAGTCACAATCATTATTCTATTTCATGTGATTTTATTTTGGGGAGTATAAGCTTTGAGCACTTCCACCATATAATGCTAATAAAATGGTTCATAAAAAAATAAGCAAATTCTGATGTCTTCTAATGGGAACACTGCTGGTAATTTAACAGATCATCTAATTGCAGCACATTTGTGTGTAATAAACTTATGTTTTTTTCATGAATGTTTTCCAAGTGTGTCTTAGGTAGACAATTTTCAAAGAAATATTTTGGTTTGAGACAATTCCTTGGATATTTTACTACTAAAAGGGAGATTTTAAAAATGGATGGAAATGGAAAGCTACTAAAACCAGAGGACTTAGAGACATGTGTATTTTGCATCTAACTATAAAATTTCGATTCAGGATTTTCTAAAATAAGTTATAGTCTTCCCTGGTGGTTCAGTGAGAAAGAACCCGTCTGCCAATAAAGGAGACCTGGGTTTGATCCCTGGTTAGGAAGATAACCTGGAGAAGGAAATGGCAACCCACTCCAGTATTCTTGCCTACAAAATGCCACAGAAGGAGGAGCCTAATGGGCTAGAGTCTGTGAGGTCGCACAGTTAGACATGACTTAGCGAATAAACAACAACAAAAATAAGTTATACTAAGCCAAATCTCTTCTTTCAGTTTTATTTGACTTTTTATGTAAAATAAAATTAATTAATTATTAAGAATATAGCTCAAGTCCTTGAACATAATAAGAGCTCAATAAACATTGTTTTTTTCCCTGCCCTCACTTGAAACTTCATAAATCATGTCCAGTGGCACTGAAAGTAATTGTTAATAGTACTGTGGTTTCTATTAAATTTACAACTATTATTCATCTCATAGGTCTGGAAAAATGTGTACTTGACTCCAGTAATTTTTGTTTGTTTTTGTCTAGGTTTGTGATTTTTTAAAAGTCTTTGTGAATGTGTGTGTGTGTGTATGTATGTGTGTATGTATACGCATTTGTTTTATCTTGTATGAAGTGTCATAAATGAGACTAATTTTGTCTTCAACCATAAGAGAATAAAAAGGTATATAAAAGTAGGCCAGATAATCCAAATGTAAATACATTTGGAATGGGGGTCTAGAAGAATAGACATCTGATAAGAACAACCAGATACAGGCATTTCTCAGATTTGGCTAAGATTGGTGAAGAACAAAAAGAGCATGAAGGAGAATATCAATAAGCTGTCTCATGGAAGTTTCTACAGCCAACCCTTAGTTATCCTCTGGCCTTACATCCTGTCTTCCTCGAGTTTATCTAGTAATTTATATATAATAATTCTAAAATTATATATGTACCTAATATATAAACATTATTATAATATATATACTATATATATTGCTATATATAGTAATAATATAATATGTATTATACATACTCATTCTAGAATATATTGTTTCACAGTAAAATTTTTGGTTCACTGCAATTTCTGAATACATACAATAGCTTAGGGCTATTTTAAAGTCAACAGGGTTAAACATGAGCAAGCAAACATGATCTATTAGCCACTTACAACATGATCTATTAGCCATTTACCAGGAGCTGGAATACATTATTTCTCATTCTCTATTCTGCCTACATGCCCTGCTATTTTTGTACAAGGATTGCACTCCAAAGAGCCTGAGTAGCACTTTGGTTAAGAGCAAGAACACTGAGATGGGGCAGATTTGTGTGAGGAAACTGGCGATATACTACCACTTGTTGCTATGAAATATCTTATTTAACAGATATTTTAATATTCTAACTCACCAAGAAAAAGTTTATTTGGCACCCTGTGCTCAACACATCCAAACTCTAAATTCTAGAGTATATCTCCCTAATAGAGAAAAAAACAAACATTCTTCGTGTTTTCCTGGCTGAGACTTGTTTAGAAAGAAAACAAAGCAGGTAATAATTTTATGTTGAGTGACAAGGAAAGGTCAAGATGTGATCTGCTTTTAAATTACTGCTAATTGTATTGCTTTGTTCTTTCATTAATTCAAAAGCATGAATACATAAATTGATTATCTGCAATGAACTAGACTCTCTAAAGACTGTGGTAAAATAAAGTCCACCATCTGGATACCAAACTCTGGACATGTCTGAAGGAATCAAATGAAACTTTCCAGCTTTTTGAAAATCTGTCCCACCTCACAAATAAACCTCATAACCTCTATCTTGAAGGATTAGTGGCCTAGATTCTGGTATGATATCCAATAAACTTTTAGTTTCTGAGACATTAGAAAGTTGTTCTTTATATTTAACTACCGAGTCTTGTGCTGAAAATTGACAACCATGACAACAAGCCACGTCTGTTCACCAGAGGAGAGAACAGCTGGACATTTTCCATTCTGTAATTATACATCTGATTTATTGCTTCCTAAGTGGTTAAATATAGATAAATGACTTAATATCTCATGATCAAACAGAGTCCTCAATAATGTTTTGTTGCAGTAATGACTTTTTCACAGTTGTTTTGATCTCCTAAGAGAAGTTACTTAATTCAAATTATCTTTGTATGTGTCAGTAATTTGCATGTGCTCTGGTGTGTGTGCGTGTGTGTACACACGTGTGTGTGAGCTCCTTTACCACAGGGTCTCTCCTGATAGCAGGATCTGAAGCACCTATCCCACTGCCTGCTAATGTTGTTGGGTAATATGTTTCTGCCAGTTTGTGTGATGTATCACACACACACACACACACACACACACACACGCACTAGTTGCTTAATTATGTCCAACTCTTTGCGATGGCATGGACCCACCAGGCTCCTCTGTCCATGGGATTCTCCAAGCAAGAACACTGGAGTGGGTTGCCATTTCCTTCTCCAGGGGATCTTCCCCACCCGGGGATTAGACCTGGGTCTTCTGCATTGAAGGGAGGTTCTTTACCATCTGAGCCTCCAGGGAAGCCCTGATATGTCGTAGGCAAACTGCGAAAGTGGAAATTAGGCACTGATTTGAAAAGGGGCCAGAAGAATCCATTTAGTAGTCATTTATTTAAGCCTCTGCTTTTGTTAACAGTACAGTTGTTAAGTCTGAAAATACATAGGTGATGACAGGTAGTCCTTGCCCTTGTGAAATTCATAGTTTATTTTAGTCAGAGGACGTGAAAACGCACACTCATTCTATCCAAAACACAAAATCAAACACAGTAGCCGTGACATAAAATTACACGGAATGGGTATGGAGCATGCTACCTGTGATTTTGTATGGTGTTTATTTAAGGAGCATATGAATTAAATGCCTCTACTGAGTAACATACTACCTCTAATGCTTCGGTGAAGGTCCTGATCAATATGAAATGTACTTCTCTCCTTAATTATTGAGTCTTCCCGGTTACTTCCAGTTAATTTTTTTTTTCTAACTAAATCTTTTTGGAATAAAAATACAACAAAGCGTTTTTTTTTTCTTTTGTAAAGGTGCTGCTTTCCTCTTGGAAGAGAGGAACCCCGGAGTTCTGCAGTAGTTTCCTATTGCCTCTGTAGTCATCAGCAGAACTAAAATTGCATGATTATTTAAATTAGACCAGACTTATTTCTGAAGTATATTATTCAGAATCCTATTTCTAATAGGTATCCTTTGGAAATGAATTCTGTGGTCAAGTTACTTTTGGAAATACTATACTTTATGTCCCCATCTTGAAAAATCAGCGAATGGGAGCATACTGAACAGTGACAGAATCAAGCATAACTTCACTAACCAAATATTCCTCAAACCTTCTTGATTATGTGCTTCCTTCATTTCCTCTCTCCTGTTTATAGCTAGCTTGAACAGCACAGGTTCTGAAGATGGTCTTAAGATATTTTAAGCTTCCCTGGTGGCTAGACAGTAAAGAATCTGCCTGCAATGTGGGAGACCTGAGTTCGATCCCTGGGTTGGGAAGATCCCCCGGAGGAGGGCATGGCCACCCACACCAGTATTCTTGCCTGGAGAATCCCCATGGACAGAGGAGCCTGGCGGACTACAATCCTACAGTCCGTGGGGTTGCATGAGTCAGACACAACTTACCGACTAAACCATCACCAAGTTCTCAATCATGTTTCTTATATACTCGTTATTTGTTTGCTAATAAATGTTTAAGCAAATAAGCACAACACAGGCTGAATCTGTGTTGACATAACATAGTTTTGGCAATTTATGTTATTAAATTGTTATTTTAACTAAATATTTTGTCAGTCGTTCAGTTTTGTCCAACTTTGCAACCCCATGGACTGCAGTGAGTCAGGCTTCCCTAAGTACATAGCGCACTTAGAAGTTCTCTTTGAGTGACTTAAATGCTGTAAAATTACAGGAACAATTATAAACATGAGTAATTTTAATGAAAAATAGAGAAAATATGTAAACAGACTCTTTCAGATTGTATTCAGTGTTTAATTGACTTGCAGACTGAAAACAGTAAGAAGACCTCAATATTGACATTTCTAAAGGAAAAGTTCTGCTCCATACATTTATTTGACTGGACTTGTCCAGATGCCATCAGTGAGAATTCAGAACTGAGTCTCGCTTGTGAATCAATAGTGTCAGGTCCAAATTGAATTTTATTGCTGTTAGTTTCTTGAGTCATCATTTTATGCCTCACTACATTGCTTAAATAATTGTTTGAACTACAACAGCATTGCTTAAACCATCAGAAAGGGTTTTTCCGTCTTAGTTTTTTTCCACTCATATCTGCACTTCATAAGCTAGTTTTATTTATATTAATTAAAAAGAAAATTATTTGTAATTGGAGGATAATCGCTTTACAGTGTCGTGCTGATTTTTGCCACACAGCAATGCGGATCAGCCACAAGTATACATATGTCTTCTTCTTGAACCTCCCTCCAACCCCCCACACCAACCCCAGCCCACCCCTCTTCATTGTCAGAGTGCCAGGTCGAGCTCCTTGTGTTACTCAGCAACTTCCCACTAGCTAGCTGTTTTACACGTGGTCGTGTGTATGTTTCAATGCTAGTTTCTCAATTTGTCCCACCTTCTCCTTCCCCCACTGTGTCCACAAGTCTGTTATTTATGTCTGTGTCTCTGTCACACTCCTTTTAAAATAAGTAGCCTATAATATTTTTACATTGGGACTATCCACATACTACTTCTTAGTATATTCCTTATCTTCCCCTGAAAAAAAAGTCTTTGGGAATCTTTGGCACTCTTTTCTAGGCTCTTAAACATAGAAGCGGCATGCAGGTAAGGGGTGAACAAAATGATAAATGAAACTCCCTTACTCTCTTTTAAATTGGATTTTTCTTAAAGAGTTGCTCTGAGACTGACCTAGTTTGTTCAAGGTTTCAATTTACTCTCAGAGGAGATCAAATCATTGGAATATGATTTCAGAATGCTGTTTCTAACACTAAATATTAGATGGTTAATGAAGATAAAAATTGCCAATTTATAATTAATCGAGTTCAGTGGGAAAGAAATGAACCAACCACAGGAAACTTTAAAGTACATTTTCGTTTATCCAGAACACTTACCATTCATTCTAAAATTCTTTTTCCAAATTTTTGACTGTGCCTACTAATGCAACAAAATTACCTGTTAGCATCCCTTTCTTTCTCAAAAAAAGAAAGAAATACATTTAAAGAAATGTATTTAAAGAAAAAAATACATTTAAAACTTTCATGTTATAATTCAATTGTTGTAAACTGAACCTATCTACGTTCTTTGCTTATGTTCAAATGTATTTTACCTTTTTGTGGAGAATCAAATAAGTGACTAAAGCCCACAGAATTACTGTCAGAAAGAAAGGAGTGTTTTCAAGAAAGAAGTAAAAAGATGAGTCGTCAAAGCTATGTGTTCAACCATAGTCTGTAGAAGCAGTGGGCCTAACCAAGCTTTGTCTTTCCAATCACAGGCTCAATAATCTCACATCGTGTTACTCTCTCACTTCAGCTCTCTGATCTGGAAGCTATTGTGTGTCTTTTGGTTTTATTTTGTTTATTTAGAGTCCTCCTATTTATGAAATTCACACAGATATTCACTCCTAAGATATCTGAGGAGTTTCATTTTATAAACAAATTCTATGTAAAATGTATCTTCTTAGGCATATCAACAAAATCTTCTTAAGATGAACTCAGACCCCGCTATCCCCCCAATGAGCTTATTATTTTAGTTTTAGTGACCTGAATTTTAAACAGGCAATAATCATTAAAAAGTCACACATTTTCATGAATAAATCTTGATGTATTTTCATGCTTAATAAAAGATAAGTGACCTTGTTTGTAATTGTTGTGACTCAGTACTCCATTTTAAATTAGCAAACTATGAATGGACTAAGGGTGATGACATTAGTGTTAAAATTCCAATTGTGAAAGTCATGGGGAATAACCAGTCCTCACTAGGGAACCCAACCCCGTATTGCTTATGTGGGAGGGTTAAATTACAAATACTCTCTGGGGACTTATGATTTTTGTACTTCTCTTCTAGAATGTTATTAACACTGTACCAGATTCTTTCTAACTAGTTTTAACTCACTGTATAAATTTAAAACCCAATTATATTTGTTGAGTTTGAGATATCAAAACTTCCACACTTAGGTAGAGTAGTGCAAATTAAAAAAAAAAAAAAAAAGCACATGACTTTATTGACTATCCCAAATTAGCCTTTAAAAATAAGCCATGGTAATTCCCCTATGTTATAGATCAAAACAATTTATATTATGACTATTTTCTAAGTTAAATGGGTACAGTTACAAACTTTCATAATTTTTAAAACTTTCATGTTATAATTCAATTATTGTAAATTGAACCTATCTATGTTCTTTGCTTATGTTCAAATGTCTTTCTCTATGAGCCTGTCCTTGAGAGTATACTTAAAATGTTTCTCCTGGGAAAGAGCCAGAGAGCTTTGCAACAAGGTGTGGGTAGGAAAAACGCATTGGTTTGGGATTTACAAGGCAGAATCAGATGATAGTTTTAGCCAAATATGTCATTTCAGACTTTCCTGCTTGGTATTATTTTCAACACCTTTTTAGGATAAAAGAAAGAGAGAGAGAAAGAGAGAGATCTGATTGGAGGCTTTCTTCCTAGACTTTTGAGTCTTAAAAATCCTTGTGGACCTAGAGAGCATCATACAAGTGAAATAAGTCAGAAACAGAAAGACAAGTATTATATATTAATGCATATATGTGGAATCTAGAAAAATGGTACAGATGATCTTATTTGCAAAGCAGAAATAGACACAGACATAGAGGACAAACATATGGACAGCAAGTGGGGAAAGGAGGAGGGATGAGGTGAATTGGGAGTTTGAGATTGACATATACACACTTGATGCTATGCATAAAATAGTTGACTAATGAGAACCTACTCTATCGCTCGGGAAACCCTACCCAGTGCCCTACAGTGACCTAAATAGGAAGGAATTCCAAAAGGAAGGCGCTATAGTTGTATGTATGGCTGGTTCATTTTGCTGTATAGTAGAAGCTAACACAACATTGTAAAGCAACTGTACTTCAATAAAAAATTAATTGTAAAAAATATTCTGTGGTCATACTATTCCTAGGGTGTGTGCTCAGTCATGTCTGACTCTTGGCAACTCTATGAACTGCCGCCCAACAGACTCCTGGATCCATTGGATTCTCCAGGCAAAAATACTGGGATAGGTTGCCATTTCCTCCTCCAAGGGATCTTCCTAACCCAGGGATTGAAACTGTGTCTCCTGCATTGCAGGCAGATTTTTTTTTTTTTTTTTTAACCACTGAGCCACTAAGGAAATCACCATTCTTAGACTATTCCTGTCTATAATTTCTGGCACTGGTAGTTAGAGTCACTTTCAATTTTGTGACACTGTGAAATACAAATATGAAGGTTATAAGAAAATATTTAGAATGTTTTTTGAAACTAAAATCACCTTGTGATAACTAAATAACACATAAAGTTTTCTTGAGTACATAGTATGTTCTGAAGATAATAGTGGAAATGGAAATTGATTAATAAATTATTAAGACAGGATCTCTGTCTTCAAAGCAAACTAAATAGCTTTTCTGTTATTGTTGTTGTTTGAGTAAATGTAATATATGTGACAGAAGTTAAAAAAAGCTATGGGATCAGAGCAGAGTAAGCAGTGCATGTTGTATTGAAGTATCAGAAAAGGGCATTTCCCTGGTGGCTCAGTGGTAAAGAATCTGCCTGCCAATGCAGAGACATGGGTTCAATCCCTGGGTTGGCAAGATCCCTGGAAAAGGAAATGGCAATCCACTCAAGTATTCTTGCCTGGGAAATCCCATGAATAGAGAAGCCTGGCAGGCTATATAGTCCAGGGCATTGCGAAAGAGTCACACACACACTTGAGTGACTTAACAACAGCAAATCAGAAAAGGTATCCCATGGATGCCGGACATTTTAAGTTCATATGAATTTTCCTTTTAGGGAGGGAGGAGAGGTCATCTAGTATGGGGGTCCAGCCAAATGAGTCAAAGGTGTAATATATGGAGAAATACAGAAAACTTTAGTGTGGTAGGATAATTTTTAACCTGCTTTCTTCGCTCAGTTTTCATGAATCTACTTATAAACTTGATCTTTATTCCCTACCTTCAATTATAATGTATGAAAGTGAAAGTTGCTCAGTCATGTCTGACTCTTTGCAACCCCATGGACTGTGCATGGAATTCTCCAGGCCAGAATACTGGAGTGGGTAGCCGTTCCCTTCTCCAGGGGATCTTCCCGACCCAGGAATTGATCCGGGGTGTCCTGCCTTGCAGGTGGGTTCTTTACCAGCCGAGCTGTGAGGGAAGCCCTACTTATAATGTGTGTTTTGTACCAAATATTCACTTTATACCCCAGAGGAAACAGTCCCCTTATTAGGTGAATTGGCATCTATTCCTTCATTTTGCTGAGCCATTGTTGACTCGTGGATCATGCAGTTTACAGATACCAGAAGGTGAGGCTTTAAAGGAATAAATGCCAGTGAATGAGAAATCTTACTGTGAGCAATGGCAGAGTTTCCCTGAAACTGAGATTGACCACATATGCCTAATTTGTGCTAACTTGTGATTTCATTTAATCACTACTTTGAGGATGTCAAGAGAATGGGAATTTTGTTTTTAATTTTTTAAAAATGGTGGAAGGAAATGTGGATACTAAAAGGAAACTTTACAAGTTTGAAGGAAGGAACCTGGCTTTCTAATCTGTCTCTTGACCTTGAAAAAGACACGAAAGCCTATTATCCACCTCCAAATCCTTGGTTCAGGCTCACTTAAAAACAAATAACAAGTAAATGGTATTTTTTAAAAATAAATACTATATTTAAAATAGCATCTGTGTTTCCTAACCACCTTGGGCCTCAGCCGCAGTTGAACTAGTAAACATCCCTGCTTACTTGATTGCTGCTTTGTTGTATTTCTGGACCAACTTGGACTTCAGTTATTAATTTGCCATTTGCCCATCTCATTCTTCTTTCCCACTAGATAAATAAACTCTTTCCACCACAAATCCCAGAGCGATAATGTTGCAGCAATTGGACATGCCATGTGATGGTCTTCTACAAATGTATTGTAGTTCTAGTTATTTCTAGATACCTAATTCATCACCACTATGGGCACCTCTGAATTTTCTCTGCCTCTCTTTAAGATTCTGATGTTTCCCATGTCTTCAGTTGCCTCCTGTGTCCTACCAAAAACTCTTGTGTTCTGTGTTATTTCCCTAGTTACCTTTCCCCTGCTTCACAGAGCTACTGTGAGAAAACTGAGATGATGTATGTGAAAGTGCTTTAAAATTCCTTAATCTCTCCTCACTAAAATGAAGAGGATGGAATTAGACATTCTCGAAAGCTCCTGCGGCTCACTGATTCCATTATCTCTGATTTATTAACTTGCTTTTCAAGTGCAAGGTATTCTGACATTAGCCTCCAAATATCTTAGTTTATTGCTGAGGCAGGCTCTAGTAGGCATTGTATAAACTGAAAGAGAATTAAAAACACTGAAAAGAATTCAAATGACTTTTTACATTAACCTATTCTCAAACTGGTGCTTGGATTAAAATTTTTTCTGAAAAGGGCTTCCTATTTTCTTTAAACCATATGAAGTACATACATCATTGTAGGTCAACATTTAAAAAGTCAGACCATCACTTGAAATTATATATATGGCAAAGACATTATTTTTGTGCAGTCTAACCTTGATTTGTTGCCTCATTTATTTTCAGTTTGGCTTATAATTTAATGTTAAACAAGGGCCTTTTCATCTCATCTAATCCTAAACCAAACATTCTCAATTCTAACCCTGGATCAGAGGCATGATATGATAGCAACTATGTTCGCCACTAAAGTAATTGGGGTTTGAGAGAAAAAAAAATAGAATGCTTTCTCCTGAAGTTTGATATTCTAGTTAGGGTTTCAGTACTTGGAATGTTTTAGTTTGGTTTATGTGCATTTAAAATAATTTCATTTTCTCCTATGATTCGCCAGAATTAAACATTATTTTCCTGTATGTGTACTTGACATTCAACTTTCTACTTTTTACAGTGTGAACTTTGTACAGAATGTTATGCAGTAGAATCATCTACTCACTTCTCAAAATAAATAATCAAAGGTGTGTGACTGTGTGAATAATATGAGACTGACATAACAGAATATGAGACTTTATGTAAAATATGACTTGTCATCATTAACAGGGTGATAGAGCTACTGTGTATACAACCATTTATATTTCCTCACCAGGTGGTAATGTTTTATTGTACACCCTTCTCCAGGGGATCTTCCAGATCCAGGAATCAGACCTGCAACTCATAGATCTCCTGCATTGGCGGGTGGGTTTTTTAGCACTAGGGCCACTTGGAAAACTCTTCAATTTTTAAAGGCACCACTAACTGCTATCAACAATTTTAATTAACTTTATATTAATTATCCTGTCATCTTTCCTTGTAATAGAGATAAAATATAAAGATTAGTAATTTATAAAGATTGATCCTCTTCTTTCCTATAAAGTACCAGTTAAAAGATATGCATCATGTTATTAAAAATTATGTTACATTAGTACTAAACCATAGATATTATTTACATAGCTTTTCAAAAGGTAGATAATTCAGAATAGGAAATATATTATCTGTATCCACACTTTCTGAAATCATTCTCAAAATACATGATTTTTGTTTTAATTTTCTTTTTTTTTTGTTTTTCCCTCCATGAATGTCTCGGGTAATACTTTGCCTTATTTTCAGCATGTGTTACACATGGAGACATTTCTAGTCACATTTCTTTTCTGGCTTCTATACAGATTTGAAATACAAGAAAAATATTATTAGTTACTGTTTTTAAACATGTATAGTATGTGTGCTAGCAAACAGATTTACAGCATCAGGCTTCCCTGATGGCTCAGTTGGTAAAGAATCCGCCTGCAATGCAGGAGAGCCCGGTTTGATTCCTGAGTCAGGGAGATCCTCTGGAGAAGGGATGGATAGGCTACCTATCCCAGTATACTTGGGCTTCCCTTGTGGCTCAGCTGGTAAAGAATCCGTCTACAGTGCGGGAGACCTGGGCTCGATCCCTGGGTTTGGAAGATCCCCTGGAGAAGGGAAAGGCTACCCAGTCCAGTATTCTGGCCTAGAGAATTCCATGGACTGTATGGTCCATGGGGTCACAAAGATTCGGACACGACTGAATGACTTTCACTTTCACTTACTTCTTTAAAATAGGAATCACTGCCCCATTTTCATGTGAGGAAACCAAAATGGAGAAAAGATGACTACCTGACAGAGATATCATACCACGTGAAGGGCAGAATCTTGCTTCATATCCAAGTCACTCCAAATATTAATACAAAGCCCAACTCTTTTCATGTCCTCTACTGCTGCCCTTCTGGTTTTAAAATAGCGATCGTTATTATCAGTTGACTCAGCTACATCCTACCTGTCTCATTTCTGGAGTCTAGATATTTTAGTTATAACTGCTGTTCTTCTGCATTCCTTTGGAGAGATGAATAGGAATAAATGGTGGTAGTGGGGAATCGAGGTAAGAGTGGACCTCAGACCTGACTTTGTCCAAATTCTGACCTTGCCTTTTGGTTAACTTCATGAAGTCAGATAAGATGTGGAATCTCTTAAATCCATACATAGCATGACTATAGCTTCACATCAGTTGTGTGACCATGTAACTTCCAAGAAGTTCTCTTTTGCCATCTGAAAAAATTGTGATCATAATAGACAATATCTGAATACTATTCTGTGAAGTTGGGTGAAGTCATATTCACAAAGCAGACTACACTTTAGAAAGGCAGTTGTGTCTGCCTTTGAAACAGCAATGCCTTCCTAAAATATTTATTTGTAAAATATTCACTAAGAATATTTGAGCAGTGACCTAGGACTTACTATCTTTTAATTAAAAACACATGCCTACAAGTTTTTATTACATATACCAACTTCATCTCCTGCAGATTAACAAAGAGCTATTGAAGAAAACAAACTGTGTAGTTTGGCCGAAAATGGAAAAATCTACCAGGGCACATTCTCTGTATGCTTACCATTTGGCTATCAGCATTTTTTTTTTTTTTTACCATTAACCTTTAATTGGAATATTGTGAAGATCTTTAGATTCACACTTCCCGACAGTAGGCACTCCAAATAGGTCATGCCGTGCATTTCTTGGTGTTTTATTTGATCAGATTTGCTCTTTTCACCAATCTTAGTAATTATAATTTGTGGACTGTTTCACATTTGATGCAAGATTTTGACTTTCCAACAACTTTCTTTTAAGAAGTTCTGTTACAGTGTTTTTAAATGCAATTGTTTATTTAAGAGAAAGACCCAAAGCAACCTGAGCAGAAGCATGTAGCATATTAAAAGAAACTGTGTTTCAGGATGTTTTTCTAATTTTATATTTTTCTCAGTTTTCATTGTCTTAGTATGATTTGCCAACATTATAAATGATCTGATATATCTGGAAGACTTTCCCCAGTCTTACTTAATACCCCTGACACGGTTTTCTGCATGTTAAACCCTATCAGGAATCCTATCAGCACAGACTATGTAATTCAGCCAAAGCAATGGGAGTATGTTTGGGGAGAACCTTTGTCTGGGTAGCACTCTCTGGCTTGGAAAAGAGCACAGTAGAAATGACCTTCTGAATATGCTGCCAGGGAAGGTTTTACCTAGTATGAAGACAGGTAGTAAAACATTCCTTTTAAAAGTCAGAGCTATATAATAACAGGGATAGGCAAAGAGAACTAAAATTGCACAGAATGTGGCCAGTCTTTCAATAGAATGCTTTGTAGCTTTAAGAATAGAAGCCATTACAGACATCTATCAGTGATGCACACAAGTCAAACAATACCCCATTCTTTGGTTTCCTGCTGTCTCGAATGGACTTTCACTTTTTTTTCCTGTTAAGACTTGAACAATTATGAATATGAAACTTTGCCTTTAGAAACTGTTTTTCTTAGCTTCAAAATGTCATGAAAAAAGTAATGGAATAAATGGGGATCCTATTTAGAATGTTGGCCTGTGCAGAGTTTTAAATGGTAGTTCATGTTTGGTAAGTCTCAGGGGCTGGTGATGATGCTCTCCTAGTAGGACTCAGCTTCCCTCATGAATCCCATCTACCTTGTTGTAGTTTTTCAGAAGCAAGTCATTCTGACTCTTCGACCCCATGGACTGCAGCATGCCAGGCTTCCCTGTCCTTCACTATCTCCCAGATTTAGCTCAAATTCTTGTCCAGTGAGTCTGTGATGCTATCTAACCATCTTATCCTTTGCCCCCCACCCTTCTCCTTTTGCCTTCAATTTTTCCCTGATTAGAGTCTTTTCCAATGATTTGGCTCTTCACATCAGGTGGCCAAGGTATTGGAGCTTTAGCTTCAGCATCAGTCTTTCCAATGAATATTCAGGGTTGATTTCCTTTAGGATGAACTTATTTGATCTCCTTGCAGTCCAAGAGACTCTCAAGAGTCTTTTCCGGCACCACGTCAAATCCACATCTCCTGTGTCTCCTACATCACAGGCTGATTCTTTACCCACTGAGCCATTAAGAAGCCCCCTTCCTATCCACTAATCTATAATCTGCCTGTCTCTTATTTGTGTTCTGGTTAAGTGCAATCAAGATTTTCTCTCATATGATTCTCAAATTAATTTACAACTTTGTTTAATTTTTCCTTTCTTCTTACCACATTGTTACTTTATCACTTCCATCCTTTTTTCTCTCACTATGCACTGTATCAGCAATACTTTAACCTTCAATGTCCCTTCTCCATGTCTGCATGTCCAAGTCTTTATGTGAGTGCTACATCCCTTAAAATGCTTATACTGATAACTCTGGCCCTTAAACTAAAATCATTTTTTCTCTTCTCTGTTAATGTCAGATCTCCATCTTTCATATAATATTTTATCCTTCTCTACATTGTAAATTATTTGAATTATGAATGTAATTTACAATCACATAGTTTGGCATGTGTGCCATTATTCCTGTTATCTTTCACTAAGTAACAAATTGCCCCAATAATAATTTGTTGTCATTTCTCATGATTTAAGTCTTTCTTAGGTTCAGCTGGGGTTTTCCTGGTGGCTCAGACAGTAAGAATCCACCTGGAATGCAGGAGACACGGGTTCAATCCCTGGGTTGGGAAGATTCCCCGGAGAAGGGAATGACTACCCACTCCAGTATTCTTGCCTGGAGAATTCCATGGACCAGAGGAGCCTGGTGGGCTACAGTCCATGGATAGCAAAGAGTCAGACACAAGTGATTGACCAACACTTTCACATTTCACTTTCACTTTGGGTTCAGGTGAGTAGTTCTTCCTTAGATTCTCCCATGAGGTTGTAGTCAGATATCAACTGAAGGCTGTCAAGATACCTCAGTGCAATAGCTACCGGTAGATGCTTGCTTGTTGACTGGGAACTTAGTTGAGCTACTGTCTGTACTGCTACTGTTAGCTTTGCTTGTAGTGATAAGTCTGTCCTAGTCTTCCTAGGGCATTCTTTAAAGTCCTACATCCAGGTACCCCTTACGGTTTTTGGCAAAGTGAGATGCTTAGTCACCCACTCAGCCTAGACGTTTTACAACTTGGAGGCTGGCTTTCTAAGCTCAGTGATCTAAAGTGTGGGTGTTCCAAGAGTATTCTACAAAAGTTGCAAAGTTTTTAAGCAACTAATTTCAGACTACTTCTGATCTGTAGAAGTGATTACAGATCATCACTTCTATTGAATTTTAGTGAATTTTATTAAGGTCAGCCCCAATTTAAGAGGAAGGGAAAATCTTTATCTCTAAATTTATTATTATTACTTGGATAAAAATATATTCAGTTTTGTTTAGATATTTCCTAATTTATGTGGTTGAAAGTGACAAATTTGGATCGATTCAAAAGAGAAGATGTCACAGATAATGCCCATGCCAAGCACTGTTAAGAGTTTGTTAACAATTCCAAACCTTGGGCAATGTTTTGATAGAGCCATGGTTAGTGTTTGGAAAGGCAGTAACTAATAGCACTGTTGAAAACGTATGCATTATTTTATTCATCTACAAGTACTAGAGTGAAAAAAAAATAGACAAATAAACTCCTATATCAGCAAAGTGATTCAGTTATACATATACATGTATCCATCCTTTTCCAGATTATTTTCCCGTATGGGTTATTGCAGAATATTGAGTGGAGTTCCCTGTGCTATGTAGTAGGTTTTTGTTGGTTATGTATCTTCTGCTTTAGCATTTAGATTCAGTTTTTGTCACTAGGAGAGAAAAAAAACAAAACATATTCTTCAAGCTATACAGGACCCCAAATTTTAGTGTCACAGTAAGACGTATCATTTCTACTTGTCGTTTTGTCCTATGAAATGTGATACATCAAATGCAATGTGTTAAATCTCAGTCTCAGTTATGTAAACAACATTATATACTCATTGACAATTACCAATTATATGTTAAACTCTCCTAAGAAATGGATATTTTGTACTATCCATTTAGCCTTGCTAAGTTAACACAGAAATTTGGCATTGAGTGTTCAGATTTTTTTTTGAAATTAATATTCTGATTTAATTATTTAATTTTTTCCCAATTATTTTTATTAGTTGGAGGCTAATTACTTTACAATATTGTAGTGGTATTTGTCATACATTGACATGAATCAGCCATGGATTTACATGTGTTCCCCATCCTGAACCCCCCTCCCACCACCCTCCCCATCCCATCCGTCTGGGTCATCCCAGTGCACCAGCCCAGAGCACTTGTCTCATGCATCCAACCTGGACTGACGATCTGTTTCACACTTGATAATATACGTGTCCCGATGCTGTTCTCTCAGAACATCCCACCCTTGCCTTCTCCCATAGAGTCCAAAAGTCCGTTCTGTACATCCGTGTCTCTTTCTCTCTCTTGCATATAGGGTTATCGTTACCATCTTTCTAAATTCCATATATATGTGTTAGTATACTGTATTGGTGTTTATCTTTCTGGCTTACTTCACTCTGTATAATGGGCTCCAGTTTCATCCACCTCATTAGAACTGATTCAAATGTATTCATTTTAATGGCTGAGTAATATTCCATGGTGTATATGTACCAGAGCTTTCTTATTCATTCGTCTGCTGATGGGCATCTAGGTTGCTTCCATGTCCTGGCTATTATAAACAGTGCTGTGATGAACATTGGGGTACACGTGTCTCTTTCAGATCTGGTTTCCTTGGTGTGTATGCCCAGGAGTGGGATTGCTGGGTCATATGGCAGTTCTATTTCCAGTTTTTTAAGGAATCTCCACGTATCTTTGACAAAGGAGGCAAGAATATAAAATGGAAAAAAGACAACCTCTTTAACAAGTGGTGCTGGGATAACTGGTCAACCACTTGTAAAAGAATGGGGAACACTTTCTAACACCATACACAAAAATAAACTCAAAATGGATTAAAGATCTAAATGTAAGACCAGAAACTATAAAACTCCTAGAGGAGAACATAGGCAAAACACTCTCCAACACAAATCACAGCAAGATCCTCTATGACCCACCTCCCAGAATATTGGAAATAAAAGCAAAAATAAACAAATGGGACCTAATTAAACTTAAAAGCTTTTGCATAACAGAGTGTTGAGATTTTGAACACTTTGAAAGGGCCATTAAAATACTAGTTGTGGGGATAGGGAATATTGTGCCTCTCAAATTCTTGCAAAGAGACGGTTTAATCTTTGTCAATATATAGGGCCAAATCTATTAGATTCTTTCAAAAGAGGCAGTCAGAGTTTGTGGGCAGTTCTGATGGCTTTTTTCCTTGGACTGAAGTGCAGAAGTTCAGCTCTGATAAATACCAACATAAAGTGCATTTTGCACATCCAGATGCCCTCTAATTGCTTCAAAATGTCAGGTGCTCCAAACAGGAGCAAAAAGCACAGGCAGTGGAGAACTAATTGGTTTGGGGACATGAAGCTTTTCTAGGTCATTGATTTACATTAGGCTCAGGTCAGTAGTAACTCAGATTCATTCTCCTCGGTGGCAAATTACTTTGTGGGAAATCAGGCTTGGATGCAGTCCAGTTTCTGTTAGATGGTTAATGGACGTCAAAACCAAAGTGCAAGTGTCAACATTGTTGGTATTAGTCAAATATCTCTGAGATACTTGACTTTAATATTAAAATTTTGCATTTTAGGAAACGAGCCCATGCTTCACAAAAGCCAGTTAGGAAGCCAAGACCGTGGCCGTTTATAGATAATTGAGGACAGAGTCAAAACATTCTAGACACCTCTGCAGAGAGAATGTGGGACTCTAAAGAACATAATCTCTTTGTTTACTTTAGGGAAGACATGGCTCATGATTCTGATAATGGACTACAGAAGAGCTGATATTTATTTGCCTTTCTTTTCAAGCAGCTTAGAGTTAGCATGGGCTTCCCTGGTGGCAAATAGAAGAGGCAGTCTCAATCCCTGGGTCAGAAAAATCCCCTGGAAAAGGGAATGATAGCCCACTCCAGTATTCTTGCCTGGGAAAAATCATGTACAAAGAAACCTGGTGGGTTACTGTTCACTGGGTCACAAAGAGCTGGACATAAATGAGCGTCTAAACAGCACCAGCGGAAGCATAGTCAACATAGGACAAAGCTTCCTGTCAGCGCCCTGCTCCTGGAATCATTTTGGCTCCAGAGACACGGAATAAATTTAATAACTTTGTTCTAACATTGAGAAATTTTAGCAAGGCTGTATATTGTCACCCTGCTTACTTAACTTCTATGCAGAGTACATCATGTGGAATGCTGGGCTGGATGAAGCACAAGCTGGGATCAAGATTGCCAGGAAAATTATCAATAACCTCAGATATGCAGATGACACCACCATTGTGGCAGAAAGCAAAGAACTAAAGAGACTCTTGATGAAAGTAAAAGAGGAGAGTGAAAAAGTTGGCATGAAACTCACCATTCAGAAAACTAAGATCGTGGCATCCGGTCCCATCACTTCATGGCAATAGATGGAGAAACAATGGAAACAGTGACAGACTTTATTTTGGGGGGCTCCAAAATCACTGCAGATGGTGATTGCAGCCATGAAATTAAAAGACGCTTACTCCTTGGAAGAAAAGCTATGACCAACCTAGACAAGATATTAAAAAGCAGAGACATTACTTTACCAGCTAAGGTTCATCTAGTCAGGGCTATGGTTTTTCCAGTAGTCATGTATGGATATGAGAGTTAGAATGTAAAGAAAGCTGAGCCAAGAAGAATTGATGCTTTTGAACAGTGGTGTTGGAGAAGACTCTTGAGAGTCCCTTGGACTGCAAGGAGATCAAACCAGTTCATCCTAAAGGAAATCAGTCCTGAATGAATATTCATTGGAAGGCCTGATGCTGAAGCTGAAACTCCAATATTTTGGTCACCTGATGCGAAGAGCTGACTCATTTGAAAAGACCCTGATGCTGGGAAAGATTGAAGGCCGGAGGAGAAGGGGTCAACAGAGGATGAGATGGTTGGATGGTATCACTGACTCAATGGACATGAGTTTGAGCAAGCTCTGGGGAGTTGTTGATGGACAGGGAAGCCTGGCAAGCTGCAGTTGGTGGGGTGGCAAAGAATCGGACATGACTGAGTAACTGAACTGAACTGAACTGATAGCCTGCACTTTAGTTTTCCTCTATATATCAATCAATATTATGGTATTATACTATTTCATATGTTCCTACAAATCGCCATATATAAATCAGATTAAGTTCTAAATTCAGATTTCAAATTTTGTGGTTATCTTAAAAGAAGGAAAGATCACATCCGCTAGGAGATTAGGTAAGATTCATGGAGCATGTTGTATTGAGCTGACCCATGAGAAATTGGCAAGATTTTTAAACCAGTAATAATATCTCAGGAAAGTATTTCCAGTTTGGGAACAGTAGCACCATCATCAATGATGATAAATATAGTGAATAATTTTAGGAAGATATGATATTTATTATTGAGAGCATGGAGTTTATTAACAAGTTTGTTGGGTATTGGCTAAAGGAGATTGTTGCCTTATTATAGAGCACCTAAAATGATATAAAATATTAGTCAGTAATCCATAGGCAGTGGCAATTAGCAATAAATTGCAGTTCTGTCTGTGTTAATAAAAAATGTAAACAAAAATTCTATCTGTTCCTCAGAGATTGTATAAGAAGCTAAAATTCTTGACTCAGAAATCATTAATAATCAAGTGATCTCCAGAGATGAGAATGGAGACTCAAACCATATGAAGAATAATAACAGAAGTGATCTCTTATTGTTTTGACCTGCTGTTAACATTCAAGATATCCCTATTCAAAAAGAATGGAAATCCAAAGTAATTTAGTCTCTGTTTTCAGCTAGAATGTCAAAATATGAGAATATACCCATTTGTCTTATGTCATCATACTACTTTATAATTGGTGGGAAATGGGACCAATACTTTTAATCTGTTTCAACATTGAAGTGATAATTGCAAGAAAAGATTGCCATTGGGAATACTAGTAGAAGTAGGAGATATGTCAGTTCAAAACAATATATGTGCAGACATTAAATGAAGTTTCAACATACATATATTCTGAAGTATCAGACTTTCAGACCCTATGTTTGGTGCTTCCCATAATATGGTAGGTGCCATTAGTTTTAAAGATCTTTGAGAGTTAATTTTAAGTGTCCAGATGTAATCAGATTAAGACAGAATGGGACATGATAAGCCACTGACTGAAAGAGAGTAATTACTTTTTGTGATGAAAATTAGCAAAGCAATAGGCCTGGAAAATCCCATGGACGGAGGAGCCTGGTAGGCTGCAGTCCATGGGGTCGCTAAGAGTCGGACACGACTGAGCAACTTCACTTTCACTTTTCACTTTCATGCATTGGAGAAGCAAATGGCAACCCACTCCAGTGTTCTTGCCTGGAGAATCCCAGGGACAGGGGAGCCTGGTGGGCTGCCGTCTATGGGGTCGCACAGAGTTGGACACGACTGAAGCGACTTAGCAGCAGCAGCAGCAGCAGGCTCTAGATGAACGTTAAGATAGCCCTTTTGTCTCATAGCTGAAAGTTTAATGATAAGTAAAGCAATAACATTGCACTTTTCTTGTAATGTCCTTCTAGTTAAACTCCTGGCATCTTTCACCCTGCCCACCATATACAGAATTACATTATAGATGTTGAAGTAAAAAGGAGTGCTATTAATTCATTCTTTAATCAGGTAACCAACATTTATCAAGCACTTGCTTTGTGCCTTGTAGACAGAGAATTGTTAGACCGGATCCCGGGAATGCAGAAAAGAAAACCTTCCAGAAGGAGGCTTATGAGAAAATAAGCAAATGAATGCCATAGTAAATTATAAGCCATAAAAACACTTTTGCACAAGGTTCTATACACTAAGCAAATAAATAAATAAGAGCCAAATTTTGCCTGAAACTTTCATCTTTTGAAACTAAAATAGGAGAGTGTCTTTAAAAACTGGGATGGAACACGGAGATGATATAATAAATGACTTCTTAAAGAAGTGCCAGTGTGATTTATATCTAAGCACAATTTAGTATCAGGTGGATGGAAAATGTACTGTCTGAGCAGGTTGGCTAGAAGTAAGGATGAGGAAAAACAAACATGCAAATATGTGTATCTCACTGTATTCAAAGAAAACAAAAATTATGCTTTCATACTGTCCTTGAAAATAAGCTAATAATTTCCAGAGAAAAGTGATATTATTAAGAAATATGATGCCAAGGCAGATAATCATGCCATCTTCAGAGATAGATTCTTGCAGTAGTCTGAAATCTGTCTGGTTTTGTGTCTTAAAGCATATTCTTATGGTACATGAAAATGCTGCAACTGCTGACAGCACAGTGGAATGTCTTTGCCTCCAGAGAAGTGATTTCAAAGATGGGCTTGTTGCCAGCACTGCAAGCATGCTGACTCCAGAAAGTCAGGACCAATGAAGGGTAGGTGTAGTAATTACAGTGAATTCTTTGGGTCTGTTCAAAGGGCCAAATGGTAGCTTTTCATTCTCCAATCCATTCAGAACAGTTTGAAATCTACTCTTGAGTATATAAGTAGATAATGATTGCAAAATTTGTTTGGTGTTATTACTAACTGGACTTCCTAGGTGGCACAACGGTAAAAGTATCTGCCTGCCAATGCAGGAGACACAAGAGACATGGGCTTGATCCTTGGAACAGGAAGATCCCTTGAAGTAGGAAATGGCAACCCACTCAAGTATTCTCGCCTGGAAAGTTCCGTGGACAGAGGAGCCTGGTGAGCTATAGTCCACGAGATCACAGAGAGTCAGACACAACAGCGCAACACCACCATACTAATTGGATTATCCACTTTGTGCTTAGCTGTCAAATGCTGAGCTTCCTTTATATTTAGAAACATTTTCCCCATCAACAAAGCAACGAGGATATGAAGATAGTCTCCATTTGACTCTTGAGATGTTTACACTTAGGAAGAAAATTACCAATACAAAGTAAAACTGCATTTCTAGATTAGAACCAGGGAGATGACTTCCCATGCTATAGATTCTCAGGTGTGATGTGTATCATCACCACACTTCTCAATTTAGGAGTGAATCCCCACCAGACCGCAATTCCAAGAGTTTTACTCCCTATTTGTGTAGAATCCTATCAACGTTGAGCCACTTTAATTGTCCTTCATTTGCCTGCAGTTGTCATCTCCTGAGCTTACTCTCTGCACTTCCAGACCCTGTCTAATAACAGTTCTGCTTTGGACTCTTCTGCTATTCAAATTTAAACACAGCAAGCCTGAGCCATTTGCCTTCATCTCTACAGGCTAAGCAACTATGGAACCTTTGACCTCATTCTCATGTTGCCTCTTTGTTTTCTTTTCTTCTTCCTCAGTTAGCATGTTCTACGGTTTTGCTGTGTTTCTCTTAAAAGGTAATATCATCTGCGAGTCAATATAGCTGTGATATACTGAGATATTTGCTAATAATATTCTTAGTGTTTTGGTGACACTACTAAATTTAAGAACTACATTAAGAAACAAAAATTTCTGTCACTTGTATTGCGTGGATAAAGCTACAGTTTTCCATCAGTCAGAATCCTTTGCCTTTGGTTTTCACACTTAGGGCTTCCCTGATAGCGCAATTTGTAAAGAATCTGCCTGCACCGCAGGAGACCTGGGTTGATTCCGGTTGAGAAGATCTGCTAGAGAAGAGATAGGCTACCCACTCAAGTATTCCTGGGCACCCCTTGTGGCTCCCCAGGTAGAGAATCTGCCTGAAAAGCAAGAGACCTGGGCTCAGTCCCTGGGATGGGAAGACCCCCTGGAGAAGGAAAAGCTGCCCACTCCAGTATTCTGGCCTGGAGAATTCCATGGACTGCAATATCCATGGAGTCTCAAAGAGTCTGACAGGACTAAGTGGCTTTCACTTTCAGTTTTCACACTTAAGTATGGATTACATTTTGTTGGTGAGAGAAACTATAATTTCAATACTGCTCTTCATTTTCAAGTAAACTTGTAAAGATATCCATTGTTCAGTTCTCTCCCTTGCAGAAGATTTATTGAAATACGAACCCCAGGTATTTGTGAATTTGACTTTGTTTGAAAATAGGATCTTAATGTAAATGAAGATCATAGAGGAGTAAGTTCAGTTGAGTTCAGTCGCTCAGTCATGTCCAACTCTTTGCAACCCCATGAACTGCAGCACACCAGGCCTCCCTGTCCATCAACAACTCCCGGGGTCCACCCAAACTCATGTCCATTGAGTCGGTGATGCCATCCAACCATCTCATCCTCTGTCGTCCCCTTCTCCTCCTGCCCTCAATCTTTCTCAGCATCAGGGTCTTTTCCAATGAGTCAGCTCTTTGCATGAGGTGGCCAAAGTATTGGAGTTTCAGCTTCAACAACCGTCCTTCCAATGAACACCCAGGACTGATCTCCTTTAGGATGGACTGGTTTGATCTCCTTGCAGTCCAAGGGACTCTCAAGAGTCTTCTCCAACACCACAGTTCAAAAGCATCAATTCTTTGGTGCTCAGCTTTCTTTATAGTCCAACTCACATCCATACATGACCACTGGAAGAACCATAGCTAGATGGGACTAGACGGACCTTTGTTGGCAAAGTAATATCTCTGCTTTTTAATGTCTCTGTCTAGGTTGATCGTAACTTTCTTTCCATGGAGTAAGTGTCTTTTTAATTTCATGGCTGCAATCACCATCTGCAGTGATTTTGGAGCCCCCCTAAAAAGTCAGTCACTGTTTCCACTGTTTCCCCATATATTTATAGAGGAGTAACGTGGACCCTTAATCCAGTGAATGGTGTGTTTATAAAAGGGGAATAGGAGACACAGCTGATGACACCCACAGATGGGAATATGTCATGTGAAGGCAGATACACAGAGGGAAGGCTGTTATATGATAACAGAGCAGAGATTGCAGTTAGGTTGCTGCAAACCAAGAAAACCAAGGATTTCTGGCAAACAAGAAAAGCAAGGAGAGAGAGGATGGCCCTCCCAACACCTTGATTTTTTTAATTTCTAGCTTCTAATACTGTGGCACATTGTTATAAAAGCACTAGGAAACTCTGTGTGTATGTGTGTGTGCATGTGTGTATAGGATTAGAGTTTGAGAGGCTAATAAAACCCCCGAAAGCTCAGGGCTCAGAGAAATCTGTATTCAAATCCCAGTTGTTTCACTGGGAAAAGTGTTCTTTTCAGCAAGTTTGCTTAACAACAGTGCTCAAATTTTGCTACAAGAAGATAATGGCTATTTAATGACACTTTTAAAATTAAATGAAGTCATATGTGTAAAGACCTAATACCTTGACAAGTGCTGTGGAAATGCTCTATAAAAGTAAGCATGAAGACAAAGGATGGGAGGCATGATGTGTGCTAACTGTGCATTCATTCACATGACCTACTAAAAAAAGGTTGGTCGACTTTCTGGGCTCAATGAGAAAATTAAGATCCAGAGAGGTGAAATAGCTTATATAAGGTTATTAGATGTTGTTGATAGGATTTCACTCTGCCAACAGGGTGACCTTCAACACCTACTGTTACACCTATGAATATGTTATCTCATATGGCAGAAGTGAAAGTAAAAGTCGCTCAGTCGTGTCAACTCTGGGACCCCATTGGCTATAGAGTCCATGGAATTCTGCAGGCCAGAATACTGGAGTGGGCAACTGTTCCCTTCTCCAGGGGATCTTCCCAACCCAGTGATAGAACCCAGCTCTCCTGTGTTGCAGGCGGGTTCTTTACTAGCTGAGCCACCAGGGAAGCCCAAGGATACTGGAGTGGGTAGCCTATCCCTTCTCCAGTGGATCTTCCCGACCCAGGAATCGAACTGGGGTCTCCTGCATTGCAGGTGGCTTCTTAACCAGCTGAGCTACTAGGGACATCCTGATAGCCCATATGGCAAAAGAGACTTCACAAATGCAATTAAGTTTATGAATAAACTGACCTGAAAATCCAAATTATTTGGGTTTATTTTGGTTGGGCTCAATGTAATCATCTGAGCTTTTAAAAGCAGAGATTCCCCCCACTGAAGGCAGAAATGAAAATTAGATTTGAAATATGATAAGACAACACATCAGTCAATCCTAAAGGAAATCAACCCTGAACATTCATTGGAAGGACTGAAGCTGAAGTTCCAATATTTCCATTGGAAAAATACCCTGATGCTGGGAATGATGGAATGCAAAAGGAGAAAGGGGCGACAGTGGATGAGATGGTTGGATGGCATCACTGACCCATTGGACATGAATTTGAGCAAACTCCAGAAGATAGTGAAGGACAGGGAAGTCTGGCATGCTGCAGTCCATAGAGTCGCAAAGAATCGGACATAACTTAGTGACTGAACAACAACAAATACAACAAATTATTCCTAAGTTGAAGATGGCAGAGGTATATATAAGAGAAATTGAGACCTTAATCATACAAATTCAAGAAACTGAATTCTGGGAACAACCAGAATTAGCTTGGAAACAGATTCTTCCCCAACTACTCCAGAAAGGAACAAAACCCTACTAATAACTTCATTTTTTTCTTGTGAGACCCTTAGCAGAAATTCCAGCTCTATATGGTGTTGAATTTCTGACCAATAGAAGAATGAAATAATAAATGAATATCATTTTAAACAAACTTGTGATAATTTGCTAAGTAGCAATGAGCCAGTGAATGCGTATAGCTCTGAGACGTTAGAATGAACATAATAACCCTGTCTCCCTGAATTAAAAAATAAACTGAGGCATCTTAAAAACTTGAAGGATTTTTTTGAGCAAAAATTGATTCCAGTTGAGTGGCAACAAACCAGAAGTGGTTAGAAGCACTGGAACAATAGGAACCAAGAGAAAGATTCATGTAGAAAAAGTGCAGAAGCAATGAAAGGAAAATACCTGTTAGCTATTTGTAGTTGGCTGCTATAATTGGTTGTTCTTAGTGTTTTCATTTCATAACTTTAAGGCATTTGCAGGCTTAGATTTAACTTTGCTTTCTTAGGCCAGCAGGGCATGGAACACCTCAGTCTGACTGCCTCCATGTTTAATAATTTAACAACTACATTAGTTTCTCTATATCAACTTCCTTAATAGCTTAATTTTTTAAAAAATTTTATTGACATATAGTTGATTTATAATTTCTTGTTAGCTTCTGATGTACAGCAAAATGATTCAGTTGTATATTTTTTCATATCCTTTTTCATTATAGTTTATCATGGGATATTGAATATAATTCCCTGTGCTATACACACAGTATATAGGACCTTGTCCATTCTATATATTATACTTAGCATCAGCTAATCCCAAACTCCCAATCTTTCCTTCTCCCACTCCTCCCCGCCCCCCCTGCCCTTGGCAACCACAAGTCTGTGAGTCCGTTTCTATTTCATAAATAAGTTTATTTGTGTCATATGTTAGATTATATAAATGTGATATCATGCAATATTTTCCTTCTCTTTCTGACTTACTTCACTTAGTACGATAGAGTAACTCTAATTTTGTTTTGATTTAAACAAACATTTCTAAGAAAGCTGAATACAAGAAGTCATGTTTTACTTTATCAGGTAGTCTCTCCAAATTGTTCTGAATTTTCTCCACCCAATAAATTTTATGTTATCATATAAAAAGCATACATTGCTTTGCACTACATACTAAGAGCAAAAATTAAATGAGCTCCATTATTGCTAGCAATTACCAGTGATAAAAACACAATAGCCTGGAATCATTTGAAATCCCTCTGACTTAGCAAGACATGTCCATTCTTGATCATAATGGCAATGCAAGGTTGTTCAGACATAGAGGCTCACAAATAAATAAAGATACATATACGTCCCTTCATGAACAGAAGAAGAGATACAGATACTATTTAACATGTGAGATTTTTTTTTTTCTAGAAAGTGAAAAGTAGACCTACCTTTGAATATATTGAAATGCTTTGTGAGCATTTTCCTATTGGAAAATTCATATTTGGAGTTCAGAAAGATTTTGCCTCTCAAATGTTTCACTTCAGATTATGCATGTTGAATTTTGAGAGTAATAATCACAGTCCTGAGTTCCTCCTAACTAGAATCAGTTTGAAAATATGAGCACAAAGTGGAAATATTAGCTTTCTCATTGACAATACTGAACTAGAAACATGCCTTGGATGTATAGCCACAATCAGTCTCTCTCACATTTCCTCGAAAGCCAAACTTGCCTGCCAATATGAATAACTCCCCTTCAAAGAAATCGTTATTCATTTCTTGGGGGGAGAAGTAGAGTGAGAAGAGGAAAAAGGTGGCATCTTCTTACTTCACAAAGAATAGAAATTTCTATTCTGTAGTAGAGCAGTTATCAAGGGTGGAACAATCTAAAGGTATTCTTTCATGGCAAGGGCGGAATAGGTGTCATAATGATTAGAAATTACTCTAATGTCCAAATTTGTAAAGGCAAATTCACTTATCTCTTTTTGCTTCACTTCTATATGGTTATGGTATATTTCCTTCCAAATATTCAATAAAAAGCTGTATATTTGGTTCCAATGATGTGAGAGATAGATTCTTTTAAGAAAGTATAGTGTTTGAGCTTTCAAACGTGAAATCCCAAGACAGAGTAGAAAGCAGACAAGCTTTCAGGAGGTGCAGTCTTTGCATCCAGTCTTTGTCTCAGCCCCCAGTGGTATGATTCCAAAAGCTATTTGTGAGTGGCCCGAAAAGTCTCAGCTTGATTCTTAAATTTGAAGGGAAAGACAGTTTCTAGGAGAAGATTTAGCTCATTAGCTTACATGTCAGAGGAATCTTTATCTAAGCCTTCCAGATGTTAATGTTCTTTTGGAATATTTGAATATCATCCAAGTGAGAGCCAGAAATATGTCACAGAAAATAAAACATTTTGAATTCAGGAGACACTGTGTGTATCTGGAAATATAGGACATGATTCTTCTTATGACCACGCTATTCTTCTAAAGAAATATTTTGGAAAATGCGAGAAAAAGGGAAGCAATTAAATATCTAGAGTATAGATACATACTGTGTTAACATATAACCATGCATCTAGTTGTGATTTTTTTCTGAGTCTACATGAGTCTAAATAATGAAGATGCAATCTCATTTAATAAACCCTATTCTATAAGTAGATGTGGATATTTATTGCTTCAGTTATCCAAGGAGTGAACTTATGTTCAGGTCCAGCTAACATGTTTTCTTTAAAACCCCTCTGTGAAGCAATAGGGAAGAAAAAACATAGGATTATGGAGTTTATAATCAATCAAAGAACCTAGTTTCATGTTCTGTTCTAATCATTTCTTTTATATTTGGATATTAGGCTGTATCAGGCCTCTAGGCCTGAGTTTTATCAGTTATAAGGTGAGACTTAAAGGATATTAATTACAATATGTTTAATTATGGCAATGGGTTTTGTGACTTTTCTGTGTAAATTACAATGCAATAAACAAGCATTAGTTCAGCTTTCCTTCTAGCTTAGTATTATATGAAATCAGGAGTTTTACTGTTTTCGGCAACATGCTATATCCCATGATACTTAACATTTTCTACCATGTCTTAACAGTGTAGTCCTTAATTTTTCTACTGAAGTTGAGGTCCTTGAAGCCATAATTTATTTTATTCATCTTTTATTCTTCATTTCTCACTTTAAATGTATCTTACATGTAGTATTTGGATTACTATCTGATAAGTTAATTCATTCAAAAGCTAGTTATTATATATATAACATGATCCAGGTTGTGATATGTGCTAAAAATACGATGTTAAGCAATGTAGAAGTGGCACCTAGTATTCCTAATCAGGAGTTTTAAACTATAACTAAACAAGAATCAACTGAACTAACAGTTCAGGCTAACAAGGGCATTAAAATACCATTTGACTTTTTCTACCAGTATGAATTTTTTGTCTCCTATAGAAATACAGAAACAACAATTAAATGATATTCTATGGCAAAAATGAAGACAATGGATGGATTAGGGAGTCATCACAGAGGATAACATGGTCTATGACAATGACCAGCTGCTGTGTTTTAGCTCAGCCATGTACTATTTGCTTGACTTTGGCCATGTATTAAATTTGCAGCCTCTTTGGTTTCCCAAAGTAATGATGTTGCAATTAATAATTTTACATACTTCTAAGACTATCATTCTTGAGAATGTTCACTTATTTGACTTTTTCCTTTAAGAAGCCCAGGCTCTAAACTTTATCTTCTCCAAATGCCCACTATGATTTGGTGGAGACGGTTCTCAGTTTGATTTTAATATGTCTAGTATTTAAGGATGCTATTTTATAAAATAGTTTTCTAAAATTCAGAGTTATCTTTGGGTTTTTCCTTTTTGGGGAGAGTATTAATTGAAATTTCATCATGATGAAGCTGGAGAGATCTGCCAAAAGAGGACAGGAAATATATATTGTTAATCATGCCAAAGACCAGCCTGTATATTTAACATCGGTACAGAGCAGAAATGAAGCTTCTCCTCTCTAGGGGCTCTCTAGCGAGTTCTGACTAATAATGGACTTTGCAATTATGTCTCATATAGAGTGCCATCAGCATGACAGGACCATGCTGAGTTAGAGGTTTATGATGTAGGTATTAATCTGAACCACTTTATAGTAAGAAATCTCTTTCTATAAGCAAATATCATTTCTAATTTATCTCAAGAGATTAAATAAAACAACTAATCATAATTATTTCTAAGAACATTAACTTCATTAGACCAAGTTCTTGAGGAGTTATTATTCTGGTTATTATGATGCCTTGGATCTGAGCTTCAAAAAATGTTTTATCTTTTCTTTTTTTTTTCAATCAACTTATATAAAACAGTGAAGATAGTTTCCTGGTATCCTCTATCCTTCTGTTTTGAAATATATTTTAAGAATTAGAGAATAAAAAAGTATAGTTATTCTATTGAAATGATGTTAGATTTCTCATAGAATTTTAATGAACATATATTTGCCCAATTCCTTGGGGGTAGATCTATATATCCATGTATCTATCAGTTTATATCTATTTGTCTACCTATCTATTTTTCATCTCTATTTTAATTTCTAGAGTCATCAACTTATTAGGTACAAAATAAGAAATCAAAAGATTGACTGTATCAGATTGACTGTATCTGTCTCCTCAACCTGCCTCCTGTCCCCACTGAATTCACAGCATTAATGAACAACTTGTCATAATGTGAATTGTTGTGGTTTAGTTACTAATTCATGTCTGACTCTTTGCTACTCCATGGACTGGAGCATGCTAGGCTTCTCTGTCCTCCACCATCTACCAGTTTGTTCAAACTCATGTCCATTGAGTCAGTGATTCATTCCAACCATCTCATCCTCTGCCACCACTTTCTCCTTTTGCCTTCAGTCTTTCCCAGCATCAGGGTCTTTTCCAGTGAATCAGCTCTTTGCATCAGGTGGCCAAAGTATTGGAACTTCAGTATGAGTCCTTCCAATGAATATTCAGGGTTGATTTTCTTTAGAATTGACTGGTTGGATCTCCTTGCAGTCCAAGGGACTCTCAAATATCTTCTCCAGCACCACAGCTCAAAAGCATCAGTTCTTCAGTGCTCAGCCTTCTTTATTTTCCAACTCTCATATCTGTACATAACTACTGGAAAAACCATAGCTTTGACTATACAGATGTTTGTGGCAAAGTGATGTCTCTGCTTTACAATATGCTGTCTAGGTTTGTCATGGCTTTCCTTCCAAGGAACAAATGTCTTAATTTCATGGCTGTAGTCACGGTCCACAGTGATTTTGAAGCCCAAGAAAATAAAATCTGTCACTGTTCCCACTTTTTCCCTATCTATTTGCCATGAAGTGATTGGGCTGGGGGCCGTGATCTTAGTTTGTTAAATGCTGAGTTTTAAGCCAGCTTTTTTACTCCCCTCTTCACTCTCATCAAGAGGCTCTTTAGTTCCTCTTCCACAATGTGAAAATAGAGTATCATTAAGCACTGTAGAATTATATCATGTAAAAACTGAATGGTTTTTAATAAAACTCAAAATTTCTGTGATAAAGAAATAGTTTAGCAAAATATCTTGGGTTGACTCTATCATGTCTCCTAATAAAATCAAATATAACAACAACAACAAAAAACCCCACAATATCATTTCATTTTAATGAGTGAACTTTTGTGAATATATTCAGAAAGACATAAGAAGAGTAAGAAGAAGCGATTCAAACTTTTACAAATTGTGACATGAATACATATTCTAAAGAGTAGTTTCAAGAGTTAGGATTGTATATTTAATCAAGGAAAAAGTACCTAAAGTGAGAATGCTCATATATGTACACACACACACAGACACACATCCTCATTTGGGGACTGTTCTGTATACTTTCATAAAATTTAAACTTAATCAACAAATACAATAATAAAACTAAACACTGTAGACTTAAACCCAAAGAAGTCTTTCAGTAAGATACAGGATTTTTTTTTACAAGTAAAAACTTATGAAATACTCAATTTTTAAGAAGAAAGTGCTAAAACCTTTTTCAGAATTGCATTTTTCCTACATATATGTACAGTAGTACAAATACCACTTTGATTCAAGATAGTATTTGGTGGAGTATCCAATAGGTATTATTCCATAGTCCACTATATCAGCAAGATAGTATCTGCTGCCAGAGTGAGAAACCTTCCATAGGTGACAGAGGAGATTATTTTAGAAACAGGGTAGAGATGACTTTGGGAATGGTTATTTGAGGATCTGTGTAGACCCACTCCCCCAAGAAGCAACCATAACTGGTGAAAATGATAAAAATGTTTATGAATTTCAGGAAATTCTTACAACAGTGTGCAGAAGATAACCATTTATTTGTGGACATATACTAAAACTTTGAGAAGAATCAAGAGTTGTGGTATTTGAGCTATGATCTGCTTTGTCTTATCCCTCCATGTGGTAGAAGCACTACTTTGGATGGGGTTCAGCCAAGAACATAGACCTCATCTCATTCCAGATCATAGTCAAGGAAAGTGAAGTCACTCAGTCATGTTCGACTCTTTGTGACCCCATGGACTGGAGCCTGCCAGTCTCCTCCATCCTTGGGATTTTCCAGGCAAGAATACTGGAGTGGGTTGCCATTTCCTTCTCCATCATAGTCAAGGGCTACAAATCTAATCTGGAAGGAACGCTGCTAGCTTCATATTGCAGAGACTCTAAGCCATGCAGCAGCATTTGAATAAAAGAAAAGAAAAGTCCAAGGCTCTTTTCCCTTACCCAGAGACAGTGGAAGAGACTTTCTTATTCCAATTTTACAGGAAAGGAAACAGACTCAAAAGAAGCTAGTGAACTGTCCCACATTTATCCAGTAATTAAGAGAAATACGATGGAGTCCCTTTTTCATTATTTTTCCGTTCTAAAATCCATAGTCTCTCATCTGTCTTCTGGTTCATTAACGCACTTTTACTCTCAGGTGACTATAAGCAAGGGCCAGAGTTCAGCAGCATAATCGTCTATAAACGGTTAAAAGTGTAGAATCTTAAATGTTCATTTTTCTTCACCAACATATAGTATCTTGCTTTCTAGATGAGTTCAGTTCAGTACAGTTGCTCAGTCGTGTCCAACTCTTTGTGACCGCATGAATCGCAGCATGCCGGGCCTCCCTGTCCATCACCAGCTCCCGGAGTCTACTCAAACCCATGTCCATCGAGTCGGTGATGCCATCCAACCATCTCATCCTCTGTCGACCCCTTCTCCTCCTGCCTCCAATCCCTCCCAGCATCAGGGTCTTTTCCAATGAGTCAACTCTTCGCATGAGGTGGCCCAAGTACTGGAGTTTCAGCTTCAGCAGCAGTCCTTCCAATGAAGCTTTCTAGATCAGCAGAGTACAAATCTTTATAAGATATAAAGATGGTATAGGTTTTATTTATTGGAGTATAATTGCTCTATAATACTGTGTTTGTTTCTGCTGTATAATGAAGTATACATCTATCCACCTCTCTTGGGCCTCCCTCATACCACCCCTCTAGGTCATCACAGGGCACCGAGCTGGCCTCCCTGTTTAATACAGCAAGTTTCCACTAGCTATCTTTTTTACACATAGTAGTGTATATATGTCAATCCTAATCTCCCAATCTGTCCCACCCATCCCTTCCCCCAGTGTGGAATCCATAAACATGGTACAGATGAATCTGTTTACAGGGCAGGAAGAGAGATGCTGACACAAAGAACTAACATGATATAGGTTTTATTAAAACTCATCTCTTCTCCTCTGGGTTCGTGTGAGTACCATGCTAAAGTATTAGAAAAGAAGTTTTCATTTGACCTGTTGTGTATTTCTGGCAGATTGTTCGTTTAATCTCTTGGGTGTTAGTCTTCTTGGAATACGGCAGTGAATGTAAAGCTATTTAAGCAAAACAAGTCTATTGCTTGAATGAGTATCCCATGGTCTGTTGATAGAGGTATAAACAATAACTAGCAATGTCCTAACCTACTATAAGAACTGAGCTTTAAGTAAAAATTCAGAGATGCTTTGGGCATTTGCTTTGTGGTTGTACATGTGTGTCTCCATGTGAATGGTTTTAGGAAGTAGGAATGGCTATCTGGTCTCCCTCGTGATTCCGTTTATCTTACCAGCCTTATAAATATAGCTTGAGTTCTGTGTTTGTCACTTTCTTCATATGGGGCAAAAGGCTCTAATGTGTTCCCTCCTCTGAGGCATCATTTCCTAAGTTTTGACTCTGACCTAGTGAAGAACCAAAAGGGAAGAAAACACTAAAGATTAGGTCAGAGAGAATATAATACACTATGGCATTTTAAAAAACCTGAAATGTACACTTTCAGAAGCTTCAGGGATCCATACAATTGACTTTTAGAAGATGGAATTTATGGGATGTGGCATCAAGTAGCATTTGAACTCCAGCTCCAGCTCAAACTGGCTATAGACACTTGGGTAATTAACTTAACCTTTATTAGCCACCTCTGCAAAGTGTACATAATGACACTTTCCTCCCACTAATACAGGGAGTTTTAAATAAAATCAGGCATTTGATGCTCAGCAGAAAGCCTGACATCTGGTAGAGGTTATCGATCCTACTTTCCTTCCCTTTCCACTCCATTGACAGCCTTGATTAGAGTCATTTTTTATGCTTACATTGATAAATTCCTAAAACTGAGCACTAAAAGATGACATTTTCCCTTCTCATGAAACAATCTTGCTGCTCAGAGCCAATTTCCTACATGGATTCTTCATTACAAGGTCAGAATCACACCTCCTGTGTGTCACAGTAAATGTACCATGACATCGGTGAAGATTGATCCGTCGCTCAATTCTCTTCACTGGTAGTCGGGGCCTTGAGAGGAGATGCTGTGCTTTGGAGAGATCACTAGTTCAGTCATAACTGCTGATTCCCACTCTCTTCAAATGACACCGTGTTTAATACGTCAGTGGACATAAATTATATAACACAAATGTATGTGTGTCTGCTCAATTGTGTTCAACTCTTTGTGACCCCATGGGCTGTAGCTCACCAGCCTCCTCCGTCCATGGATTTTCCCAGGCGAGAAGACTGGAGTGGGTTTCCATTTCCTTCTCCAGGGATCTTCCTGACCCAGGGATTGAACCCACATCTCTTGCATCTTTCACTTTGGCAGTCAGATTCCTTACCACTGGGAAGTCCAACATAAATATATTGTATAACAAAAATGCTTCAGAGGTCATACAATCAACATGTGTGTAGACCCAGAGTTCCCTTATTTAAGTAATGTGACTGTTATATGGTGAATCAGAAATTCACTTTCTTACTTTCCAGAAATTTGAATTAAAACATAATCATAAAACAGTTAATGTCATAACAATTAATGTCATAAACAGTTAATGTCATAAGACTAATGTTACCTTTTAAATCAGGCTGCACAATATCAGGGTTTTTTTAAAAATCTTAATCTGATGAGTTCAATTTAGTTCTTATAGGGTACAACATTCTATGTTTTAAATTATTCATTTTTTTTTCTGCTCTAAATATTTAAACCAATATTTTTCCACATATAAGGACTATGTCATGTACCAGGGTGGTGTAATGGAGAAAAATGCTGATAAGAGATCTAGATTTCGGTCCTATCCTTGACCCTACCTAGCCCTGTGATCCTATAGTCAGTGGCAAAGATTAGATTATATATTTCCATCTTTGGCTTATTGTCTTGTGTGTAAAATATTGTTATTATCTTTTGGCACCATTTAGTAAAATTATTTGAAGACCCAAATAAAGTATGATGTTCCTGTCAAAATAGAAAGAGAGATTGACTTACAAATTCCTGGCTCAAAGTCACAGTTATGATTCCTAATTAGTTGAACAAACTTAGAAAAATACTGAACTTCACTGAGACTCATTTCTCTCTTTCCAAAAGAGATTGAACTTTATCTCTAACGATTGCTCTGGTTCTGACTCAAATTTAAGATAAATATATAATCATAAACACACACACACTTATACATACATACTTAAATAGAAAATATAAAATGTTACCCAAGCATTTAATTGTTTAATTATCAAATACCTGGGGGCTTCCCAGGTGGTACTAGTTGTAAAGAACGCATCTGCCAACGTGGGAGACAGAAGAGATTTGGGTTCAAACGCTGGGTTGGGAAGATTCCCTGAGTAGAAATGGCGACCTGCTCCAGTATTCTTGCCTGGAAAATTCCATGGACAGACGTGCCTGGTGGGCTACAGTCCACAGGGCCACAAAGAGTCGGACACAACTGAGCGACTGAATGCACATCAAATATGTACTTTGGAATCTGGAAAAGTATGTGTGTATTTTGATGAACATTAATTTGTGATGCTCTGTCCTTCAGTAATCAGGATTGACATTAACATATGAAATGAGATGTGAGTTTGAAAATAATCTTATTATTTTGTAAAATATGACAAGTCACTGAAGCTCCCTTAAGGTTGTTTTTCTCCTCTGTAAAATGACCCTATAAACATATCTTGGAGTTACCAGGAGAATTCTATAGAATCACACATGTGACAGATTTAAGAGGTACAAATATTTGACTTTTTTCCTAATTTGTTTACTGGTTAGCATGAGTGGAGGTTCCAGAACTTACCATCTTTTCATCTTTCAGTTCCCATAGTTCATCACCCGCTCCTCAAGGAAAGTCCAGAGAGCGATTCTAGCAAAGAGCCCTGGGAAGGTAAAGCTGGGTCTGAGAGGAACTGTCTAGAGTGAGATGAGCCTGAAAAAATATGTCCTTGAGGGTTAAATACACAGTGATAAACTTTTGTTCTCAAATCAAGAAGGTTGTGAGGGTTGGAAATAGGAATTGAAGGCAAAAAAGGTTGGAAGACTCTGACGCTGAAAATATGCAGGATTTTGGAGTAGGTGTAAAAGCAACACGTGGAATTTAAGAGTTTACCCTATGACAACCACGCTCTGCGTAGCTTTGATTATTGCTTGTCAGCCTTAGTACTATTTTAGAACTTCAAAGAAATCTGTTCTCATAAATCTCAAAGATAATGTTGTGTTGTAGCATCTACATCCAAATGAGACAAAATTTTAATAGTGTGATGAAGATGGAAAACATGCATTTAGAAAGTAGAGACTGTGGGGAGATTGCAAGATCATGGGAGAGTGGTAGCCATTTCATTTTCTGTACTCAGAGCTGGGTTGTGTGCTAAGGTCAGTTCTGGTGAGCATCGCTTGTGTGTTAAGGGAAGTCTTACCTCCCTCCCATGAAGGCAGTAGCCACAAAGTCCTCTGTGTATTACATTAAAGAAAAGCAGAACCAGGGAGGTTAGTTAAGATGCTGAAACTGTCTGTCACATGTCCAGCCTTGTGTCTGCATTCTTACGAGGGCTATGCTCTTTTTCTTAGCACTGAGAACTCAGCTTGGCCAGCATGAGTGATGGGAGTTTTCGCTGGGTAATGGCCAACAGTGCAAACCCCTTTCCTTGCGTTACTGGTATCCATTACTGGGAAGCTGACTCATGGGAATTTTAGATTGAGTCATTACGAGACAACAAAGTGTGACTTGAGCTGATTGAGTGTTGTGTCTCTACACAAAGTGACATGTTACCCAAGAGGTATCAATCAGCTTCTAGTGCTGGGAAAGATCAGACTCGATTTTTTGTCCTGGTCTATTGCTCTAAGGCCAGTGAAAGGTCATCAAGAATTTGTTATATCTATAGTAACTTAAGGTGTTTAACATTCCATCTGCAGGCACTTTGGATAACTTTAGAAGGCTGACTCTATGGCTTTCTGATGATGATTTTGAATGTTGATGAATAAGAGTTGAAATGATTTATAAAACAGGGAACTAATGAAAATGTAGTAAAGGGCAAACAGAAACATGTAAGTAATTGTGGGTAGGGGAAGGAGTCCATATGATATAGATGCATTCTAATTTGTGTGTTTTTTTGTTGTTAATATCTTTTGTTAGTAACTCTCATAAAAAAACGTGCTACTCAGGGTTACAGTATCCCACCTTCATTAAATATTCTGTAACTGTATATTATCATGTATAAAATACAGTCCAACTCTGTAATCATTTACATATGTGTATCCATGGGCCAATCAATGTGCTAGGTGATTGGAATATAGTGATATTAACAATAATAATGAATATTTAAAGAGTGCCTACTATTTTATTGTCTTTCTTAATCCTTATGAAAACACAGTGAGGTAGGTGTACTTGTATCCCCATTTTGCATATAAGGATTCTAAGAACTTTGCTTCAAATTGCATAGCTCATAAATGATGGAGCCTGGATTTGGCGTCAGTTCTGCCTGAACTAGAATTAAATCATGTATTTCCACTGAATGAAGTAGTCAGATCTCTTCGTCTCAAGGGCTCACTGCAGAGTGGGAGAGAAAGACGTATCAACAAGTCACTTTCCTGTTGAATCTTCCCCTTGCCTTCCAAGTGCACATTAGAGAAAGTGCCAGAGTCCCCACTGTAGCCTCTGTGTTCTTTGTAGTCTGGTCACTGACTCCTTCTGCGTCTTTACCTCCTTCCATCTTTTCTGTACTAGCTCAGTTTCAGTCATACTGATCTTTCTCAATCTGTCGGTTCTCTCCCCCATCAAGGGCTCATCTCTCTGTTTCAGTCTTTATTATTTAACTAAATTACTTAACCTGAGGATGGCAGTTTAAGTATCATTTTCTGGACAGGACTTTCTAAAAGCACAGATATAAATTAATGTATACTTCTGTATTTTCTAATGTCACTACCACAATTTGTAATTATATGTTTATGATGATTTTTTTGTTTATTATGTATTTCCCCAGTTACCTTAAAATTCATTTGGGGAAGGATTATGTATATTTTTTTGATTCCCTCCTGGCTCAGATGGTAAAGAGCCTGCCCTCAGTGCCGGAGGCGTGAGTTCAATCCCTGGATCCTGAAGATCCCCTGGAGAAGGAAATGGCAACCCACTCCAGTATTCTTGCCAAGAAAAGCCCATGGACTGAGGAGCCTGGCAGCTATATACAGTCAATAGGATCACAAAGATTCGGACACGACTGAGCGACTACACTTTTCACTTCCACTTTATGTATATTTTTATAGTTCAGTTCAGTTGCTCAGTTGTGTCCAACTCTTTGCAACCCCATGGACTGCAGAAAGCTAGGCCTCCCTGTCCAGCTCCAATTCCCAGAGTTTATTCAAACTCAGGTCCATCCAGTCGGTGATGCCATCCAACCATCTCATCCTCTGTTGTCCTCTTCTCCTCCTGCCTTCAATCTTTCCCAGCATCAGGGTCTTTTCCAGTGAAACAATTCTTCACATCACGTAGCCAAAGTATTGGAGTTTCAGCTTCAGCATCAGTCCTTCCAATGAATATCCAGGACTGATTCCCATTAGGATTGACTGGTTTGACCTTACTGCAGTCCACTGGACTCTCAAGAGTCTTCTCCAACACCACAGTTCAAAAGCATCAATTCTTCAGCACTCAGCTTTCTTTATAGTCCAACTCTCACATCCATACATGACTACTGGAAAAACCATAGCTTTGACTAAATGGACCTTTGTTGGAAAAGTAATGTCTCTGCTTTTTAATATGCTGTCTAGGTTGGTCATAGCTTTTCTTCCAAGGAGCAAGCGTCTTTTAATTTCGTGGCTGCAGTCACCATCTGCAGTGATTTTGGAGCCCAAAGAAATAAAGTCTGTCACTGTTTCCACTGTTTCCCCATCTATTTGCCATGAAGTGGTGGGACCAGATGCCATGAGCTTTAAGCCGACATGTTCACTCTCCTCTTTCACTTTCATCAAGAGGCTGTTTAGTTCTTCTTCGCTTTCTGCCATAATTCGTGTCATCTGCATATCTGAGGTTTTGATAGTTCTCCCAGCTGTCTTGATTCCACCTTGTGCTTCATCCAGCCCAGCGTTTCTCATGATGTACTCTGCATATAAGTTAAATAAGCAGGGTGACAATACTTTATAAGTGTCTAATAAAAGCACATTATCTTAATGAGTGTGTTACCAAATAAATAATGTTTTAATCTCTTACATTTAAGAATATCAAGTTTAGGAAACACTATCTTTGATGATAATCCAAAATAAAGTGAAATGTCAAATCTCCCTAAAGCATTAAAAACCTAGTCATACTTTGCTATATGTGATGGGATATATGTTCACATATAGCAAAGATGAATAAGTAAACATTTGTTGAATGAGTTACTGAATAAATTAGTGGATCAATCTATTCAGGCATCCTTGCCCTCCAAGGAAACATTTCTTTATGGTGGCTCAAAGAGGACATCCAAGGACATACGTCCTGTCAGAGTGCACTGATTCTAATCATATTGTGTGAGTTGGTTCACTTAGGGGCTAAACTTCTCTGTATATCCATAGTTTTGTGGATCAAAAGATATTAAAGTAGCTGAAAAATAACATAATAGAAAGAACAACTTTTGATAACATTATTAAATTAGGACTAATAACTTTTCTACTATGGATGCATTGGTATTATACTTTTATGATAGGTTTTGTGTCTTAATTTTTTAAAGTATCCCTACACCTAAAGCAATTAGAGAAGGAAGAAATGAAGAACCTCAGGGTTAGCAGAAGGAAAGAAATCTTAAAAATCAGGGCAGAAATAAATGCAAAAGAAACTAAAGAGACCATAGCAAAAATCAACAAAGCTAAAAGCTGGTTTTTTGAAAAAATAAAAAAAATTGACAAACCATTAGCAAGACTCATTAAGAAACAAAGAGAGAAGAACCAAATTAACAAAATTAGAAATGAAAATGGAGAGATCACAACAGACAACACTGAAATACAAAGGATCATAAGAGACTACTACCAGCAGCTCTATGCCAATAAAATGGACAACTTGGATGAAATGGACAAATTCTTAGAAAAGTATAACTTTCCAAAACTGAACCAGGAAGAAATAGAAGATCTTAACAGACCCATCACAAGCAAGGAAATCGAAACTGTCATCAAAAATCTTCCAGCAAACAAAAGCCAGGACCAGATGGCTTCACAGCTGAATTCTACCAAAAATTTAGAGAGGAGCTAACACCTATCTTACTCAAACTCTTCCAGAAAATTGCAGAAGAAGGTAAACTTCCAAACTCATTCTATGAGGCCACCATCACCCTAATTCCAAAACCAGACAAAGATGCCACAAAAAAAGAAAACTACAGGCCAATATCACTGATGAACATAGATGCAAAAATCCTTAACAAAGTTCTAGCAAACAGAATCAACAACATATTAAAAAAATCATATACACACGTGAAGTGGCTTTTATCAGGATGCAAGGATTCTTTAATAATCCGCAAATCAATCAATGTAATACCCCATAACAAAATTGAAAAGATAAAAACCATATGATTTCTCAATAGAATGCAGAGAAAGCCTTTGACAAAATTCAACACTCATTTATGATTAAAAACTCTTCCGAAAGCAGGAATAGAAGGAACATTACTAACATAATAAAAGCTATATATGAAAACCCACAGCAAGCATCACCCTCAATGGTGAAAAATTGAAAGCATTTCCCTGAAATCAGGAACAAAGACCCAAGGGTGCCATCTCACCACTACTATTAACATAGTGTTGGAAGTTCTGGCCACAGCAATCGAGGCAGAAAAAGTAAAAGGAATACCAGATAGGAAAAGAGAAATAAAACTCTCACTGTTTGCAGATGACATGATCCTCTACATAGAAAACCCTAAAGACTCTACCAGAAAATTACTAGAGCTAATCAATGAATATAGTAAAGTTGCAGGATAAAAAATTAACACACAGAAATCCCTTGCATTCCTATACACTAACAATGAGAAAACAGAAAGAGAAATTAAGGAAACAATACCATTCACCATTGCAACAAAAAGAATAAAATACTTAGGAGTATATCTACCTAAAGAAACAAAAGACCTATACATAGAAACTATAAAACACTGATGAAAGAAATCAAAGAGGACACAAACAGATGGAGAAACATACCGTGTTCATGGATTGGACGAATCAATATTGTCAAAATGGCTATTCTACCCAAAGCAATCTATAGATTCAATGCAATCCCTATCAAGCTACCAACGGTATTTTTCACAGAACTAGACCAAAGAATTTCACAATTTGTATGGAAATACAAAAAACCTCGAATAGCCAAAGTAATCTTGAGAAAGAAGAATGGAACTGGAGGAATCAACCTGCCTGACTTCAGACTCTACTACAAAGCCACAGTCATCAAGACAGTATGGTACTGGCACAAAGACAGAAATATAGATCAATGGAACAGAATAGAAAGCCCAGAGATAAATCCACGAACTTATGGACATCTTATCTTTGACAAAGGAGGCAAGGATATACAATGGAAAAAAGACAACCTCTTTAACAAGTGGTGCTGGGAAAGCTGGTCAACCACTTGTAAAAGAATGAAACTAGAACACTTTCTAACACCATACACAAAAATAAACTCAAAATGGATTAAAGATCTAAATGTAAGACCAGAAACTATAAAACTCCTAGAGGAGAACATAGGCAAAACACTCTCCGACATAAATCACAGCAAGATCCTCTATGACCCACCTCCCAGAATATTGGAAATAAAAGCAAAACTAAACAAATGGGACCTAATGAAACTTAAAAGCTTTTGCACTACAAAGGAAACTATAAGTAAGGTGAAAAGACAGCCCCCAGATTGGGAGAAAATAATAGCAAATGAAGAAACAGACAAAGGATTAATCTCAAAAATATACAAGCAACTCCTGCAGCTCAATTCCAGAAAAATAAATGACCCAATCAAAAAATGGGCCAAAGAACTAAACAGACATTTCTCCAAAGAAGACATACAGATGGCTAACAAACACATGAAAAGATGCTCAACATCACTCATTATCAGAGAAATGCAAATCAAAACCACAATGAGGTACCATTACACGCCAGTCAGGATGGCTGCTATCCAAAAGTCTACAAGCAATAAATGCTGGAGAGGGTGTGGAGAAAAGGGAACCCTCTTACACTGTTGGTGGGAATGCAAACTAGTACAGCCACTATGGAAAACAGTGTGGAGATTTCTTAAAAAACTGGAAATAGAACTGCCATATGACCCAGCAATCCCACTTCTGGGCATACACACTGAGGAAACCAGATCTGAAAGAGACACGTGCACCCCAATGTTCATCGCAGCACTGTTTATAATAGCCAGGACATGGAAGCAACCTAGATGCCCATCAGCAGATGAATGGATAAGGAAGCTGTGGTACATATACACCATGGAATATTACTCAGCCGTTAAAAAGAATTCATTTGAATCAGTCCTAATGAGATGGATGAAACTGGAGCCCCTTATACAGAGTGAAGTAAGCCAGAAAGATAAAGAACATTACAGCATACTAACACATATATATGGAATTTAGAAAGATGGTAACGAAAACCCTATATGCAAAACAGAAAAAGAGACACAGAAGTACAGAACAGACTTTTGAACTCTGTGGGAGAAGGTGAGGGTGGGATGTTTCAAAAGAACAGCATGTATACTATCTATGGTGAAACAGATCACCAGCCCAGGTAGGATGCATGAGACAAGTGCTCGAACCTGGTGCACTGGGAAGACCCAGAGGAATCGGGTGGAGAGGGAGGTGGGAGGGGGGATCGGGATGGGGAATACGTGTAAATCTGTGGCTGATTCATATCAATGTATGACAAAACCCATTGAAATGTTGTGAAGTAATTAGCCTCCAACTAATAAAAAAAAAAAAATAAAGTATCCCTTATTTGACATAACTTTTTTGGCTATATAAGCTAAAAAATATATATGACTTTCTTGTCTGACATTTCTAAATCTTACAAAATTAAAAAATTTGGATCATTTTTTCAAAAATGTTCAGTCCTTACTATGTGCCAAAGTTGTGTTAGCTACTGAACATATATTAATGTTAATCTTGCCCCTTAAGGAGCTCAACATTTAAAAGAGAAAAGTAATAACCAAAATTAGCACTTTACAGTCTGCTATTCAAAGGAATTTACATAGCTAACCTATTTAAACTTCATAAAATACAGTGAGATAAATACTGTTTTACCTCCATTACTTATATGAACGCACAGACATAGAATGTCTGTAATATTTCATGCTGCTGCTACTGCTGCTAAGTCATGTCAGTTGTGTCCGACTCTGTGCAACCCCATAGACTGCAGCCCACCAGGCTCCCCCGTCCCTGGGATTCTCCAGGCAAGGATACTGGAGTGGGTTGCCATTTCCTTCTCCAGTGCATGAAAGTGAAAAGTGAAAGTGAAGTCACTCAGTCGTGTCCGACTCTTCACGACCCCATGGACTGCAGCCTGCCAGGCTCCTCCATCCATGGGATTTCCCAAGCAAGAGTACTGGAGTGGGTTGCCATTGCCTTTTCTGAAATATTTCATACACTAAGGTAAATATAAACATTAATGTTGTCGTGTGATGTGCTATCATCTTGTTCAAGCAAGATTTGTCATATTGTAATAAATACTAAGTCAGACTTTGCCAAGTAGTGAGTGACCTATGGTAAAAATGGAGGATGCTACTGGAAAATAAAAATGACATTTACAGAATTATGTATATTATTTTTCTTCATTATGGTCAGTCATTGTCATCATATGTCTAGACTCTAGTAGTCATATGTCATGCTTATGCGTATATAACCCTTTTAATCCTCAAAACTAGCCAAGATGTAGTTGCCATATTTGTCATTTTATAAATGATGAAGTGAATGCCTAGAGTCATGATCGATACTTATATGTTCTGTCTTTCATAGGAGCACGGCATTTCTAGGAAATAGCATATAATTTTGGGTAATTGGAATATTAAAATAATCATAGGAGATAAGGTATATAAAATTAGCCCTGAGTCAGACCATGTATATGATGCTGAGAAGTTTGTCACTGATAAGCTCATGAAGGAGCATGCTATGATTTTATGTGTTTCCACAGACCATGTAGTATAAAATGTGACAAGAGAGGACTACTGCAGCTGCTGCTGCTAAGTCACTTCAGTCATGTCTGACTTTGTGCAACCCCATAGATGGCAGCCCCCCAGGCGCCCCCGTCCCTGGGATTCTCCAGGCAAGAACACTAGAGCGGGTTGCCATTTCCTTCTCCAATGCATGAAAGTGAAAAGTGAAAGGGAAGTCATTCAGTCATGTCCAACTCTTAGCGACCCCATGGACTACAGCCTACCAGGCTCCTCTGTCCATGGGATTTTCCAGGCAAGAGTACTGGAGTGGGGTGCCATTGCCTTCTCCAAACAAGAGAGGACAGTTTGGAAAAAATTATGAAATTCCAAGTCAACAAGGAAAGTTGAAACAGGGAACAATTTTGAGGATAGGAAAAAGTGAATTCAAACCCAGTTAAATTTTGCATGAAATTGACAGATGTGATCATTTGGATGGCAGTGAGTTAGAAGAAAGAGAAATTAATGTTGATTGTGTAGTTTCACACTTGGACAAATTGGTAAAAAGATAGGGTTGTTATCAGAGAGAGAAAATGCAGGAGAGAAACAAATTTGATTGAAATTAATTATTTTAAGTTTGAGCAGATTGTATTTAAAATGTCTGTGGTATAAGAAAAATAAAATTCTAGAACTGCCAAAATTTCTTTAAAAAATGAAATCTGTATGACTGTGTTAATCAGTTCTGTCTGTTAAGTAAAGGATTATTTTGCTACCATTTATTTCAATTAAATGTGATCTACGTTCAGTTTCTTTACATTGAAGGTAATCTATTAGTACTAGTGGCAACTTTCAGAAATATGGTTTGGTGTAGAGCTCAGCTTTGCTTGAACACTGCAGCAATTTTATAAATGGTTTCCTTTCAAAGATAATTGATGGTTAGCAACATATCTATAAATAAGTGAATACTTAATTCATATCTTTTCTTCTGCATAGAAACTTTCCAGTTGGATAAGAATATTCTTCATTATCTAATCCATGTTCTTTACATAATTGGTTATATATTTAATGTCTTCTATGCAAACCAATTTTCATGCCCATTCCACGGCATATTCTTTTAAGGCTTATAAACCTGTATCTTGGGCCTATTTCTTTAACTGAATTCAGTGAGGTACATCTCTTCCTTTCTCCTGTGGAAATCTACCAATTTTTTAAATTCTTTCACTTCATTTTTGCTTCTTATTGAGTTAGGGACACCTAATGACATTTGATGGATTTAGTGTTTAGCAAACAAGCATTTGAAGTATTTTTTTGAAGAGTCCGCAGGACAAGTGTTCCTACCAGTTCTACTCTGGGACCACACTCTGAATGCTATTAGCAGGAGAGATCTCCTGCAGCATCCATCTCTGTCTCTCCAGTTACCTGGAGACCTCTGTCTGTCCTTCTGCATTGTAACTACTATGCTATGCTTAGTTTCTTAGTGATGTCCGATCTTTATGACCCCATGGACTGTAGCCCATCAGGCTCATTGGTCCACGGGGATTCTCCAGGCAGGAATACTGGAGTGGATTGCCATTTTCTATTTCAGGGGATCTTCTCGACCCAGGGGTCGAACCGAGATCTCTTTACCAGCTGAGCTACCAATTCAGTTGGCCTGGTAAATAGTGTTTTTCTGACCTTTGGGTTCCAAGAACAAAAAAGATTTTCAAATACACATACAACAAAGGGGTGACTTCATTATGACGTATAGGAGATAATTTCATATTTGATCAAGAAAGGACATTAACACACACGTACATTTGAACACACACACTTCTCTATAATCTGTTGAATACTACTAAAAGGGTAATTTTAAGATCATAAACACACCCAAAAAATATGACGGTATAAAAAAACTGAATATTTTCTATCTAACTTAATATAGGTAGTTAGCTATCTAACTTTATATAGATAGTTAAGTTAAGAAAACTTATCACATTTGCTATTTTCATTATACAAGCTTGGAATGAAGAGAATTTTGACATTAGTAGTCCCATTTCACATACTTCTGGAAGAATAAAGACCTGTGCATATCGAGTTTGAAATGCTCGTGAAAGAGGAAGCAACAAAAGCGGAGAATTAGCTGAATCTATGTTACTTAGAAATACAAATCCAAGTAAATGTCAACAATGAGTATCTCTGACTTAAGGACTTGAGAAAGTGAGAGAACAATAAAGTGATTAAAAGTAAAAAAAACATTGAAGGAAAGAAATTGCAAAGAGAATGATGGTAAGAGATCACAAGACAATCATTCAAAAGAAGTATCTAATTCTGACTCAGTCACTATTTAGCAAATCTTTGCTTTTTCATTGTTTTGAGAAACTCACTGATTTAATAAACTTCCAACTCCCCCTCCCTATGTGAAAACTCTATGTATCTTAAAGATCCAATAAAAATATTTTCTTAGTAAATGTCAAGGTCATTTCTAATCTCTGAAGCACAGATAATTGCCTCCTCTGTGTATGTTCTGTTTGCCTCTATGGTACACGTTGCTATCCTTAAACTCTTTAAATTGTTTAAACTTGTCATGATGATGGGCCTAATAGATCATAATAAATGTTTGTTGAATAAATATGTAAATTATATCTTTCAAATCTGATTTTAAAATAACTAAGTATCTGCCTAAGCAAAAACCAAGAAATTTTGCTTGATTCCTCTTTCTCTTCCTACCCCATCCAGCCCATTCAATCTTTTATAAGTACTCTCTATTCTCTAAAACATAACTTTAAAACAACGTCATCTCTACTGTCTCTTCCACCATAAAGCAGACTATCATCATATTTTTTTCTTAGACTTCTGCAATATATTTTAACTGATCTTATTTCCCTTATGGAAACTAGAGCCCTCCCTAAGTTAGCCCTGGCCAGTCTCTCAGATGTCATCTCATGCTTCTTTCTCCTTTATTTACTCTGTTCTGACCACAGTGATCTTTGTGTTCCTCAAATGCATGAAAATTGTTCCTGATTAAGGTCTTCCCGCTGTGTTTTCAATTTCCTGGCAAAACTACCCACCGAACTTCACATAACTCAGTCCTTTTTGTTTTCAGAGGAAAACATTATCTGATGACTCACCTAAAATTAGTCTTTCTTCACTGTCCCTACCCATTACGGTAACACCATCGTTCTAGTTCACCTTCATTTTTGTACTCATTATCATTTAAAACCACCTTGTTGACTTGATTACTTCTTTGTAATTTACATCCCCAATTTCAGTGTAATTTCCTGGCATCACAGACTTTAACTGCTTTGTGCATGGTTCTATCACAAGAACACAGAACAGTACCTAGCATAAAATAATAACCCTCAATATGTGTGTTGGTTATATAACAGAATAGACAAATATTATCTTCAAGTTCTCTTCCAGGTTTTATAGTTAAAGTTTAAAGAGATCAGAAAATTTTAATTTTGGAATGACAGTTAATTTTATCACTGCTTTCAAAATATATTTTATGTATATAACTTTAATTAAACTTTGGGAGTGTGTGTGCATGTGTGTGTGCACGCTTCAGCCGTGTCCGACTCCATGTGACCCTATGGTCACTTCTCTGTCCATGGGATTCTCCAGGCAAGAATACTGGAGTGGGTTGCCATGCCCTCCTCCAGGGGATCTTTTTACTTTGAGATAATTGTATATCTGTATGCAAAGGTAATAAAAGGAATCCCAATTATCTTTATCAAGTTTCTCCAATGATATCTTCTTACAAAACTGTTATGAAATACCATGATCAGGGTGTTGACATAGAGAACATTGAGATACACAACAGTTCCATCATCAAAATGACTCCTTTGCATTGTCCTTTTATAGTCATTCTTACTCAGTCCGACACCTCTGCCCTTCGTTCATGGCAACCTTGTAATCTCTTCTCCATTTATAAACTATCTCTGTTTGAAGAAAGATGTATTAGTGAAATGATGCAGCATGTAAACTTTTGAGTTTGTTTTTTTCATTCAGCATAATTCTCCAAAAATCCGTCCAAATTATTGCTTAAACTTTTTGTTTTGTTGCTGGGAATTTGAGTATACCACAGTTTGTTTTTGTGTTGTTGTTGTTTTTTTCCTTCCCATTTGGGGGCTATTACCAATACAGATGCTATGAACATATGTGAACAGGTTTTTAATGTGAACAGAAGTTCCTGTTTCTTTGGGATAAATGCTGAGGAGTGAAATTGCTCGGTCATATGGTAGTAGTATGTTTAGATTCCCATGGAACTGCCAAGCAGTTTTGCAGAGCAGTTGTACCATTTTACCTTCCCACCAGCAATTCTTTGCTTTGTTGCAACAACATTTCAAAATTTTATTTTGGCCATTCTGTTAGGTATGTGCTTATATCTCATTATGCTTTTAATTTGTATATCTTTAATGATGTTGAACACTTTTCATTTTTTAGTTTCTGCCTGTATATTCTCAGTGGCAAAATGTCTCATTAGTTCGTTTGCACATTTTCTATTTTGATTTATGTTTTAAGTTGGAGTTTGTTTTATGAGTTCATTATATAGTCTAAATTTACTTCTTGTTGTACATATGGTTTGCAAATATTTTCTTCCGGCCTATATAGCTTATATTTTTCTCTCTTAATGATCTCTTACACAAAGGTAAACTTTGAAGATTTATGAAACAAAACATAATTATTTCCTTCTATGAATAACAATTTTGGCATCAAGTCTTTGTTCAGTCTTAGATCTAAAAGAGTTTCTACCATGTTTTTCCTTATGCTTTTCGTTCTTCTCAATTTTTTTCTTTTTTTACATTTTACACTTAAGTCCATGATTCATTGTGACTTAAATTTTGAATGAAATATAGAATTTAAGATCAAGTTTTATTTTTGTTTTTATCTTGTTCATGGATATCCAGTTGCTCCAGCACCATCTGTTGGAAAGGCTATCTTTCCACCAGTGAAATCACTTTGCACCTATGTCAAAATCCAACTGGACTTATTTGTTTGGATGTATTTCTTAGTTCTTTATACTGTTCCACTGATCAATATGTCTGTCAGTCCCCCACCAACACCACATAATCCCGTTTTAAGTAGTTATATAATGTCTTCAATCTGGGTAGACTAATTCCTCTTGCTTTATTCTTTTCACAAGTGTTTTTATCTATTTTACATATTTTAACTTTGCATATGCACATCTTTGGGGCTTCCCAGGTGACTCAGTGGGGCTTCCCAGGTGACTCAGTGGTAAAGAATCCACCTGCCAATGCAGGAGACTCAAAAGACATGGGTTCGATCCTTGGGTTGGGAAGATTCCCTGAAGTAGGAAATGGCAGCCCCCTCTTGTCTGGAAAATTCCATTGACAGAGGAGCAGGGTGGGCTACAGTCCATGAGGTCACAAAGAGTTGGATGTGACTGAGCACATGAACAGCATGCATGGCTATTCCTGTGAAAATTTCATAGACTTTTAATTTGGAGAGAATAGCTATCTTTATTATAGTGTATTCCAATCCATGAAATAGTTAAGTCTTTCCATTTATTTACATAATATTATTTTTTCAGTAGCATTTTAAGTTTAAGCATAAAAGTTCTTATATCATTTGCTAGATTTGATGTATTAAGAAATACCTATGTATTTCTTTTCTTCCTATTTGTAAATGGTATTATATTTTCAATTTTAGTGTCAACATTTCACTGCTAGCACATATAAATAAAATTAATTTTTGTATTCTTCTACACTGCAACCTTTTGAATTCACATATTCTAGGATTTTATTTTTTTATTTATTGAGATTTTCTATGTATATAATTGTTTTATCACCCAACGAGCACAGTTTCTTTCTTTCTTTCTTATCTATTTATATTTTGTTTCTTACTTATTGCACTGGTTTGAACATCCAGCAACATGTTAAAGAAGAATGGTTAAGAGTGGATATCTATGCATCATTTTCAGTCTTAGGAGGGAAAGGATTAAGTTTTTCACAATTGCTTGTAAAGAGAGTTGTGGGGTTTTTATAGATATTCATTATTAGATAAGGAGATTCTCCTTTATTTCAAGTTCTCTAAGAGTTTTCGTATGAACAGGAATTGAATTTTGTCAAAGAAATTTTTTGCCTACATTGATATGATTGTGTGATATGTATTCTTTAGTCTGCTAATCTGTTGGGTTGCACTGAGTAATATCTCAGTATTTAACCAGTCTTGCATCTGAGGAGTAAATACTACTTGATCCTTGTTTATAATTTCTCTTATATGTTGCCAAATTATATTTTTTTCATATTTTCTTAAAGAACTTTGGTCTTTATTCGTGAAAGATACTGATCGGTAGTTTTTTGTTTTGGGTTTTTTTTTTTTTGGTGTTTAGATATTATATTTGTCTCATTTTGATAATCAGGGTAATACCAGCTTCATAAAATAAATTGGGAAGTGTTCCCTTCCCTTCTGTAAGATATAATACGGATTTGGTGTTAATTACTCCTTTAAACACTTAGTAGAATTCTTCAGTGACATCTTTGGGGGGTGGCAATTTATTTTTGGAAATTTTAAGTAACAAATTAAAAATATCTATTGCCTTTAATACTTAAAAGACTACTCAGATATGTTACATACAAATGAGTTGTGGTAGTCTGAACTTTTTAAGTAGTAGATATAGTTTATCCAAATAGTCAAATTGTTTGCAGAGTTATTTGTAGTATTCTGTTTTTATATCTCTATGGTTTGTACTGATATTCCTGTTTCATTTCTGATAATGGTAATTTGTGTTATTTTCTTTTAAGCAGTCTTATTAGAAGTTTGTCATTATTAGATCACTTTAGAGAGCCAGATTTTTATTTCATCAATATTCTGTATTATCTATTGCTGTTAATTTAATTGATATATGCTCTTACATTTATTATTTCCTTCATTCTGCTTCAGTTGTGTTTATTTTGAACCTATTTGTTAGATTCTGTTGGTAGAAGCTTAGATTATTAATTTGACATTTTTCTTCTTTTCTCATGTAAGCATTTAGTTAGAAATTTCCTCTTGGCCTTATGAAATTTAACAGACTTAGCTCTGATATGAAGTGACTTTGATATACATTAATTCCATTTTCATTCAGATTATTGCATTTTGTAATATCACTTGTGCTTTTTCCTCTTGTTATTCACAAGTATGTTGTTTAGTTTCTAAGTGTTTAGAGATTTGCCTGTTATCTTTCTGTTATTTATCTCTAGTCCGATTACCTTGTGATAAAAAGACAAACACATTGTGTATGATTTCTATTATTTTTAAATGATTGAGACTTATTTCATGGGAAATGATATGGTTATATATTGGTATAGGGCCCATGGGTACTTGAAAAGAATGTTCATTCTGCTGTTGTGTAGAGTATTCCATAATTGTTGATTAGAGCCTATTGATAGATGATGCTGAATTTTTCTGTATTCCTGCAGATTTTCTGTATAGTAATTCTACCAATTGTTGAGACTGAAATGCTAGGTTTCTTGTCATGGTTTCAAATGTTCCTGAAGTTTTGATAACATTTTTTAGTCTATTTTTTCTGTATTATTTAGGGCAGTCACTGTTATTCTATCTTCATGTTTGCTGATGTATTTCCTTTTCCCTCTTTACTCTGCATTTGAATTAATGCACTTATTCATTGCATTTTTTATTTTGGTTACTGTATTTTTAAATTATAAAACTCTATTTGGTTCTTCAGTATAACATCTTTTTTATCTTTTTTATTTATTAAAGGAGATTTTTTTTTCATTTGCTTTAGGTGTGTTTGTATTTACCTGCCAAAGCATTTTAATCTTGGCTTCTTGAAAAATCACTGTCAGATAATTTTAACATCTCTATCATCTCAGTGTTGGTTTGTATTGTCATTTTTTATTCAAGTTAAGATTTTCATGATATTTTTTAAACCTGGAGATTTTAAGTATTATGTTATGAAACTCTGAATAATTTATTTATCATCTGTTGTAGCATACTTCCTCTGACACCACCCTGGTAACTAGAAGAATCCCTTGTTATTGTCATGTAGTAGAAGAATATCAATTCCCCACTAAGCCTCCTTTGAAACCTAGAGGAGAAGGGGACTTATTCCTGCTGGAGAGGTGTGAGTTTTCACTGTCCATGCGGCCTGCAATGACATCATTTGATGGGTGGGCTACGTGTGTGTGACATTTTCACCTCTGGGCAGCCCTGAAACTCTAGACTCTCTGCTAGGCCACATGTGACAGTATCTTAGGTGGGGATGGGAGAAGCTCTATTGTTTGGTGAGTGTTAAGTACAGGAGCCGCACAAGTTTTCACTGATACACTGGGGAAAGGTTGCCATGTCCCTCTGAGGATGAAGGTCCTTCTCTGACACCACCATGTTGCAGGGTTTGGCCTACTTCAGTATAACCTGGCAAGTATGGAAGTCAAGCTACTCACAAGTCTTTCCCTGGCTTGAATTAAGATGGGGCCACAAATTTTTTTTTCTGCTGTGCTTGACTGCATTTGGGAGGTCACTGCCTATATTTGTGTGTGTGTGTGTGTTGTTAAGCTGTCCCTTTTCACATTTTTTTGCTAGAGACTGTAAGCTTTTGTTGAAACTTTTATTTCTTTGTTCCTTTGGAGTTTCTGAGTTTTGGTTTTACAGTTCCAAGTCTGATATATATATATATATATACATATGTATATATATACATATATATATATATATAAAGAAAATTAAGAAACTCACCAGCACTTACTTCCCTGAGTGGCAGACCCAGGTTTGCTAACTAATCTGCTTCCCTCTCTCCATCTTTCAGAGTCTTCGTCTGGTTTTTGTTTATTATATATAGATATATGTTTTATATTTATAAATATTGATATTATGTTTGTTTTATATTTTGTATATATGTATATTACTGGGAGAAATAGGGAAAAGTACATCTACTCTGCATCTTTTTGGAAGCAGAAATGCTTATAATTTTATACTACTGCTTACTGAATAAACTTGTATAATTTAAGCAAAATTTCATTTTATAAAATGAAAATTGCTCCATGAAATCTGGCATCTTGTTTCAGCTAGAACATACCATCACATTGTCCACATTGTCCAAAATATCTTGTCTTTGCCTTTCATAGGATTTCTTGCAATTGTCATCACATGGAATTTTGCATAAAGCTTATTATATACTCATATGCAGCATCTTTTGTATCGACTGACAGCTCTTTGAAGAACAAGACCAGGTTTTGCTTATCCTCAGAGCACCTGGTCCACTGCGTTACACGTGAAAGGCACGTGAATGTTTTTCTGAAAAATGAGTTATTTTTACTTGCTGACATCTTATTAGAATGTATAAGATAGTAGAATTTCTATATTATGTGTTTGGAAAAAAGTAGTTATAAAAAGTGTAATTAAGTATTTCCAAAATCATTAGTACTTCTTATAAATAGTATTAAGTATTATAGAGCTATATTTACTGAAATAAGCATTGTTTTTATTTCTGTTCTTCTTTGTTTCTTATTTGAAAGACTTGACTTGGTTTTTCTCTAAATCCAGAAGTGTTTTGTGGAGTCTAGTTTCAGGCTTAATTAAATAGACACATTTTAGTTAGACTCTAAAGCGAAAATCTAATTATTTGTAATTCCATAGGAAATAGTCAACTAGAATAAAAGCTTTGAGGATGAGAATTTGATTCTGTCACCTGTGTGTTTTACAAACATCAGGAAATAGTATTTTCCAGATCTTTACCTTAAAAACTGAAATAAGAATTCTTACCCTTTACTAATTCAATGCATGAAAGGTCTTTAATTTTAAAATTCTATCTTCAAATAAGTCGAGATGCATTTTTTGGTACAGAAAAATTGAATATCGTTTAAGTTTCAACAAGATAGTCTATCTCACTGATCCTCAAATTTCTCCTGTTTAAAATGGAGATAATAGTAATATTGGTAAAGAATCCACCTGCAATGCAGGAGACCCTGATTCGATTCCTGGGTTGGGAAGATCTCTTGGAGAAGGGATAGGCTACCCACTTCAGTGTTCTTGGGCTTCCCTTGTGGCTCAACTGGTCAAGATCTGCCTGCAACACGGGAGGGTTTTGATCCCTGAGTGGGGAAGATTCCCTGGTGAAGGGAAAGGATAGCCACTCCAGTATTCTGGCCTGGAGAATTCTATCAGACATGGCTGAGCGACTTTCACTTTCACTATTTGCACAATGTCAGGCAGTATTACAACTGAAGGAACTTGCTTGAAAATAATTGATAAATTATTGAATTCTACACTGCCTATCTCTCCATGCAGCTGTATGAATTGAATAAGGTGAAAGTGCTTGCAAAATGTCAAAATGACAGTATATTACATTCTCTGAAAGGTGGTCCGTTTAGATTAAGGACATGTGATAGACACCATGCCAGACTATGGTATGAGGAGAGGATATCCAAACTCTTCAGCAGTTAATTTCACCAAATAGCACACATTGTTTGAGCATTTGACCCACTTGTGGATACTTACAAATAAGTTCAATGGGAGACACACATACACACATACAAAAACACACACAGTGTCACACACACACAAACTCACAATAGGACTGGAGATATTATTAATAAATTACTACAAAGTAAGTTAAGACAAAAAGCAGTGAAGTCTTGATGTTATTTATCAGAAATTTAACTGAACCACAGCTCTCATTTTCAGTAAATACATACAAGGTGACCGTACTGAAAACTGTCTCTACCAGTAGCAACATTGCCTGAATTTGAACTAGAATCTGACTTTAAAGCCCGCTCCTCATAGTATTAGCACAGTGATTCTAATTTCATTTTCTTCTTTTCTGTGTCCATTTCATATTTTCTTTGAACTTTTTTGATGTTTCAAATATTTTGTGATTCCCTTATTCTCAAAAAGAGTTACAAATCAAGTTCTGTGGTGTCTGACTTCTCTTCACCTTAGCACAACGATGTCTACACAATTCTACCCCTTAGCTTGAGTTAATTGTCCTTAAATCTGAAAGAAGTAAAACAAATTCTAATGGTATATCTTGAAATGTTTCTTGTTCTTTCTTTGTATATCTCTTTGATAACACTACTTGAGACTCCTCCCATACTTTAGGAGGGTAGACTCGCCGGTTGGCAAACAGCAAGTGTTCCTTAAGGGCCCCTCAGTTCTCAGTTTAAATCCTGACTAACTGTTCACCCACTCAGTAACCTTGGAAAGTTTATTTTCTCTTGCTGAGCCTCAGTTTGCTAAACTGGTAATAAAACACTAGGAATAATAATAACACCCACTTCCTCAGATTGGTATGAGGACTAAATGAAGAAATAGGTGTAATTTACTTGGCAAGTTTTGTGAGAAATCAGCGATTATTGTCCACTCCACATTACCCTTTACTTGGCAGAATTGTCTATCTCTACCCTGAAGGATTCTTTCTTTTTTCCACTTTATTTATCTTGTTAAGTGAAGGATAATTGCTTTACAGAATTTTGTTGTTTTCTGTCAAACATCAAGAAGAATCAGCCATTGTCCTGAAGGATTCTTATGTAAACTTTGTTTCTCATTTCTTATACTATATGTGTGAAATTATTCAGAAATCAGAATTGCAAATGAGAAGAAAAACCATTTTTGCAAAGAGGGTTAGTGATGCAAATAAGCTACCCTTCATCAATTTCAATTCTTTCCAATAGTGGGGGTGGAGGGATTCTGCACAGACACCACCTTGGATTTGTGAAGAGTGAGACATAACCAGACATTTGCTGAATCAAAAAAACAAACAAACAAAAAACTATTGCTTTCTTAGTTCAGAATCCTACCTGGCTCTCAGTCTAAGCTATAAACACAAAAACTCAAGGGAAAAATATATAAAAGACTTCAAAAGGAGTTCCATAAATAAGTAAGCCTATAGTTGCTTAAATGATGAAATCAGAGTAACTCGAGGAAGAATCTGTTATTATTTTGACTACAAACAGAAAAATGAGTTATTTATTTTCTGGATTTTCTTTTTGCCATTTGTTTTGGTATGACAGTTTAATATAGAAACACAGGAGGGGACTTGGTTTAATGGAAGAAGCACAAAAGACCTACTTTGCATCTTCCAATTAGACAGTATATCCCATGTGAGCTAGAAAATGTATCTGGTCATGGGTATATGTCCGTTACGTGAAACACTGCCCGATGCTTAAAAATGCTCGATAATTAGTTGTTGAGTATTGTCTTACATGCATTGATTTGCTTTGTCTCTCTTAGGAAGATTTGCTTTTGTCACTTAGGAAGAAACAAATCTGCCTAATATTAGCACTTGGCACTTTATGAGTGATTATAGCTTATATAAGATGTTCATATTCATGGTTTTATTTCATCTTATAAATACCTTTTAGATATATTTAAGTATACTGACAGCCTGAATATTATTTATAAATCAAATAAAGGAAAACTGAAATGAATTTTCCAGCCTTACTTAAGTGGTGTAAGGGCAATACTGATCTCAGTGCCAGAATCACATATTTTGTTGTCTGTTCGGTATTCATTCATTGATGTTATTCATTATTTATTAAATAATAGTAATATTCAATAGAGTGACTAGTATGTTCTTGGGATGAAGGTGATAATAATTTGTCCCTGCCTAAAAAACTCATACTTAGGAGGCAGAAAAGATTGTGTGTGTATTGTGTATATGTATGTATACATAATGCTGAGAAAAAAATTACATATAGTTATCTATGTAGAAATTAGAATTTTCTAACTCAGCACCAGAGCCAGGAGGGGAATGATCAAACCCAAAAGTGGCCTTGTCATAAACCAACGATGACAGTATAATGGAGTAAAACTCCTAATCAAGGATAGCAAGTTGAAGTGTTTTTCATATCCTTTCTTTCAAGATCCTATTGAATTAGAAGATAAGGGAATGAAACATGTGTAAAGTCATAATATCATCAACTGAGCTTTCCAGGAATGGTTTTCCTGAAGCATAGGAGAGAAGAGAGCTCATGGTAATGATGATATTTTATTAAAAATATGGATCATATAGGCCTAAATAATAGAGATGATATTGCATAGTTGCAATAAAATCATGGACCCTGGAGTAGAAAAGGCCGACCTGCTCTCTGACCCTAATTATTTTATGATTAGCTGTGTAGTCATGAATGGTTTGTTTCTCTTCTGTGCGCCCCAGATATAATAATGTAAGGTGCTTTATACCATGCACAGTACACAGTTCCGCAACAACAGTGATGTATTTGTTATTATTATCGCAGTCTGTACTTAAGAGGTGAAATAGATAAATAGGCTAATAGATTGTGGTAAAATGATGATATCAAGGAACAGGAAAGAAGTGTAAGATTTATGAGAGAAGAGAGTGAGAGAAAAGGAGCAGTGAATATTTGTGGTGAACATGGGATGTTGGCGATTAAGATTTCATAAGTGGAACATTTGAGAGAAATAACAAAGTCCAGAGTCAATCCCCCATTTGCTGAAATGAAGGGGAAAGTCCTTGGAGAAAAGACTCTGTGTGTGTGTGTTTCTGTGTGTATGTATGTGTATAACTAGTTATATACATAGCAATTAAAATTTTATAACTAGGGACCAGAGCCCTCAGTTGAAGGTGGAGAAAAACCAAATCCACAAATACTATTGAAGAAGAGGAATGAGCGAAGAAGAGCTGGGTGGCTTGAGAATTGAAGAATGTATTTGTACAGGAGGGTGGAGATGCAGTGAGCAGCAAGAATGCCAATGTTTCCAATCGCCTTGCCTTTGGGTATACAGGGAGTGGGAACATGGTAGTTAAGAGCCAGAGTCTGGAGATTCAAAGGTTGCTACATTATAGCTTTTCAACCTTGAGCCATTTATTTAAGATCTTTAGAATCTCAACCTCTGTTTTAATGTGTCAACCTCATATGGTTATTACCTTTATAATTCAAGCTGGGTCTGTGTAATGCTGTATAAAGGAGTGGCTGCTGGTGACCCCTCAGTAAATGGTAGATGCTTCTGTTCTCTTCCCCCACTGAGAACAGCTGAGCTTGATAGTTGTCTCAGCAAGATAAGGAATATGAGCCATGCCTTGTTGTGCTCAGTCATGCTCAATTCTTTGCAGCCCCTTGGACTGCAGCCTGCCAGGCCCCTCTGTCCATGGAATTTTCTGGGCAAGAACACTGGAGTGGGTTGCCAAGAGCTTATATTCTCTAAATTGTGCCATCCTACCATCTACGAAGAAATTTGGAAACCATCATTGTAGCATGTTCCAGTTAGTTTTAATAAACTAGTTTATTTATTTATTTATTTTATTTTTTATTTTTATTTATTTTATTATTTATTTATTAGTTTAATAACTAGTTTTAATAAACTAACAAACAGGAGAAAACAAGCTACTTCTCAAATGCAACGTCTTAAGATACATTGTCAAGGGAAATTGCATAATGACTTAACAATGACATTTTTCCCTTTTATTCATTCCGTTGCCTTTTCTCCCTGATAGATTTTCATCACTGAGAAGGTGACCTTTCAGCCAGTTTGTACTGGTGAGGTGGGAGACCACAATCAATGAATCACACTATTTTGTAAATAACACATGCAGTTTGATGATATCCATCTGACCTTTACTGAACTTTAGCCAAGTACTTTTAAAGAAAAGGATATTGTGCATCAACTGTTGATGAAGGCTGGTCAACATCATCAAAATGACTGTTAAAATCAATAGAGAAAAAATGGCATCAAGTTCCTAAATGCAGTTCAACATTAAATTGATTAATTGACATCTTGAAGTTGGGTATCTGCTTCACTTTATCGTGACCAAAAAAAAAAAAAAAAAATCAAGCTTTGATTCAAAGTCTAGGATAGTGTGTGACAACAGGCCACAGGAAGTACCATGGTATTTCATGTGTGGTGTGGAATGATATCTTCTGAGTTTCTTTATATTATGGAGCTGCAAACCAGCCTGCATGCCAAATTTGGCCTGCTGCTTATTTCTGGATATAAAGTTGTACTGAGATACAGCCACATTCATCTGTTTTCATACTGTCTCTGGCTAATGTCATGCTGAGTTAAGTACTTGTGTCAGAGATACTACACCTTCCCCAAACCAAAAATATTTGCTATCTGGGCCTTACAGAAAAAACTTTCAATCCCTTCTCTACATAAGGAAGCTTTGAGGGTTTCTAGAGTCTCCTAATATTTACTACTTTATTAAGACAAAACTTCGTTACCTATCCACATAAGTAATACTTTATTCTCTATTATATGGATATTAAAATAACAAATTCTTTGTTCGACATTTTAAGCATATCAGAGAGACTTTTATTTTGTCTCAACTAAAATTTTTCTTTTGTAAGAAAAGCAAACTTCCACTTTTTAGGTTAGATATAGTCTGTCATCATTATTGTTTATTTTAGGGGAAAATAATTTCCCAAAACATGGTTGAATCACACAACCCTGAATTAAATAAACTTTGAAATGGCTTTGGTCTTTCTGTTATTTAACTGACATAAAGTGGACAAGTTAACAAATTAACACTTTGATTCACTGGAAAGACAGAAGTAAGTCAATCTGTTGAAAACTCTTTTAATAAAGATATGAGCACACAAATAGTACAGAGAGATACCTTCATAGTACAGGACAATATGCAAGATATAACTCCCTGAGAATTAAAAATTTAAATCAATGTTTAATATTTCAGAGCAGACATAAGAAAAGACATGTTAAATAGCTAGTGGTCGTTGTTTAGTTGCTAAGATGTGTCCAACTCTTGTAACCCCATGGACTGTAGTCCCCCAGGCTACTCTGTCCATGGGATTTACCAGTCAAGAATACTGGAGTGGTTGTCATTTCCTTCTCCAAAGGATCTTCCTGACCCAGGGATAGAACATGCATCTCCTGCAGGCGAATTCTTTACCACTGAGCCATTGAGGAAGCCCTTAGCTGTTAGGCCAGGGCAATTTGACCATTGTCAAATAACTGACTATCAGAAAAACATGCTCATAGAAAAGAGGCTTTCCAGCCTTGAAAAGTAACTTCTTGACTTGCTTAGTGGACAGTATTCACTCTGGCAGTGTTATGGAGGACAAGGCTCTTTCTTTAGAGCTAGTCTATCTCCTTAGGCCCAAAAATATCTCACAGTAGATAGACAATGAGTGTTATGGCCCAAATAGCCATCTCTGAGAGTTACTATAACTTGACTCTTCCCTGAAGAATAGAACCTCTTTGAAGTCATAGAGATTCAGGTGTTTGAGACTGTAGAGGTGAGATCAGAGACTAGGCTGAGATAGCCTTAGAGTGTAAAGCCATGTCATGCTTCTTGGATGACAGACAGTAGGTATTTCTTTGTCAATCTGTGGACCGTACTGTAAGGCTCATTCTTCTCTACATCTAACGCAGGAGACTGTCGCCCTTTCTCCCAATATGTGTGTCCGTGTATATTTAACTGAATTGCCTTCTTGTTATATATTCTGAGTAGGCCAGTCACAGTCAAAGCTGGTAAGACAAATTAGACTATGAAATACTTAACACCTGGGGATTTTCAGGCATTGGCACTACTTGAGCTGGTGACGGTTCATCCGTGTTAAGAAATTATAAAGTAAATTATACTCTGAAATAAGAAGCAGGAATGGTTAGCACACACTTTATATTTTCATGCTTTTAAATCTGGAGCAAAGATGATTTCTTGTAAAATTACTACAGATACACACGCATACTACATGCCACACACAGGAAACATGTCTTGTCTATGTCTGTAGCTTAGGTTTAACCTTAAGAAACATGATGATATTTGGTTATTTATACTTTTTTGTTTGGTCAAAGTGTTGCAGGAACTTTTTCACTAACATACCATGGATTTCCATGGAGATAAGAATGAGAATTGGTTTCTTTTCTGTTCTTTTGTGGAGACCCACTAACACATTTAAGACTTTGTCTGGAATCATGGTCCTTGAAGTGCTTCTTTTCTTTTCTTAAGTTAGGTGCAATGAGTCCTAATTTATTTATTATAAATAATAATATTTATTATAAAGTTATACTACTGTATAATATAATTTATTAATTACAAATAAACTTATATGAATTATACTAAAATATAATTACATATAATTTTATGTAATATTTACTGTAAAAGTGTTTTTTAAGTAATTAACTCATTCTGGTTTGGCCTTGCATGTAGCAGATAAAAATAGAATATATGTGTGATTGTATATACACACACACACACATATATATACTTATATACATATACATAACAACATGTTAATTAAAGGTGTTAACAGACTATGCTATGATTAATATATAATGCCATTATATATGCACTTATATACATATACATAGCAACATGCTAAATAAAGGTGTTAACAGATTATACTATGATTAATATATAATGCCATTGTATATTACATTCAACAGAAAAATCTGGTAAATTCTGTAAGGAATGCAAAGTTTTCTGTGACAAATTTATCTTCTCAGCTGAGAATATAAATTAGTTTAGAAAGGAGAGCGCATGAATATAATGAACCAACCACTGGACCTGACCGTCCTAGCACATAGTCTCCTGCTGTTATTTCTGACACTGGACATGGTCTGAAATGGGAATGATACAGCTAGGCTTTTTTGGTCATTATGGAAGTAAGGCATTTATAGGTATTGGTATTTTATATTAGTTTCCAGAGTGAGGATATGTCAATATCTACTAAAAGCCTATATAGACATTGAAATGTCAGACAAACTTAGAATATCTCATGTAGATATCAAAAGGCTATCATGTAAAACCAAAACAGAATAATTATTCATATATTGAATTTGTAATGCACATAGGAAATATTAGGCATTTGGTAGTGCTATAAAAGTCTTTGTGATTTTCTGATCCAATGAGTATTTTTTACCAATAATTTAAAATAAGTCTGGACTATGTGTCTTCTGTAAAGAAATTAATGTCATGGAATTTGAATATGAGAGAGATGATTAATATTCAACTAGCCTCCCCCATACCATCAAAACTACAGTATAGGTAGAACACGTATGCCCTTTTGATGTATGCCTGCAGGAATCTCATGTAAGAATCACAGAATTATCCTTGTGTAAATCCCTCTTCTCTACCAATCAGAGTTTGAAAATCCCTGTCTGCTCATCAGGGTGACCCTGATGTCATCTCCAACAAGCAAGTCCATACAACAAAAAAAGTTGTATTCTTGAATCACTTTATGGTACACCTGAAACTAACACAACATTGTTAATCAAATGTACTCAAATATAAAATCAATTTTTTAAAAGATATGCTCCAGTATCTCACAAATCCTAATGTATGTGGAGAAGGTGCACAATTACAGTGCACTAATCTTAATCAAGAAAGGAGACAGACTTTTCAACATGTAAAGAAATGCAAAATGTCACACAGAATATAAACCAAACTGACGAAATACTCAGATACATTTACCTTTCAGACACTGTGGGTGTATTAGCACTCATCTAATCTGATTTGGGAAGAGATGGTTTTAAATTCCTTCAACAAAGTGGTATATTCTAAAATGATACAGATTACAACCAGTGGATTTTAAAGGAGTAAAAGATTGCTTGAGCTGTTATTTGAAAAGGAAGACTGGAAACTTAAAGAATGATAGGGTGCTTATAGGAAATCTAAGCAAACAGCAGTAACACATGTTTTAATATGAATTGCCTTTCTCAGCCCTAATGACTATCTTGTCTCCTTGACACTAACCACATGTAAAAATACCATTATGTGTATGTGGCATTTTTGCAAATTTATTTATACTTACCCTGTGATCACTTTCAAAGTCATTCAGAAGTAGAGGACATGTAAAAATGTTCCATCCAAAAATGATAAAATAGGGCTTCCACAATGCTTTCAAACATTTAAAAATAAAACTAGATATATAGGTCACCTCAAACCAAACCCAAATATATTAAGATTGACTTTATGTGTCAATTTGTTCTTAACAAAGGATACACAAATTATACCATTCAAAAATTTTAAAATAGCTCTCTAAAAAGTCAAGTTTCTATTTCAGTCACATAATCACCCCATTAAAAACATCAATTAATCAGAATCTGAAAAGTATATCTAAGAGGAAATAGAGTGGGAAAAACTATGTAATTATACATTTTCTAAGTTGCAATAGTATATCTTATCGTTACAAAGAAGTCCTTATTGATATAAATAAAAGTATTCATGCAAGGGAAACAATTCCAATCAAAATATTCTTTTAAAAAATCTTAATATACCATTGCCAAAGACTTTTTGTAGAAAAATTTATACTGTAAATTTTGATCTATTTCACATATTTAATCATCACATGTTTTCTATCTCAAAATGAATTAATAAATCTCTCCAAATGTGCCCACTGGTATTTATGCAGTTACGTTACAACAGTATGGATTTTATTTTCCTTTATGAAATGAGCCATTAAATTTTGTTGTAAGTTACAAATGGAATAATTATTGTCATTCACTTTAGAATTGTCACATTTGACATCTTTCCAATTTTGAGAAAAAGCATAAATACGTATTTTAAATTTTAAATGGTGAAATATTTGTGTCTGTCTATTAAAAGTCAAAATTCTAAACTAGCTTATTAAATGGTAGGAGTTAAGAACATAGCCTCTGAAGACAGATACTTAAGTTTTACACAGAAAAGCTCAGAACTTACTAGAAGTGTGATCGTAAGCAAATTATTTAATTCTCTGTGCAAGTTATCTTATAAGTAAATAAGTTTTTGAGAATTATATGTTAATACTAAGAACAAAATCAAACAAAGTAAAGTCAAAAATCGGATTAGGTAACATATAGTAATAACAAGACAATTTTCAGAATATAGTTCACAGAGTCTGCTCATTTTATTTATATTATCTGCCTGCTTGGTCCCTGAAGGTAATAGACTTTGCAAGTGAATAGTAGGGAGCTGTTTTCATAAAATTAAAGATATCATTGATTCTCCCATTTCTTTTGTTTCTGTTTGAACAGCCAAGCAATGTTGAATCTATTTTGAGTCTAGCAAAGATGAAGGATAGGCACTAGAGATTAGATATACACAGTGGTAACTCAGTCTGTCAATAAATCACTCTTTCCTTTGGCTTGTTAGTCACCATAGTATCTTTAAACATAACATAAAGTTACCCTTGTTACTTCAAAAACTATTATTAAAATGCAAGTGAAATAATAATTACATCAATTTGACTTTATATTTCTGTAAATACAAAAAAAAATGATATGACGTTTACTTTGTTAAAAATTACTACCAAAAACCAAATGCAAATGCTTTTTTCCATCTTGCCTTCACATGGCATGACACCTGCAAAAGAATAATTTTCTGTGTATATTTCATATATAATATGTAAGATGTCAAACATCTGATCAGAAAATCATGGGTATGTATTTATAAGCCATAACATATAAATAAATTTAAATCTACAGTAAAACATATTTTTTCACCAAGCTAGACAGTCAAGTAATGTTGTATTTAATATATTTGTTTACGAATTGTGCCATTTTTCCCTAAGTTATCAGTTTAAATTAAACTAATGCTAATTTGTTTAAAGATGTGAGAATACTGGCATTTCTAGCTCAATGTCTTCTGTAACACAATTGAAAGAAACTAAAAGGAAAAAAGTAGAAGAAAATTTATCTTTTATGAAACTTTGAACGTTGGAGCAAAATCAACACAGGATGTTAGGAAGGACATTTGAGGCACACAACAGCATTGATTCAAAGTGGATTTCAATGCCATGAGGGACCACAGCAATACTTCATTTGAAATACGAGGCCTGGGATACAGACGGGCTTTTGAAAGCCTGTCCAAACACTTAGTAATGTTGTAGAATGATAGGAAAAGTAGGGCGAGGAATAAAATAAACTACAGAGAGACATGCCATCCTTACCAGGAGTATATTGCTATAAGGCAGGATGCAGGAGACACACTGGGTTGACAGTCTACTCTGGAGCTGCTGATGACTGTCAGCTGAAAAGAAGTAAATTGCTTATTAATCACTACTCCCAAAATAAATAACCCGGGATAAGTGAGATTTCTCTGGGAACCAGGAAGCTTTTCTTATGTGTCTAATGGGACTGAAGGCTGTGAGAAAACACAGTGTATCCTCTCCCTAACTGAAGACATGATATTTTTCCAAAGAAGCATCAGCAACTCAAATTGTAGATGCATTCAGCCACAGCTTATTTCTCCGTTATGTGTCATTAATACTTTTTTGGACTGGTAAGAACATCCTTTGTTCAAAGCTACTAAGTAGTAACTGGAAAGAATAATCACGGTATCCCACCATAGTTAGGGCATAGATGTTATACAACAATATAGTATAGGGGTTGAGTGTGTGCGTTCTGAACCTACACTGCTTGGACTCAAATGCTAGATTTATGTCTTTTGAATTGAGTCACTTCTCTGCACCTTTTCTCATGAATAAAGGCATGACATATAGGATCTCATGTCACTGTGGGAGAACACGGTGTTGTACATATATTCGGGAAAAAAAGTTGATTTTTGTTAAAGTTATATAAGTATTCTTTATTCTTCCTGTCCCACTCTTATCAGTCCATTCCCCAGAGACCACCTCTGACACTGCTGCTGCTGCTGCTAAGTCGCTTCAGTCGTGTCCAACTCTGTGCAACCCCATAGACGGCAGCCCACCAGGCTCCCCCATCCCTGGGATTCTCCAGGCAAGAACACTGGAGTGGGTTGCCATTTCCTTCTCCAACTCTCACACATGCACATACAAAACCAAAGATATAACAGAAGTTAGAAAATAAAGCAAACATTAAAAACAAAATATATTAATAAGATGAAATGAAAGAAACTACACACACTTGTAATTTTAATAAACGAAAATAGGATAAGTTCATTTTTATTATAAAAAAGATTTTAAGAAACACTTGCAAAATTTGAGCCAATAAGGTAGAAAGTTAAAATAGTTGGCTAATGACTAGGATATGTCAGTTTTTATTACAAACCCAAAGAAGGGCAATGCCAAAGAAAGTTCAGTCGACCATATAGTTGCACTCATCTCACATACTAGCAAAGTAATGCTCAAAATCCTTCAGGGGAGACTTCAACAGTATGTGAACTGAGAACTTGAAAATGTACAGGCTAGATTTAGAAAAGGGAGAGGAACCAGAGATCAAATTGCCAACATCTGTTGGATCATAGAGAAAGAAGGGGAGGGAATTCCAGAAAAACATCTACTCTGCTTCATTGACCACACTAAAGCCTTTGACTGTGTGGATCACAACAAACTGTGGACAATTCTGAAAGAGATGGCAATACCAGACCATCTTACCTGCCTCCTGAGAAACCTGTATGCAGATCAAGAAGCAACAGTTAGAACTGGACTTGGAACAATGGACTGGTTCCAAACTGGGAAAGGAGTTTGTCAAGGCTGTATATTGTCACCCTGCTTATTTAACTTCTATACAGAGTATATCATGCAAAATGCTGGGCTGGATGAATCACAAGCTGGAATCGAGATTTCTGGGAGAAATATCAACAAGCTCAGATAAGCAGGTGATACCACTCTAATGGCAGAAAGAACTAAAAAGCCTCTTGATGAGGGTGAAAGAGGAGAGTGAAAAAGCTGGCTTAAAACTCAGCATTCAAAAAACTTAAGATCATATTGTTTGGGTCCATCATTTCATGGCGAATAGATGGGAAAAAAGTGAAAACAGTGACAGATTTTATTTTGGGAGGCTCCAAAATCACTGCAAACAGTTACTGCAGCCATGAAATTAAATTCTCCTTGGAAGAAAAGCTATGAAAAACCTAAACAGCCTATTAAAAGGCAACTGTATCATTGCTGACAAAGGTCTGTATAGTTCCAGTAGTAATGTATGGATGTGAGAGATGGACCATAAAGAAGGCTGAGCACCAAAGAACTGATGGTTTCAAATTGTCGTACTGGTAAAGACTCTTGAGAGTCCCATAGACAACAAGGAGATCAAACCAGTCAATCCTAAAGGAAATCAGTCCTGAATATTCATTGGAAGGGCTGATGCTGAAGCTGAAGCTCCAGTACTATGCCCACCTGATGCAAAGAGCTGATTCATTGGAAAAGACCCTGATGCTGGATAAAATAGAAGGCGAAAGGAGAAGGGGATGGCAGAGGATGAAATGGTTGGATGCCATCACTAACTCAGTGAACATGAGTTTGAGCACTCTCCAGGAGACAGTGAAGGACAGGGAAGCCTGGCATGCTGTAGTCCACAGAGTCCCAAAGAGTCAGACATAACCTAGCGACTGAACAACAAAGTGTCAAGGGGTGGCAAGTTTTGTTCCCCTGCAGTGGAAAGTTGGGAACCATTAAATGGTTTTATGTGAGAAGATGATATGCTCATAGTCGAATTTAAACATCACACTTGCACAGTGGGGTGATCAAGAGAATATTGAATGGTTAAAGTCTAGACAAAATATGATGACAGCATAAATTATTAGGATTGGAAATACAGAGTGAAAGATGATTAATGTGCAAGATTTCAGAAATACTTCAAAATTAAAAGCAGGGCAATTTGATGATTGATTTGCACTAGAGAAGTGAAAAGAGCTCCGTATGTGTAAGAATTTTGGTAAGGCCAGAACTGGGAGCTGGTTATTTCCATTAGATTGCAAAACAAAGATACAAGCCTCACGTAAATACCAGTAGGGATGATGTGTTCTTTTTTGCCAATGCACAATGCAGATTTTGGTAACCCTTAAAACTTCTTCCTACCTCATGACAATTACACAAGCCCTACTCATTGACCTTGAGAGCCAGTGAATAGTCAGTAAAAATGGTCAAATGACCACTTCTAAGCACTTGTTTTATAGGGCAAGTGGGAGAAGGTAGATTAGTCGTGCTATCTTTATTTCATAGTTAGTACACAAATTAGTCACTAATTGTTGGAAAAGACACCTAAGATGGGACATCTGTACAGTGTTTTTGTTGGAGAGTCTTGCTGAATACCTCCAGTGATGGGAAAGTCTGTGTTTCTCACGGTTGCACGTTTCACTTTGGGTTAATTGTAATTAAAAGAGTATTTTCGTTACATTCAATAATGTAGTTGTTCTTTGCTTATACAGTTGCTACCAAATCAGTCTGAACTCCAAGGGCCACGTAAGATGAATTGTTTTTCTTCTTCCAGATGACACTATTCCCAGATATGCAGGCAGTTTTTACATTTGTCCTCCAGAGCTAGTCATCACTTGTATAGATTTCAGTAACTCCCATCCTAGGACTGAGTATTCAGGCAAAATAATTCCACTTCCTTCTGCTTTCCTTTGAAAATAAAATGTGCAAAACCCTAGATTTACATACTTTTCAGCCAACCCTCCCATTGTCTCCTGTGAAAGAAATGTTTGGCTCTTTCCTGTGTTGCTACAATGTCAATTGCTGGCTGTTAAGCCTGCTTGTACACTAGCAAGTGCAACTTTCAGAGAAGGGTTGTAAGAAGAGCCTGAGTGTGAGCCCTTAACCGTTTGCTTTTCCTGCGATCTCCAGTATAGCCCCCTCAAAATGCTCTTGGCAGTTGTGCAGTGAAGGGTAAATCCTCATCTGTTATCCTCCTCCTGTTCATGTTGCATCAAGGAGAATGCTGCACATACATACTCTCCCCTTTCCCAAGTCAGATACCCAAACCATATGGATGCAGCTAGAATGGATGGCTAAAAGGATAACAAGTTGATTTGCAGTAAATCATTTGTTTTATGCACTTTTTTTTTCCCTACATGCAGATCACAAGGCAAATGAAACAACAATGAAATAGAGGACTCAAACAGGGGATAGATAGGCATGAACATTGACACCAGTGTTTGAGTAGCCAGATCAACAAGTTTTAGATTACAGAAGACTAAATCAGAATGGAAAATAGGTCTTGACTGTGTCAGTATATAAATTTCTTGATATTTTTTAGTTTGGTTTGGGCCCCTCTTTTGTTTTTTTTTTTGTTACTTCAGTGAACTCTTGCTAGGACCAAGTACAAATAAAACATAAGAAGTGAAATACATAACTGTTACCAATGTTTTAAGATTAAACAATACAAAACAATAAAAAAAAAATACAGCATACATATATTTGTCTTGGACTGAAGATTCAGGGGTAGTGACTGTTTATTGGAAATCACTTCACAGACGTGTGATTCTGATCTGTGTTTTGTTATCTTTCTTTGCTTGTGTCTTTTTATTTTTCTAGCTCTAATAAATTTTTTCTTCTAAATACCAAGCCTATTTATATATAGTGTTAATTCTAATATATAGTGCTATAACTATAACACTAATATATAGTGTTAATTTTTATATAGTGTTAAAGCCTGCTGACATTGTGTCCAATAATAGTCTGCATTGTCAGCTTACGACCAGACTATTTATGCCTGTTGCAAATTTGAGAGAAAAAGAAAATGTATTTTCAAAGAGAATGGCCATAGACAATGATACAGTTCAGTTCAGTCTCTCAGTCGTGTCTGATTCTCTGTGACCCCATGAATTGCAGCACGCCAGGCCTCCCTGTCCATCACCAACTCCCGGAGTTTACCCAAACTCATGTCCATTGAGTCAGTGATGCCATCCAACCACCTCATCCTCTGTCGTCCCCTTCTCCTCCTGCCCTCAATCTTTCCCAACATTAGGTCTTTTCAAATGAATCAGCTCTTCACATCAGGTGGCCAAAGTATCGGAGTTTCAGCTTCAACATCAGTCCTTCCAATGAATATTCGGGACTGATCTCCTTTAGGATGGACTGGTTGGATCTCCTTGCAGTCCAAGGGACCCTCAAGAGTCTTCTCCAACACCACAGTTCAAAAGCATCAATTCTTTGGCACTCAGCTTTCTTTATAGACAATGATACGGTCAGATGTTAATCTCCATCTTTTTACCCTTTCCATTGGTTAATATGTATATATATATATATACACACATATATATATAAACTATAGTATACCAGAAGTATCTCATTTCTTTAATGGTCCTTTTCTTATCAAATTAGTTCTTTGCCTAATTGTAAGATTCAGAACTATAGTCACTCACCTTTCTTTAAAATGCAGATTTTCAGGGGTTTCTTGGGTACCCAGGGCATTGGAATTAGGCTGTAGCGTTGGGGAACCTTTAGCTCAAGAAGAACTTTTGTTGCCATTCTTGTGTTCAAATATTTCTGGAAATTTCAGCCTCCAAAGCAAAACAGAAGCATACTGTGTCCAGTTCACCTAATTAGCAGAATACCTGCTAGTTTGGTCTATTAACAATCTGTCAGCACTTTCCTTAAAATAGCTTTCACAGAAATTAAAACATATATATTACTTGGCTGTTTCCAATTTCAGTGGTGCTAATATTTGGCATTTTGTTATGCTATCACAGTTATTTCTTGAGAGAGTATTAAGGAATAGTTATGTAGACAGCTTCAAGAAGTAAACAAGAACATAAAACTTGAATATTTTAATTGTGTGTGTCTGTGTATATCTTTAGTCATTCTCTTTTTCTAGAAAAAATAAAGTGTACATAAACTTTGACTAATTTGGTCCGTTAAACCTTTATAATCAAATGACTCATTCATTTTTAGGGTGCAGAGGCTATACTAAACAATTATTAAAAGGAGGCTCCCTGGTGGAAGACAAACCTGGATTCAAATCCAATTCATTACACCCCTGTGGCCTTGGACTAGTTACATTCTGAACCTCTGGTTCTTTTTCTGTAAAATGTGAATTATGATAGCACCAGCCTCATAGTGTTGCTGAGGTAATTGTACTGATCTGGATGTAAGGACTTAGTTTGGCTCCTAAGAGCTCAGTCGGTGAACACTGTTTTCTGTGTTCAGGTCTGTTGACCCCTGAGCGCAAGCACTGTGTACGTTCGTCACTTAGTCATATCTGACTCTTTGTGAGCCCACAGGCTGTAGCCCACCAGGATCCTCTGTGCATGGAATTTTCCAGGCAATAATACTGGACTAGGTTGCTATTCCCTTCTCCAGGGTATTTTCCTGACCCAGAGGTCAAACGTGGGTCTCCTGCATTGCAGGCAGATTCTTTACTGTCTGAGCCAGTTAATAAAGCATAACTGGACTTTTAATATTTGATTTTCAAAACAAGGAAAAGCCAGATATTTATAACAATTCATTTTATTGGTGTTTAAAATCTATATTAGTGTACTTTTTTTTTTTTCAATTGTACGTGACAGAAGGTCCAACCAACAAGGTCTTAACACATTAGGTTAAAAATTCTCATCTAAACAAGTCAGGAGATTTATTGTTACTGGTATTGGTGCAGCAGGTCAGTGATACCATCAGAATTTTCTGTCTCTATGTTTTACCATATTAGGATTTGAACCTCTGCTCTTCTATTTTGTAATCTCATGCCAGATGACTTCTACTGACATCATCACGTTCATGCTCAAAGAAGAAAAAGTGATTTACTGTGCAGGGTGTCACTTCTCTTACTTTTCTCCTATGAGGGGTTTTCATAAGACTTTTGCTGGCGTTTCATTGGCCATATTTGTGTCTGTTTCCTCCAAGGGGCAAGGTGGTTGGGAAAGCAAGTGTTTTGTAGGGCATTGTGCTCCCAACAGTTCTGTTATGGTTATGTTAGCAGGAAACAAGTGAAGAAATGAGAATCAGATGAACACTTGAGTAGATGCTGTAGTAATCATGAGAAACAATAGTGTTCTGTTAGACTTCCATACACTCATTTTATAGTTTATCATTTGTTGTTTCAAATTAAATTACATATGAATAAGTAGCACTATTAACTTTTTTCTTACTTAGAGCCTTTGCAGTTGTAATTCAGTTCTGGTAGAAGGGGTTATGTATTCTACAGTTTGGGTTTTTATGAGTTGTGTGTGTATGGTCTGTGCTTCTCTTTTGCCTAAAGAAAGAAACAAACAAACAAAAAAAAAAACAGGTGGGCCAAATGCCTCATGAGGAATTCTTTCCTATCTCATTTCTTTCTACACTTTCCCAAGCTCATTGTGACTTTCTTTCATGATATGCTAAGTTCATCCTCACTCAAGGGCCTTTGCAGTTGTTCCTTCAGTCTGAGATGTTTTCCTCCATCTTCCTACATGGTTTAATGCTTTTAGCCCCTAGTAAATTCAAGCACCGGGCTTTCCA